>NC_143053.1:35115151-35418181 GCF_052426305.1 Pelodiscus sinensis | reverse complement strand
TGTAAAGGCTGATCCCCTTATAGATCAGGATCCTTGATCTGAGAGAGGTCTCATGGAATTTCCAACCCATAAAGACTAGGGACTTTGTGGTGTTCATTGATCTCTGAGGTTCCCACAGAAGAGGCATCTTTCTGGAGAGAAGTGAGATTGTCTTCCTAAGGCTTCAAGTCATGGGTGGCAAACCAAGTAATAGCAATTTCAGTTGAAAAGACTGAGATCATGTTATGAATCAACAATCAGATCAGCACTAGGAGCAAGAGGTGAGTGTACAAAAATCTGTGTTCCGAGGAACTAAACACAATGCAGTCTGGTATAGGTCCAGATGATTCACTTGCTTGATATGCTCAGTCGGAGTCAAAATTCTTTCTTCCCTCCCTCCCCCAAATGGGAATTGAGCCAAATGGACTTTTTGCAAGTGCTGTGGCAAGCTATCACTTGATTTGTTTTTGACACCAAGAGACCAATCTTCTCCTGTTTTGCAGTTGCTACAAAAAGGAAATGGCCTGAGTGACCTACACATTTCGGGTATGTCTAAACTACATGGCTCCGCTAACGGATCCATGTAGATTAGTTTATGCGAAAAAGGGAAATGAAGCTGCGATTTAAATAATCGCCGCTTCATTTAAATCAAAATGGCCACCATGCTGTGCCGATCAGCTGATTGTTGGCACAGCGCAGCAGTCTAGACAGGGATCTGCCGACCCTAGAACCCTTCATTGGCAGATCCTTTATGCCTTGTGAAATCTGACCCTAATGGTAAGAGATTCCTGTCTATATCCCAGTATCCTTGGCCAAGGGCCAGTGTGTCTCAGGACCCCAGAAAAGTGATATTTAAAAGCCTTTCTCCCTAAATATATTTCCCAGATTTCTACGTGCTGTTAAACAGGTTACTCTATTTGCTTAAATTCAGAAAGACTTCTGCAGATGGAATCTGACATTTAAAAAAACTATCAACTGCTGGTGTGCCAGTTAAGGGTTGAGAGCACTTTCTGGCTCTCATCCCAATTACTGATATGTATAGATCAGGAATATTTGCAGAGCACTTGGTACTGGTCTGCAGAGTGCCAGCCTGTGACATGGTGTTTAGCCCTCCTGTTGGTTTCTACCTTCCAAATAGCATTACAAAATAGCTGAGATGCTTAAATATGTTGCCAATTTTTTTTTTTTTTACCATTTATGCCATTGGCTCAGGGATGGTACTTGATTGTGAATGGGAGGCTCTATCTATTAAGGTGTAGTCTACACTATCAAAAGCTTTGAAAAATGTTGTAAAGTGTGAGGAAAGCGAACTAAATATAGAATTAAATATTCATTGGTTAAGTAATTTTAATTAACCAATTAAATTACACTCATTATAGTTTTCTCAGTTCTATAGATCTATGGTTTAACAGTTTATATTAAGAATCCTTAAGAGTTTAAATTTCTTTAAACTAAATATTACAATACATAGATTAAAAAGGATCTATTTAATGTGAATAAAAACGGTTGATTCTTAATACAAATATTTGATTAATTTTTTAATCAAGCTAAATATAACAGTACAATCTATGGGATGAGTTCGGACCCAATCAACAAAATACTCCAAATTAAGAATTTAAAGAGTTGTGTACTCCAAGCCAACCTTTTCATTCCCATTCATCAACACAGATAATGCAGATAGTAACTTAAAACTATCTTTGCTATAAATAATCACAGATTTCCAGAAATTCTGGGAACTATTTAACTGAAAGAAAATACAGGTATGGCAGTCTATTCTATTTATCAAATACAGGTGGTGTGGAGGTAGATTACACAGATCATCTTAGCAGTAGGCAATGACAAATTCTTGAAGAAAGAAGGAAATTCAGGTCAGGTTTCATCTATGGCATTATTGACAGCTATGGTGGTGTTCTGGAAATCAATAGCAAGTTATCTTAAAACTGGACTCTGAAAGGCAGACAGTAATGATTGATATGGTATTACTATTTTGTAAGTTCCAGTTGCCATAATTTGACTTCTTTCTTAGGTGCTTTGTCTTGGAAACTCAGCATCAGTTAAGGAAGTTCTGATGTTACTTAAGACCAGTCTTTATCCATGATGATCACTTTCAGTCATTCTCTGATACCTCTTTCAGGAGTCTTCAAGAATTCACCACAGTTTTAGTGTCATTGGAAATCTAAATTTGATCATTTACCTCCTAAATCACAAGACCTTCCAGATTAGTAGGCACAGTAGCATTTCAGAATATTTTATTTACCATGATCATTTGTAAAAATGACATGGCCGGACATGACCCAATGTACAGACAATGATCTTAGTGTATTTATATTTTGATATATATTTGGTGCTTATTCCAATAAATACTTAGTCAATGAATAGCTATAATAACTCTGCCAAAATAGTTTTAGAAGAGAAATATAGCACTTTCACTTCCCTATTTACCCCCCAACTACCCAAAACAACAACAACAACAAAAAGACCCCCTCCACCCAATTTGTTCTTCTATAATCCGCTTCTTTACTGTCCAATTTAACTTGATAGTTCATAGAGATTTTAAACCTTCTATTTAGTGGTTCTACAAAAAAGTATGTAAATTGTCCTCACAAAATAGGTGACATATAAGATCACTCAGTTCTGGTAATAATCTTAGTTATGATTTTGACTGACAGAAACAAAATACTATTTAACTTCCAGTCAAGAACAAGTATTTTTCATATTATGTTTCAGATAAAACTACCTAAGGCAAATCTGGTAAAATTTGGAACATTTACCTTTGTTATAAAATTTCCATTTTATTGGTTAGGATTTTGGTAAAGATTTTCTGTTTGCATGAAAGGAGCGATATGGGTGACAATTAGAATACAGAACGTCTATATATGGTTACAGATTACTTCACTGGGAATCTTATTACATTGGTATATGTGCCATAATTCAGATAACAGAACAGATGGAGGTCTGTTCTTTCCAAGTGTTGTTTTGTTTTAATCTTTCAATAGAAATTTCAATTTTTAATTGTAAATTTGGGGAAATTTGGCATTGTTGCATTTTCTACCATAGAGAAGCTTGTAAAGCTTTAAAAATACTGATATATGTCTGTATTAATTTGTAGGGAATTCTAATTCTAATAAGGGCAGAGCTTGAATACCTGCCAGCCAGGCTGTTTAATCTAGTACTCAGAAATCAATGTGGAAGAGTAGGGTGTTTGTCCTAAGAGTGAGTTCCAGGATCAACAACCTTTTCAAAAGCTGAGGACTCCCACTGTTAACTGTTTGCTGCTGAGAAGGGTGTGTGTGTGCATATGGCCTGTTTTGCCTCCATGATTAACTCTTTCCTTTGTGCACTAAAGGTGCACAGGTGGCTACTCCTCTACATGGCCTGGGCATTGTGGCGTGACCATTATCTCTCTTGTGCTTGCAGCTGCCTGCTCTCAAGTCAGGTGCCAACACTTTGACCGGGTATAGCCCACAGCAGCCCAGAGCTGCAATTGCATGGAGAGTCTACTCAGCTCTAGGCTGGAGCATGCCTAATACAGATGTGGAATTTTTGAAGAATTTAGCTACTAAAATTCTCAAGAGCATTCACAAACTGCAATTTTTTTAGCAGCTTATCAGTTGGTTAGCAAAAAGCACATAATTGATTCTAAGCATCCCCTGACCCTTCCAAATTTGAAGCCACCAGAATTGTTTAAACATGGGTAAAACATCAAACTAAACCATTTTTCCTTAGGCATGTTCTTGGAAATGGCTGAACCAGTTTACCTGAAAAATATATATTTTAAAAAAAGCCAATCTAAGGCAGACTTCCAGCATGGACATACTTACCCAAATGGATGTAGTTTAGCAAAAGGGTAAACAACTGAAAACAGGATCTTGCAACATTATTAATAGGCTGCTATTGATCTTGCCTATAATTAAATACACACACACACACCCCAAAATTTTTTGTTTTACTGATACACCATTTGGCGTTTGCATTCTGTTAGTTTTCTAAAATTTTCTATGATAGATCTTAAAGATGCTCATCCTCTAATACAGGAATTATTCTGTGGACCCAAGTAGTATATTTACATGAAGCGGATGAGAAGTATTTAAATGAGAATATTTAAAAAATCTTCCATATATATGCTAGTGGATTGCAGAGGCTAAACATATTAATAATGTTTACTGCAACAAGTAATATCTACATTTGGTAAAATTCTCCTTAAAGCAACATTAAATGGTGATTTTGAATAAACCTAAGTTTTTACTCCAGTTACAAACAGCATTTTTTTTCAAAGCTGTTTGATTTTGAAGAAACTGATGGTGGTGATAATTTTAAGTTTAAGTATGCATCTTTTAAACAAGCATGTTTTAGTATAGTTCAAGAAATGTAAATAATTACAGCACTTCAGAGCTTAAGCCCTTCATTTTGTTTTCCCTTCCAGAATGGATATTATAGTGGTTCTGCTTACAAATGTCTTATGTTAGGTTATTTTGTAGTTCTGTAGTGTTGTAATTTCCACTCATAAAAATACATCAGTACTAAGAATATAGTTTAAATGAAGTTTTTAAATCTCTGTTAATTCATTTGGTTTGCTATGAAAGCCCAGTCATTTTGGGAATATAAAACAAGCACAGATATTAAGTTTGTGTGTGATATATTGCCACAAAGAAGATTTTGATTCACAAAAATAAACTGGTTAATCTTTGATATTTGTCAAAACACATACAGGCTAGCTCTCTGCAATCTGGAATATCATGCCTCTAGTAGAGAAGGTTTTGGAACAACTTGATAAACTAAACAGTAACATGTTACCAGGATCAGATGGCATTCACTTAAGAATTCTGAAAAAACTCAAATGTGAATTTGAGGAACTACTAATTGTGGTTTGTAATCTATCCTTTAAATCATTATCTGTACCAAATGACTTGAGGATAGCTAATGTGACGCTAATTTTTAAAATAGGCTGTGGAGGTGATCCTGTCAATTATAAGCTAGTAAGTAAGTCTAACTTCAGTACTGGGCAAGTTTGTTGAAACTAGAGATATCTTGGAGTCTCTATGGATAGTTCTCTGAAAACATCCATTCAAAAAAAGCCAACAGGATGTTAGGAATCATTAAAGAAGGGATAGAGAATAAGACAGAATTGTCAGACATATTGATGAACATAATTTGTTGGGAAAAAAAAAATCAACAAGGTTACTGTAAAGGGAAATCACATCTCATCAATATACTAGAATTCTTTGAGAGGGTCAACAAGCATGTGGACAAGGGGGATCCAGTGGATATAGTGTACTTATATTTTCAGAAAGTCTTTGACAGGGTCCCTCACCAAAAGCTCTTAAGAAAAGTAAGTTGTCATGGTATAAGATGAAAGATCCTCTCATGGATTGATACCTGGTTAAAAGATAGGAAGTAAAGGGTAGGAATAAATGGTCATTTTTCAGACTGGAGAGAAGTAAGTATCGGTGTCCACCAGGAGTCCTTTTTGGGACCAATCCTATTAAACATATTCATAAAAATCTGGAGAAGGGGGTAAACAGTGAGGTAAGCAATATTTGTAGATGATAAAAAACTGTTTAAGATAGCAGACTGAAGAGCTTCAAAAGGATTTCACCAAACAAAGTGATTTGGCAACAAAATGGCAAATGAAATGTAATGTTGATAAATGTAAAGAAATGCACATTGGAAAAAATAATCCCAACACTATAGACAATATGGTGGGGAATAAATTAGCTATAACCACTCATGAGATCTTGGAGTCATTATTGATAGTTCTCTGAAAACAAGCCCTCAGTGTGTAGCAGCAGTCAAAAAAAAGCAAACAGAATGCTAGGAATAATTTAAAAAGGGATAGAGAATAAGACAGAGGATATCTTATTGCCTTTATATAAATTCATGGTATTTCCACAGCTTGAATACTGTATGTAGATGCAATCACCTGATCTTAAAAAAGATACCTTGGCACTAGAAAAAGTTCAGCAAAGTGCAACCAAAAAAAAAATTAGGGGCATGAGACAGCTGTCATATGAGGAGAAATTAATAAGACTGGAACTTTTCAGGTTGGAAAAGAAATGACTAAGTGGGGATATGACAGAGGTCTATGAAATCATAACTGGTATGGAGAAAGTACATAAAGAAAAGTTATTTACTTGTTCCCATCACACAAGGCTCAGAAGTCACCAAATGAAATTAATAGGTAGCAGGTTTTAAACAAACAAAAGGAAGTATTTCTTCACGCAACACACAATCAACCTGTGGAACTCCTTGCCAGAGGATGTTGTGGAGACCAGGACTTTAACAGGGTTAAAAAAAGAACTAGATAAATTCATGGAAGATAGGACCATCAATGGCTATTATCTAAGATGAGCAAGCAGGGCCTGTCCTAATCAATTGACATCCCCAGGCAAATTTCTTTTTGTGGCTCTTACAACAATATGCTGTGTTAGCCCAAATATTTGAAAAATGTTCTTTGATCTTTAAGTTTGCATATATGGTAATGAAATATTTTAAAGAAGCATTTTCAAATTATTTTTATAGATATATTAATTATTAAAGGTAGTTAAGGTTTGGTCTCGCCCTGGGCGACAAAATTCCTTGCTATGGCATTGCATCTCATTTTCATTTAAAAGAATTAGAGACACTCACCTACACCTTTCTGACTGTCGGATGAGATGCACTTCTGAAGAATGAGAACTTATCTAGTGTGGTTGATTGATTTGCTCTTCAAAGAAAGGCGACGAAAAATTGCCACAGTGATTTTTATGCAATTAATAGGGTTCCTGTTTTGCAGCTGCTCTTGCTGCCTTGCACCCTGGGCCCGGCTGGGAAATACAGACACTAGGGGGAGCTGTCCGGAGACGTGAGACTCTCCCGGGAGTGTCTGGTGGGGAGGGAGAGGCAGATGTGGGGAGCCAGAGGTGGGTTCCTGCACCGGAGAGTGAGAAGTAGCCTCAGTGCAGGGCAGAGCGCTGGGCAGGGCAGGCGGGGCAACTTGTGCTGTGAGAACACAGCCTGGGGCTGTAGTGACATAGGAACAGTCTGGAGCACATGTTGGGGGAAAGGTACCGCTGAGTGCCAAGGGCTTTGCTGTAGCAGGCACACTGCTGACAGAGAGGGTAGGGAGACAGACAGATGCTGGGCCTTGCTACTGGGAGTGAGACTTACTCTGTGGGGCAGCGTCTGTCAGGGCTGGATCCCGAACCGCCCTTCCTACCGACTAAGCAAGCCAGCCCGTGACTTCACTTTGAGCTTCCCTGGCAACCTGTTTCATATATTAATTGCTGCCAAGAAAACATGAAAGACATCTGGCCAAAGCTCATGCAATTTTTCCCATTATATATACAATTAATTGTTACATTTCGGCGGCCCCTTGAAAATGGCGGCCCCGGGGGACTGCCCGGCTCGCCCACCCCTAAGACCAGCTCTCTGAGCAAGAATTATGTTCCTATCCTCTATTTGTCAGAAGCTGGGAATGGGTGAGAGGGGATGGATCACTTGATATTTACCTATTCTGTTCATTCCCTCTGGGGCACTGGGCATTGGCCACTGTCAGAAGACAGGATACTACATTAGATGGATCTTTGGTCTGACCCTGTCTGGCCACTCTTATGTACAGTTTTCCAACATGCATCAATGCCATTCTTAATACAGATTCTATTATGTTTGAATATACAATTTCTGCATTATTTAGAAATTCTACAAATGTGCAGTAGAATAAGTGTTCAGAATGACCATTTACTAGCTGGCATGCTGTTATTTCTTTGCATTTTAGTTATGAATTGAAAAAGTATCAATGCTAACAAATTCTAACATTAGTGTACATTTGATGCAGATTAAGTCATGGTGTTCTGAAATGCTGAAAGCCCTATGTTTGAGAAGAAAAGTCTTTGTATATCAGTTTAAATATGCTTAAAGCAAGTTGTGTAAAATCATGATCAACTGGCTATTATGAATTCACTGAGAAATTAACTGCAGTGTGAAAAAACAAATACTTTGATGGTTTGTGGAAGCAGTGTTTTTACTTCCTCATTTTTATTGAGATTTCCATTTTATTTAAACTTTATATGATCCCTGCAGCTTTTTTCAATATATATGCACTAAATACACGAGGGAGGGGTGAATTCTGCACCAAAAAGTTAAATTATGCATTTTTTAAATAAAAAAATAACAGAATACAATCACACCAGTTTTAATTAGGTATTTTTAAATAAATTACAAAGTATCAGCAAATTTATCTGTAACAATACAAAGAGTAGACAATAAAATGGCAGCAGTTTACTATATTTATTTGTGTTTCTGCAGGTACAGGTGATTGGTGATTGTGGCCAACGGGAGCTGCATTCTCAGCCAATGGGAGCTGCTGGAAGTGGTGCAGACTGGGACTCTGCTTCCTGCAGCTCCCATTGGCTAGGAATGGTGATCCGTGACCAATAGGAGCTGCAATTGCCTGTACCTGTGGAGGCATAAGTAAATATAGCGGCAGTGGCCCACCAGGGGCTAACCAGATCCATCTGTGGGCCAGTATTTGTCCATCCCTGCAATACTGACAACATAAAGTTTCCCCTCAGGAGTAGAGAGTTAAAGAAACCCCTATGACAACCCAGTTCCTGTTTCTCTGTTATGCTTTTCTTGTGTGCCTCCATCTAGATGTGTCACATGTGCCATATCGGGGGAGGGGACTCCTATTTCAGACACCCACATCCCATACCTTGAAGAGCCCAGCTTTCCCCAGCCTGTCCCCCCAAAGCTCAGTTGTAGGACATCCCCCTGACCGGACACCTTCACCTCCTGCCTCCTCAAATTCTAAGAATCCAGATAGAAACAGCCTGATGCTAGATCCCAGACTTATCTGGAGTTTATATTACCCCATCTACTTTCTTCAGAATGTGCTGGAAACTCTCCAGCTTCATCTGCCCCTCGATAGTATCCTGTATTGAAAGCAGGAGAGCTAGGCTCTGCTGGGTCCATCATCACCAAGTGATGGCCATCTGCTCTAAAACACCAATTCTGTGGGGAAGAATGAAATTCTGTGTACAACTATATGCAAACTCTGCAATGCACAGTGGTGCCGAATTCCCAGACTCAGCAGTAACTAAATCAAAACTGCCCCAGCACTTGAGATTACTTTAATGGGACTGAAGCCACAGGCTATTTGTCATTCAAGATAACTGCTGTTTTTCCACAGCTGTTGCATGTTGAAGTGAGGAAGGGAGGAAACTGAGAGGGGGATGTGGGCACAGGGGGTTCATGAAGCAAACAGTGTGCGCAAGGGAATATGGAAATGTGGAGGGCAGAAGACTGATTAGAAAAGGTCAGAAGTCTGGGTTTAGGTGAATATAGGTAGCCGATATGGATACTTCTGTGGTGTTTAGAGGGAGCATGTCAGTGGATCAGGAAGGCTGGCAAGGAGACTGAATACTAAAAGAAGAGATTGCTGTGTGTGCTAGAGATTTGACAATGGTATCTGTAGTTCCTCCTTCCAAAATGTTTTGTATTGGAAGGAGGATCTTCTAGTTTAAGAAATGCCATACACTAATGGCGTCTCCTTTTGAAATGTTGCAGTACCCTGTAAAAAGTATTTAGGGGCATTTTAGAGGCTTGTAGATGCTGGTTGCTGTGGCTTAACAGGAAATTTGGTAAACTTGCACAGAAGGTAAAATTTTGCAAAACAACAAAAAAAACCACTCCTACAATTCAACGAACAGTAGTTCTCTTTACCCTCTACTTTATAAGTATAATCAAGCACTCTATATCCAACACCAAATGCTTTTTACTCTGATTTTAGATCTGTTTTAAAGGTGATTCTTTGAAGTGTAGTTTCAGCATTACAATAGCTTATAAAATGGAAGATTAAATGACTTGTTCATGGTGTGACAGGGTCAGAGCAAAAGTCTACGAAAAAAAGTAGTGGAGGAGAACTATATAAGCCTCAGACTGAGGAGATTTCTGTTCCCAGAGTAACAGGGAGAAGTGGGTTTAAACCAGCAGAGGCGACAGGGGCAGTAGAACACCTGGGGCTAATTGAACAGGCCTGCAGTCAGGACAGCCTGAGCTAATTAGGATATCTTGGAGTAATTAAGAAAACCAGTTCAGACTGTCTATAAAAGAAACTTTGCCTGCTGTTAGGGTGCACATGTAGCTGAGAGGACAGAGGAAAGTGCTGCTGAGAGTAGGAGGAAAGATGACAACAACTGAACACTAAAAGGATGAACCGGAGAGAGGGAAGGTACTGGCGAAGTAGCCCAGGGGTCTTGGAGCTGTCTTATAGCAGGTGTCTGGGATTCACACAGGCAGCTACTTTTACAGGAACCTGGGCTGGATCCCGGAGTATAGTCAGGCCCAGGTTCCCCCCAAAACCCACCTCTGCATTTCCACTCCGGGAGAAGGACTGTGGAGTTTATTCTCCATTTTACCATATATTGGCTGATGATGAAAATAGCTCAACAAACAGCAAACTGAAGACCTAAGCATGGTTCCTAAAATTGTGGGCTGCTGTGAGCCTCTGAGGCAAGCAAATCCACCAGGAAGCACAGGACGCACCAAGTTTTCAGAGGAGCATTGTCACAATCAGTGTTCCCTCTAAGATTTTCCATCCATCCTCTCTGATCCTTGCACCTGCCTTTCCCTTTCCCTCCTGTGCCCACCCCATTTCTAGCCCCCAATCCTTCTCTTACCACCTCCCTGTACCCACCTCTCTCCTCTGCCCTCTAGTGCCTGTCCCTCCATTCCACTCCAGTCCCCATGTCTGCCCTTTTGTTTCACCCTCACAGTCCCTCTCGCACCTGCAGCTTACTTTACCCCGTGTACCCTCTCCTGTTCCTTCTCTCACTGCCCCTGCCCTCCTAACACCTGCCCCCTTGCCCTCTTCCTTCCTGGTGCCCACCCCCTCACCATGCTCTGCCCCAGTTCTCCTCACATCCCTCTATGCCCTCACACATGACTTGTTCCAACACCTCCTTTCAACCCCTTTTCTCCTGGCACTGAGTCCTCCCCTCTCCTCTTCCTTCCTCTTGCCCACATTGCCCCTCCCCTCCCCTCTCCCAGCATCACCCTGTCCCCTCCCCACTCCCACCACCACTGACACCTTCCCATTCTTTCCCACCCCCTCTCCTCCTGCATTTTCCCCTCATTATCTCCTCTTGGCCCCCTGGAATTTGTCTCTCCTCCACCCTGCCCCTTGGTGCCTTCCCCTCCTCTCCTCACCCCCCACTTTTCCTTTAGTTATCCCACTGCCCCTTCCCATACCTTCTGCCTTCCTGAGACCTGCTGAGTGGGGAAGCATGTCAGGTGGCTGCCCTGTGTGCCATGGTTGGAGCTGGGGCTATGGTGCTATTTTTAGTACTGTAGCCTTAGCTCAGGAGCAACTGCACTGTGGCCTGACTCCAGTCCCAGAACATGGGGCAGCTGCCTGCCCACCTGCCCAGGCCTGGAATAGCTGGGGTTGTAACCACGGTACAAAAAATAGCACCGTGGTCCTGGCTCCCGTCCTGGCACACGGGACAGTGTGTTCCTTGTGCCAAGATTCAAGCCAGGGCTGTGGTACTATTTTTAGTACTGCAGTCCTGGCCTTAGCAGCTCCCAGGGGCTGGGCCACACAACGGGTGTCTGCTCTGTGTGCTGGGACTGGAGCCAGGCCATGGTGCTATTTTTAGTACTGCAGCCCAGGCTCCAGCTCCAATACCTGCCATGCAGGCTGTGTGGTGGCTGCCCAGCTGCTCCTGGGGTGGGCAGTCATCTGCCACGTGGCCCCACCTCTCATTTGCATATATATTCTTTGATTCTCAGGCCAGGAAGGACCATAGTGATCATCCAGTCTGAACTCATGCATAACGTAGGCCACGGCCTTCATTGTGCTTTATTGTACTCCACGCAAATGAGGCCATCCCTCCCATCCCTGAATGACTTCAGCCAGGGGCTTGGGGCTTCCCTCCTACCACCCACCTTCCCCTCCACGCTGCTTTTGCCTGGGGTTTCCCTCTCCCCTCACGTGGCTTTTGCCTGGGGCTCAGGGCTTCTTTCTCCTTCCCCTTCCATGTGGCTTCTATCAGGGGCCTGTGGCTCATGGCTCCTCACCCCACCATGTGGAAATGTAATACTCTATACCTTCACACCATCACTTTTGACTAATATCATTTGTGTAAAATATTTAAATTCTAAAGTCTGAGATTGTCTGTCTACAAAGTTCCCTTTTGTGAGATTTGTTTGTATTTTAGTCTTAGTAGATCTTCATCAGCTTTTCAGTGGGGTACAGTTCCCATTGACTTTTGATGTTACAGGTTGAACCTCCCTTGTCTGGTACCCTGGTCCCAAACAAGGGAATTTGCCAGACCAGGTGAGGTCAGGTATCTTGCCTGTCCTGGAGCTCCCCGCCTGGAAGCTGCCCCAGGAGAACCTGGAGACCTGACCTCCTTGGGCCCACCTGCCTGAGTCTACTCCCCCAGCCCACTTGCGGGGATCTGCTCCTTGTCCCAAGCCCTGCACAGTGTGGTAGCTGCTCCCAGCGGTTCCCCGGTCCGCGTGATGCAGCAACAGCTGCTCCCAGGGTTTCCCATGCACGACAGTGGCAGCTGCTCCTGGGGTTCCCTGGACCCATGTGTGGTGGTGGCAGCTGCTCCCAAGACTCTATACTCAGAGTTCACTGCCCCTGCAGGCTGTCACCAACCAAACTGGCTCCGCTCCCAGCCACTCTCAGTGTCTGCTGCTGGGCTCTCTAATGCCAGACCAGGGAGTTCCGGACAAGAGAGGTTCAACCGGTACTCAAGTATTTAAAAATGTAGCTTCTGAGCTGGATGTAGTGCAGCTTGTATTTGTTTGAAACTTCTTTTTTTGATATAAATATGCAAACCTTGCTACTTGTGTGTGTGCATTGGTGGGTGGGGTAGGGTAGGGGAAGGCAGGTTTGTATATTGAAATAGGGATTTTATAGTGTAAATGGCTCATCTCTTAATCTTCATGGTTACATGCAGCCTCCCCCTCTCTCCCCCCCCCACTCGCACTGCTGCCTCCGAATCAGAGCAGTTATTGTGTTTTCTAATCTTTGGCCAGGTCTTTATTGTAATGTTTATAAGGAGGTGATCCATAGGGGGAACTTGGAAATAATCACTTATTTTTAAGAAATAAATTGCCTGTGTCACTTTATTGAACATTTTTTATTTCCATGCAAATGCTGTCCATGAACTCTTGGGCCCAGTTTGAAATGTATTTTAATTTAGCGATAGCCTAATATCTCCCTTTGTTTTGGGAGTCCATTTAACTCAATATGTGATGTATTCCTCATGCCTTCCTTCCATAAGAAAGGAGTGTCTGTGACAGTTTCCTCCACCCTGGCTTTATGAAACTGACTTAGACACAAATATGCATAACTTGAAGATGCTTTGGACAAAATACCTCATGTAATCTATCAATTTTAATGTCACAATCTTCTATATCTTATTTTGGTGTATGTATCAAATTTGTATGTAAAATTAGAAATGTGGAGTATGTAATGGTTTTAAAAGTGCAAATGAAAACCATCAAGGGTGTTTCCTTCAATGTCTGGGTGATCACTTGTGAACAGCTCCTTGCTATGTCTAAACTGGCATGATTTTCCACAAATGCTTTTAACGGAAAAGTTTTTCCATTAAAAGCATTTGCGGAAAAGAGCTTCTAGATTGGCACGGACGCTTTTCTGCAAAAGCACTTTTTGCGGAAAAACGTCTGTGCCAATCTAGACGCGGTTTTGCGCAAGAAAGCCCTGATCGCCGTTTTTTGCGCAAGAGGGCTTTTGCCCGAATGGGAGCAGCATAGCATTTCCGCAAGAACACTGAGAATCTTACATGAGATCATCAGTGTTCTTGCGGAAGTTCAAGCGGCCAGTGTAGACAGCTGGCAAGTTTTTCCGTAAAAGCAGCTGCTTTTCCGGAAAAACTTGCCAGTCTAGACACAGCCCTTTTGTTTAAGTTTTAGCAATGGTTCCTCTAAGTAAGACGTGATCACCCTAACTGGTAGAGTCTGACCAGCTAATTTTCCATGGAAGGGTGAAATGTAGAGACATACAATTCCTGTCCAAAAGGTAGGCTATTTAGGATGCAAAGTTTTCAGGCCCTTGGTCTTTGGCTGGCAAGTCACTCCCAAGAGAATGAACCAGAAGACTTTCCCTGGTGTCACAGGACAGACTCACTGCTATGGCACCTCCACCCGGTACTCCTGGGAATTAGCTCATCGACTCACTGGATACCTCCCTCTAGCTGGTGTCTCCCCGTGTTCTTGTTTCCCTCTCTAGCCCAGACCCATGTCATTCTTGGACCATGACATTCTCTTCAGGACACTGCCCTCCGGCAGTGCCCACTCCAGTGTCTCTGAGCCCCCTTCCGGGGTGGGTGTTTATCCAGCTTTGCACTCCAGGGTCCTCCTCTCCGCAGGGGCACCCAGTTCTCTTCCTAGGCAACGCTCAGGCTATGTCTACACTGGCGGGTTCTTGTACAAGAACATCTTGCGCAAGAGTTCCTGCGCAAGAATTCTTGCACCAGAACTCGTCCGCATTGCCATGTTCTTTTGCTCAAGAGCATCCATGGCAGTGTGGATGCTCTCTTGCTCAAGAAAGCTCTGATGGCCATTTTAGCCATAGGGCTTTCTTGGGCAAGAAACCCCTGCCGCGCGTCCACACTGCCCTCTTGCGCAAGAGGGCTTACACTTGTTAGAAAAGAGTGTAGCTCTTGTGCAAGAAGCCCTCTCTTCCCATGCTTTACTGTAAATCTTATTGTGCAAGAGCAGGCGGGCCGTGTGGACACTCTGCAGGATCTTGCGCAAGAACCCACCAGTGTAGACATAGCCTCAGTTCCTCTGTACCCACCTTGCCTCAGTGACCCACTGCCAGTCTTCACCCAGCTCCTGCCTCAGGGACAAACTGCAGTCTGTAATGGCCACTCATCACTGGCAAAGGGGTGGTGACCTGCTGTCTTTGCCTAATACAGCTGCCTCTCTGCAGCCCTAGTGGTTTCAGGCCTTGCTTCAGGTCCTGCAGCCTGGGAACTAGTTTGGTCAGAGCTTCCCCAACCCCACTTTCCTTCCCCAGCAATGCTCTGCTTCCCTAGCTGCCAGGTCCCTCTGGCTCTCTATTCAGAGCAGCAATAAGTTCTCCCCTCCCTCCAGGAGCCCTTCTTTATATAGCCCCCAGCTGGGTCCTCATTAGGACAACTGTCTGAGTTGCCTCTTTCCTCTCAGCCCTCACTCTGGGTTGGTTTTTGCCCTTAAAGGGTCACTGCAGGGCAAGTACCCTGTTACACCTGGCTTGGAGATTTAGCTGAAATAAGAACTGTTTTAGGGTAATTTTATACTGAGGTTTTAGTGTGTTAGAACTAGCTGTGCATTTTCTGTTATTTTAAATTTGTAATTCACTTTGTTCTGTTTTCACTTGAAACCACTTAAATCCTACTGTTTGTATTTAATAAAATCACTTTTATTTACTATGATAGTTACCTGGGAGAAAAATAGGGTTGCCAAGTGTCTGGTTTTCTATCGGACAATCTGGTATTTGCGCCCTCTGTCCGGTAGAAAAATTCAGAAAATACATGTGTAATGTCCGGTATTTTCTGAATTTCTGGCTGGGCGCTGACGGAAGCCTGGCAAGGGCGGGGAAGCAGCTGGGAGGCGGGACTGTGATTGGCGCTGGGAGCCCTGTGGTGGAGTGCAAAAGCAGGGTAGAGTAGGGTGGGGGCAGTGGTTGGGACTCCCAGCCACTCCCCCCACCCAGCTTCTGCACACAACCAGAGGCTCCCAGCACTGATCGTGGCCCCGCCTCCCAGCTAGGAGCCTCTGGCTGCGTGCAGAAGCTGGGGGGAAGTGGCTGGGAGCCACTCCTCCCCTGCCCTCGCCCGGCTTCTACTAGCAACTAGAGGGAGTGCCTGCCGGGGGCACAGCCTGTTGGACTCCTGCTGCGGCCAGTGGCTGCACCCCCCACCCGCTCTCCTTCCCACCACCCTTCCTCCCAGCCAGGCGCACGGCCCCCCCCTTCCGCCCCCCACAATTAAGTGTGTCCCCCACAATTAAGTGTGTCTGGTTTCTTTTGGGGGGGGGTCCTACCTGGTAACCCTAAAGAAAAATCAGTTTATACATCTTCCTTTCATTGTTAAAGGGGGCTTACCTGAATGATTTATTTGGGATTCTGATCCCATTTGGGAAGTAGGTTTCCTGAAAGCTGTGCCCAAAATTTCATTGTCCTCAGTTGTGAACAGGTTCAGTATCTATATTGCTCTTGGGGAGGAGGAGGGTGGGGAGAGGGGTAGTGATCACCCTCAGCCAAGGTACAGAGCTGAGACCAGGAGATCTGGCCCAGCGGGACAGGGTGGTGAGAAGTCTCAGAATGCAAAGAGGCAAATATCACTGGATTAGGGGTGCTTCCTGAAGTGCTGCCAAAGGGGTATTCTGTGACCGCACCCTGTCAGTGATAATTCCATTTAAGTTAAAAGAAAGTACTTACATTAACATGAGGTAATGGGATAGCATATAGTATTTTGGGCAGAGTATTCTTTTATTACAGTCCTTTACTCAATAGAAAAAAATCCTATCATTATCCAAGTAGTTATTTCTTAACTGCTGCCATAACAGTTATCATAGAATGTTTATACAAATCCTTTAATTCCATGAAAAGTCATATTCCCAAGTATATAGTTTTCTCCTTTGCTTTTTTAAAAGTGAAATGAATGAGATGGGAATATGTGTTTAGAATGAGAGCTATTAAGAGTCAGAGCATTTTATTTTATCCCTGAAGTATGATGCAAAAAAATATCAGATTTGCATTAATCCTGAGACAGAGAACTCAGCTTTCATTATGCAACCAAACAACTCATCATCACAAAGGAAGTTTGAACCCTTACACATTTATATTGATACTAGCCATAAAGTCAGACACTTTTGGTACTAACTAGAAAGGGATGTAGTGGTTGGTTATATGTTGTGAATGGAGTTAACTGCAAAATGCTTGAGAGAAATTATACAAAGTTTTTACCAGGTTTGAGAAGCTTCTTCATTAAATTTCTGCACTATAGTCATCATAAAATCTCTTTCCACTATGCCAAAACCCTTTTCAGCATTTGTAGGTATAATCAGAAATTGCTTAGCAGAGCATTTCACATGGTAAGATATATTCAATAGCCCTTTTAATGTACTATCAGGCTCTCCCCTTGTGACAAATCCTGCTTGATAAATGTCTACAAGACATTTTAAAAAACCTTCCCAGATAATTTTATTTCTTAACCAACAATCTTTGCAGCCACATGTATTAATGGTACCTGCTTATGTGATGCACATTTGGTTAGGATCTTGGCTTAGCTTTGGTATTAGTGTTATACATGCTTCATATATGGAAGATGGAAGTTAATAACGCTGATTGAATATTCTTCAGCAAAACAGTTTTTCATTGTAAAAAGCATGTTAGTCAAAATCTCTAAACGTTTCTGTGAAACATGTTGAATTTGACAGATATTAGAAGGAATAAATTAAATAAATTATTAAAATTTCCAGATTATGGCAGCTGCTTCTTGTAACCAGATTTGTATGGTAATGCCACTTTTCCAATTTTATATGGATTATTTTGTCTGTTTTGGTGACAAAGAAATGGACTATTTAGGTGTCAATGTTTACATTGTGAAAAAACAAGCACCACATCACTTATTTTGTTGTTTCTTCACTGAGTATGTCTGTCGTAGTGCTGCAACTGCTTTAATATTACCTGGTGCTGCTTACCCCACTGCTTACTTTCTTCCTTCCTTTACTATGAAGCAGTGTTCTGTAAGGAATATCTCCCCTCTCCCCCATAAATCAGATAGGACTATCTTCTCCTGACACTTAGATTTTTTTTCCTGGGGGTGGGAATCAAGAGGTGATATGTCAGCAGAATTTTTATTATAAAAAAGAGAGGGTATTCATAGGACCTCCTGGGTGAATCTATACTGCACAGTAACTCAAAATAAGATACACAAGTTGAACTATGCAGAATGCGTACTTTCAAATCTATTTTGAAATAGCTTATTTCATCATTTGATGCTATCTATACAGAGCCAAATTTCGAAATAAATTTTGTCTATTTTGAAACATCCCTTACTCCTCGTAGAATGAGGTTTACAGGGACATTGATATAGCAAGCCTGAAATAAAGGACATGCTGTGAAGACACAGGATAGCTATTTCAGGATACTCTGGTATCCTGAAATAGCATTGCAGTATAGATGTAACCCCTGATGCTGAAATGAGCACATCACATGATCCCTTCCCCCCTACCCAGCCTCACAAAAAATCTCTGTTGCATAAATTTAGTTGCTGAAATTTTTGATCCAGTGGAAAAATCCCTCCTTATAAAACCTGTTCTGGGCTAAGAATAGCACAAGGATCCTGCTGTCTATTGTGCAGAATGTTAATAAAACTGGAATCATTATATTTTTGAATCCGGAAACTATTTAAGTACTGAAGTCCATTTATTTCAGTTGTTTTATTTTAATCCTATGAAATAGCTCTAGTGCTGTAGTAATACTAAGCCTTTTCAGAAATAGAGAAATTATTGATTAAGCCACAGTGATCTAGAACACACATGAAATTTTAACCAGATTGGCCACCAGTCAAACACTCCCACAGGGCCAGAGGTCATTTTTTCTCTCCTCTCTTAATAGCACTTCAAAGCTGTTTCAAATAATCCCTACAAGAAGCCCCATTTATTTAGTCCTCTGGTACATACTATCCCTCTATGCCTCAAACTCAGGTCAGTGTCTCCTGATTAATCCAAAATAATACAAAACAAAAACTCACAGTCTTCATCCCAGCTGGCCTTTTAAGTCTCTGTACTGCTTGCATAGCATCTCTTACAGGCTTCTGTGCCTGGAGAATTTTTCTCCAATCTCTCCTGCTTCTTAAGCTTTTCCCTTGTTGATTCAGAGCCCTACAGGAACCTTCTTGCTCCCCACAGTGTCCTCATTAAGGGTGTTAAGAGGTGGGTAATTGACTAATCGTGCAGTCAATACAATTTGTATCAAAAACATGATTATTCAATAAGGGAATGCACTCTCTCAGCTCATGCTGGTCCAGGAGTTACCCCCACTGCAGCATAAATGTAGTGGGAGCTGAGTGCATAGGCATCCCAGCTGCTACTACATTTAAACTGCAGAGGCGCAGCTGGGATAGGTCCCAGACTGGCACGAGCTGGGACTGCTGCAGCTCTGCATTTTAAATGTAGTAAGAGCCAGGCTGCTTGTGTGTTTGGCAGTCTCTCCTATAACCCCCGCTGCTGCCTTTGATAGAGGCAGCAGTCCGGGGTGTGTGTAGGGCGGGTGGCACTACAGAGATGGTGCTGGGGGGAACCGGGTCTTAATACATTTAAAATGCCAGCCGGCTCTTACTACATTTAAAATGCAGAGCTGCAGCAGTCCTGGACTGGTATGAGCTGGAACTGAGTTGAGCTGGCTGGAGCAGCCTCTGTTCACTGCAATTGGAGCTGGCTGTGAACAGGGATTACTGCCTGCCTCTCCCTCCTCAACGTCCTCATCGTCCCCTCCTCAATCTCAACACCCCCCCACCTCAACCTCCACACCCTCCTCCCCATCCCCTCAGGGACGCCGAGGCCCCCACACCCGTCGTACTGTGAGACATGTGGCCCAATGAGACCCCCACTCCTGAGTGCTGAGCTTCCCCTCCCCTTTCCTCCCCTTGCTTCCCCCTTCCAGTTCCCTCCTCCCAGTTTCCCGCCTCCTTTCCCCAGTCTCCCCAGAGGTTCATCCCCCCCCCCGCTCTCCCTGCAGTTTTGTTAAATAAACAGAGTTTCTATTTTTGAAAAAAAAGTGTATTTTATTTGACATCAGGAAGGCGGGGTTTGAGAGGGGTAAGTGGAAGGACATGAGGAAGGAATGGGGCACAAGCCCCCAGTGGGGCAGACCAGGGAGACTGTTAATGCTCCTCAGGGAAGAAGCTCTCCCGCAGAGCCCCTTGGATACTGACAGCCCCCTAATGGACCTCCCGGATGGCAGCCTGCAGCAAGTGCAGCTGGGCTGATGGTAACGACCCCACAAGATGCACCAGCGTGCTATGGGGCAGCTCTGACTCCATGTGGCCGAGTGCTGTGGTGTCCCTAGTGCAGGCACTCAGGGCACTCCAAGACAGGACTGCTTTGCTATCCCTCATCGAGGTAGACAAGCAAGCGGGGAACCCTGAGAACTGTCTGTCCAGGGTGGGGGTAGGGTCCCTTTAAGCACGGAGCTAAGTTAGCCTCAGGCAGCACACCCAACACTAAGTCCTAACCTGATGTCCTGCCGGCACTGGTTCCGGCCAGCCTTAACTTTGGTTCAGGGTCCACTCAGTGTGGACTTGCTATTTCAAAATAGCAAAACACTATTTCAAAATAGTTTGTGTATAGCTGCGTTATTTTGAATTAACTTAATTTGAATCAGTTTATTCAAATTAAGCTAACTCGAATTAACACTGTAGTGTAGACATACCCTGAGACTAACAAATATATCATGAGCTTCCATGGGTAAAATGACATCAGATGAGTTGGAGTGGAAATTATGGAATTTAGAGTATATGTAACAGCAAAAGCAGTTACTTGCCAATTGTAGGACCAGTGTTAATGATGCTAATAAAGTCAGATTGGTGGCAGTTGGGCCACTCAGTTTTTGAAATGTAAATGCGAAATTACTATGGGAAATTGCCTTTGTTGTGTCTTAACTCAGCTTTGATAAGTAGAGCCTACAAACCCTTGGATATCCGGATACACTAATAAGATATCTGCCAATAATTTTTGCACATCATGGACTGGATGCGGATACACATTTTTGTATCTGCAAGACCCCCAACCATCAGCAGCATCATGAGTTAAGCAGAAAGGTCATCACACAACATCAGAATTTACTGGGTTTAAAGAGGGAGAGAGAAAGTTTCATTTATTCTCTGTCTACTTATTTGAAGGCAAGAAGTTTGTTTAACTAACACTTTAAGTACTATGAAGATTTTATCTAAAATTTGCATACAATCACAATCAATACATATTCAAATTTAGCCTTATAAAACAGCAGTATTCACTTACTATAGAAAAAGAAGAGTTTGGGAGAGAAATATTTATCAGTAATGCTGTTTGGGAACACAATCCATGAATTATAAGTGAAAAATGTAGTGCAAAAAGAAGTCAAACAATTGTTTTTAATTTAAATTAAATAGTTCCTGCTTCTCAAATTTTCACACTAAAAATGAGAAATGTAATTTTACATAAAAATTATTTGCAAAGTTTTACATCTGAACAACTAATCACATTTTTCATCCATCGTCTAGTTAAACAATTCATAAAATGTAGAATATAAAATGTATGGGTGTGTCTAGACAGGCAAGATTCTTCCTGTGCCCACTGCTCCATGATGTGGGTCAGGGCTCTCAGGGCCCCCAGGTGCTTCTCTCAGTACCCCTGCTGTGTTGCGGTCATCCTATGGAGCCCTCGGGTGTGGGAGCATGTCCCAGGGTGGGATGGTGTGCCCTGCGCATACAGCTGGTGTGGCTGTGGAGAAAGAAGAGAAGTGGTCAGTTCTCCCTGGGGACACAGTGGGTGAAGCCCAGTCCCCCTCTGCAAGGTGAGGATGACCGTGCCCTGCACCGTCACAGCCGTTGTGCTTGCACAGAGGCAATGGTTGGAATGTCCGGCTATCCCCGGGAGTGGGAGCTGCCCCGAGACCGCACCCATGCCCCTGTGCTGTGTATAGTGCAGCCGAGGTGAGGTGAGGGGATGTCCCCTGCCTCTGTGTAGAGGGGGCTTGTGAAGGGAGGGCATCCTGCTGTGTCCCGCCTCGGGGTCAGGAGCATGTCAGGTCTCTTCACTCGCATGTGGCTATCAGGCCACAGCCCCTGTGTGGCACGCAGCTGGAGCCACCTGCCCAGGGGTGGCATGGCACGTGCTTGCACGTGCACAGGTTGCGGCATGATCTGTGGTAAGCAAGGCCCACGTGCGCAGTCCCTGGTCTCCCTCCTCACCGCCCACCCCCCGGAAAGGGGACAATGATGGCACTTACATGATGTGGCCTCCCCAGATGACCCTGGTGACTCCGCTGCTGGGACAGCTCGGGGGTCTGGCTGGTGTGGCATGCTCCATGGAGGTTCTTCCTCTGCCCCCTGGTCAGGGCCACCTGGTCCGGGCCCTCTGGACCCAGCTCGCTGCCCCCTGGAGTGGCATGGAACGTCCCACCCCCCAGGATGCGGTCCAGTGCCTCGAATGAGGTCCAGGTGTCTGCCCCTACTGAGGAGCTGCCCTGAGTGGCCCTGGCGTACCCCTGCTGCAGCTCTTTAATTTTCAGGCGCACCTGCTCCTGGGTGCTCCTGTGGCCTTTCTGGGCCATGGTGGCAGCTATGCGGCCGTAGACAGCAGCATTCCTCTGTCTAGCGCGGAGATCATGGACATTGGGGGCCTGCCCCCAAACCTCAATGAGGTCCATGATCTCCTCACTAGTCCAGGAGGGATCGTGGCGTTTATGACCCCTGGCTGGCTCCTGGGTGCTGGGGGACTAGGCGGGGGACGGCTGGCTGGCACTGGCTGCCCGGCTCATGATGGGGTCACTGGGTCAGGGGTAGAGACTGCTGGCAGGCCTGGATCTGGCACATGCAATCTGGCCAGACTCCGGGGCTGGGGGGAGGAGAGGATTTTTCCTGGTTTGGCCCAGAGTGTCCACCAGGGGAAACTGGGAAGGGCTGGAGGCCAGCTAATTCAAATTAAGTGTCTACACAGCAGTTATTTCAAATTAGCTATTTCAAATTTGGCATTACTCCTTGTAGAATGAGGTTTACTAAATTTGAATTAAGCACTCCGCTATTTCGAAGTAATTTCAAAATAGCGGTTTGCAAGTATAGATGCTATTAAAGTTAATTTGAAATAACGGCTGTTATTTTGAATTAACTTTGCAGTGTAGACATACCTTAAGGTACCACAGGACTGCTCATTGTTTATAAAGTTACAGACTAACATGGCTACTCCCTGAGTATTTTTAGCAGGATAGCTTGATAAAAGGAGGTGTGAGAGTGTCTCTTCCAGCTGGGAAGCATACCCTCATCTCTATGCGTAGATGTACCCATAAAATAATAATCTGTTCCTGTCCCAAATATCTGACAAGACTAATTAAACACAGGATATACTGATACAATATATAGCAAAGTGATCCAGGTGATGACCTTCAATTATCCTATTAGTGCCATAATTTTTTCCTGACCCTTTTATGAGTAGTGGGGTGGCTTTGTTTTTATTCAATGCAGTGTTGTTAGAAGTGGAATCACTAGATTACAAAACCAAAGGAAATCAGAGGGAACTTGGAAGGGACAGAAGAAAGAAGAGCGGTATGAAGGGTAGGTGGAGTGAAGCTCAGGTGAAGAGAAACTGAGAGAGAAGATAAAAGGCATTTGAGGAAATAGTCAATCAGTACAGGCAGAAAATGAAGTTAAAAAATGTACAAGTAGTATCCTTGTACTATGGAGAAGGACTATCCCTCTGTGTTGTGATGGCTCTATTTATGTGACTGAAAATTACATTGGAGTGTTTGCTGTCATGTTGCACTATGAGAGACAATGTAAATGAGATAAATATCTTTTAGTGTACCAACATCCATTGGTAGAAGCTATAAGCTTTCAGGCATCACAGAGCTCTTTTTCAAGGTCTAGGTAAAGGAAATCAGAGTTAACTATAAGTTGGGACGATAGTTAAGCATAACGCTGTGGAGACCACTTAAACCTTAATTGCCCACTTCTTTTTAACAGACTCTGAGGCTACATTGTCTCACTGTAATTTTCCCTTTATTTTTCACACCTAGTGTAATTATTCAAAGTACTTTGCACTCATCTGATTCATTGCCATATTATATCACAAACACTTCAGAAATACTTCGGACATATACTACTAGACCTCCATCTCTTCTCATTTTTTCTTTCTTCTGTGTAAATTGTACCTATCAGTATTTATAATCCACTTATAATCATATCATCAGAATTGTTACACACTTCAAATTATAATCTCTGCCTTTAACACTGCAAGTTTGTTAGAAATTTTTTATAGAAATTAAGGCTGTCAAGCAATTGCAAATTAATATTGATTAATCATGCTGTTAATAGAATATAATGTATTTAAATATTTTTGGATGTTTTCTACATTTTCAAATATATTGATTTCAATTATAACTGAGCAAAAATGCTCGCTTTATATTATTTCGATTACAGGTATTAGCAATGTAAAAATAAATACAGGTTGTACCTCCTTTAACTGGTCCAGAAATATCCTGGTCCAGCAATATCCTTGGTCCGTCATGGACCATGGACGTTCCTAGACCACAGAGCCCAGGAACAGGGAGTTCTGGTGGCAGGGCAGGAGAGCTGTAGGTGATTCAGCTGTGAGTGTAGTATGTAACTTTCTACACTACAAAGTTAGTTCGAACTAATGTCCGTTAGTTCGAACTAACTTTCATAGGCGCTACACTAGCGCTCCGTTAGTTCGAATTTAATTCGAACTAACGGAGCGCTTAGTTCGAACTAGGTAAACCTCATTTTACGAGGATTAAACCTAGTTCTAACTAGCTAGTTCGAATTAAGGGGTGTGTAGCCCCTTAATTCGAACTAGTGGGAGGCTAGCCCTCCCCAGGTTTCCCTGGTGGCCACTCTGGCCAACACCAGGAAAACTCTACTGCCCCCTTCCCGGCCCCGGACCCCTTAAAGGGGCACGGGCTGGCTACGGTGCCCGTGCCAGGTGCAAGCCTGCCAGCACCCAGCCAGCAGACCCTGCACCTGGCACGGATTGAGCCACCCACCCGATGCCCCCTAGCCCTCCCCCTCTTCCCGGGACAAGGCTGGCGGCTCCCGGGAGCTTGCCCGGGACCGCAAGAGGCGGGCACCCCCCTGGTCTAGTGCAGACATCGTGGACCTCGTCCACGATCTCCGCACTAGGCACAGGAAAGTGGCCAGCTTGGGCAGGATAGCTGCCAGCCTGGCCACCCAGGAGCAGGTGTGCAAGAGAATCAAGGGCGTCCACTGAGACCCCCGACCCTGAGCCCTGAGCTTACAATGGCCGTCCTGGGTCAGACCAAAGGTCCATCTAGCCCAGTAGCCTGTCTGCCGACAGCGGCCAACCCTAGGGACCCTGGAGGGGATGGACCGAAGACAGTGACCAAGCCATTTGTCTCATGCCATCCCTCTCCAGCCTTCCACAAACCTTGGGCAGGGACACCACTCCTACCCCCTGGCTAATACCACTCCATGGACCCAACCTCCATGACTTGATCTCACTTCCCTTTAAACTCTGTTCCAGTTCTAGCCTTCACAGCCTCCTGCAGCAAGGAGTTCCACAGGTTGACTCTTTGCTTTGTGAAGAACAACTTTCTGTTACTACTTTGAAGCCTGCTACCCATTCCTTTCCTTTGGTGTCCTCTAGTCCTTCTTTATGGGAACTAATGAAGAACTTTTCTGTATGCACCCTCTCCACCCCACTCCTGCTTTTACAGACCTCTATCCTTCCCTCCTCCGTCTCCTCTTTTCTAAGCTGAAAAGTCCCAGTTTCTTTAGCCTCTCTTCATATGGGACCTGTTCCCAACCCCTGATCATTTTAGTTGCCCTCCCCTCTCCCAGCCTCTCTCTTCCCCTCTCCCACCTCCTTTTCCCAGTCTCCCCCAGTTTTGTTCAATAAAGACAGATTCCATTTTGGAAGACATGTTATCTTTATTTTGTACATCAAGAAGAGGGGCTAGGGAAGGGTAAGTGGAAGGAGGTGAGGGAGGAATGGGGTACGAGCCCCCGATGGGGAGGACTGGGCTGGCTCTGCAGGCTTCTGGGGGTGGAAGCTCTCCTGCAGCCCCTCAATTCCCCCTTTCTCCAGATGGCAGCCTGCGGCAAGTGCAGCCGGGCTGATGGCCGAGTGGTGTGATGTGCCGAGTGTGGGCACTCAGGGCACTCCAAGCCAGGACTGCTTTGCAAGCGGGGCACCCCTGAGAACTGTCTGTCCGGGGTGGGGGTCGGGACCCGTTAAGCACAGCCCTCGGCTAGCCTGAGACAGCATCTGCATGCTCTAAGTCCTCCTCTGATGCCCTACCAGCACTGCTTCCGGCCATCCTTAATGTGGACGTGCTAGTTCGAATTAGCAAAATGCTAATTCGAACTAGTTTTTAGTTCTAGATGCGTTAGTTTGAATTAGCTTAGTTCGAATTAGCGCTGTAGTGTAGACATACCCTATGTGTGTGTGGGGTGGTGGGGAGGACAGATGACATGGTGGGGAGTTCTGGTTCTACCAGAACTCCTTGACCGAAGCAGCCAGGGAAATCTAACCTGGCAATAGCTGTGGAGCTCTCGCTGTGGCCAGGGAGCTCTGACCCCAGTGGCGGCCAGGGAGCTCTGGCCTGAGCCCTGGCCTCGGCTATGGAGCTCCAGCCCCATCCTGGCTCCAGCAGCTGGAGAGCTCCAGCCCCAGCGGCAGCCAGGGAATTGTGGCCCAGGCCATGGAACTTTGTCCCCATTCCTCCACTCGGGCCCCGGCCATGGACCTCTGGCCCCAGCCTTGGAGCCAAGCAGCTACGGACCTCTGGCCCAGTTGTGCAGCTCTGTCCATGGTGCTCTGGCCCTGGTAGTAGTGGGGCCAGTGGCATCTAGAGAGCCTGGGAGGGTCTGGGGCAACAGTGAGAGCAGACTGGAGCCTTAGCCCAGTGGCAGTATGGGCCACGAGGGGAGGGACCTTCCCTTGTCTAGAAAACCCCTCGTTCAGGACCAGTTAGATCTCAAGGGTTCTGGGCCAGCTAGGTCCAACCTGTACTATGTTTCAATTCACCTGATACAAATACTGTAGTGAAATCTTTTTATCATGAAAGTTGAACTTACAAATATAGAATTATGATAAAAAATAACTCAATTCAAAAGTAAAACTATGTAAACATTTAGAACCTAAAGTCCACTCAGTCCTACTTCTTGTTTAACCAAATGCTCAGACAAACACATTTATTTACAATTTGCTGGAAGTAATCATAGAATACTAGAACTGGAAGGGACCTTGGGAGATCAAGTCCAGTCCCCTGCTCTAATGGCAGGACCAAACTCCGTCTAGATCATCCCTGTTAGATGTCTATCCAACCTGCTTTTAAATATTTCCAATGATAGAGATTCCACAACCTCCCTAGGCAATTTATTTCAGTGTTTAACCACCACTTAGGAAGTTTTTCTTAATATCCAACCTAGCCCTCCAGTCTGTTGCTTCTTGTCCTATCAGCAGAGGCCAAGGAGAACAAATTTTCTGCCTCCTCTTTGTAACAGCCTTTAAGATACCTGGAAACTGCTATCATGTCCTCTCTCAGTCTTCTCTTTCCTAAACTAAACAAACCCAATTATTTCAGTCTTT
Organism: Pelodiscus sinensis; assembly: GCF_052426305.1. Classification (NCBI taxonomy): domain Eukaryota; kingdom Metazoa; phylum Chordata; order Testudines; family Trionychidae; genus Pelodiscus; species Pelodiscus sinensis. Next base: position 35,390,872 of record NC_143053.1, on the reverse strand, counting down.
CCTCATAGCTCATATTTTCAAGACTGTTAATCATTTTTGTTTTTCCTCTCTAGACCTCCTTCAGTTTTTCCACATCTTTCTTGAAATGTGATACCCAGAACTGGACACAATATTCCAACTGAGACCTAATCAGTGCAGAAAAAGTACTTCTCCTGTCTTGCTCGCAATACTCCTGTTAATGCATCCCAGAATCATGTTTGCTCTTTTTGCAACAGTGTCACACTATTGACTCATATTTAGCTTGTGGTCCATTATGACACCTAGTACCTTTCTGCAGTACTCCTTCCTAGACAGTTGTCAGCCGACGGTCAGGGCAGTGAGTCCCTTATGACCAGCTGAAGTTCTTTTAAATTGTGCTTGGTTCTGTTACAGCAACTGAAGGAGTCAGGTTAAAGCTTAAACAGTTACTATTTATTGTTACAGGGTAAACTTAGTTGTTAAATGCTACTACTGTGTTACAGATAACACAGACACTACAAAGGACAGGACAGAAATTACACTAATAAGACTTACAGGTACCATGAAACCCTTTGGTTCTCTGAGCTCTTATTAAATGCATGCAAAATAGACACATAGCAGGTATATATTCTCACCCCTGCGTTCCAGACTTGGCGTGGCCAGCGTCTTTCTCTCAATCCCTCGGGAAGAAGTAGGGCGAGGTTGGGCGTCCCACAGACCTCGGGAGACAATCAATACCTGCCAGCAGGTATAGATGATTGGAGCTCAAATAGGGTGGGCTGCTGAACCTCTTTTATACCCCTTGGGTCATGTAGGCTTCTTCCTGGGCTCAAGTGGCCATTAAGGAAAAATGGCTTTGAACGCCAAGTTTCCCACGAAGGGTGCAAAGCATAATTTACACCTGGGAAAATGCAGACAATGGGCACCTCTGGTATGTGATGGGCGAAGATTCCTCTCCTGGGACAGTGCAGGCGTGTCAATTACTGGTACTAGCCATCAGGGCGACGGGAGGCCCCGGGTCGTCAGCTAGCCCATTTACTGTCTGGTTTCTGTTTATGGTAGAGTCAGGGACAGGCAGCAAACCTGTGTTCCCAGGGCATCAAAGGCTGACTGCCTTTCTCTTGCTCTCTGGGGGGGGGGGGGGGAAAACAAGATGGGGTTCGTGGAAAAACAAGATGGGGTTTTGTGTCTGGCTACATTCCACCCCCTTGACACGCCTCACTATGTCCCAGAACGCAAGATGGCGGTGATGCCAGCACCCTTTGCCCTCCTTGGAGGAAGCTAAAATCGCCCTATCAGCAGGGTCTGATCAGATAATTTGGATCAAGGGATTGATTAGGATCACTTCCCAACGCCATATACCAGATTTGTGCAGAGGAGGTAGCAGTGTACACAAAATGCCTAACAATACATAGAAACATGCAGCAAGCAATTACAACAAGTAAAATGGTTAATATAGTATTTACAATAGAGTGAAGGAAGGGAGTTAACGAAAGTCCTAGGTGTTGGGCTAGACAATCTAGCCATGAGGCTTTACATTTTTAGTTACAGCATGTCTTATCCCATACCGTTTGTTGCCACTTCCCTTGCCTCCCCCCTTAATCTCCCCCCAGAGTTATTTAGAGGATTGCGGTAGTCGCTGTCATCGAACCATACCGGTCCCCATCGGAAGATGTCACTTTGTTTCACCAGTCATTTGGGCTGAGAGGGACAAACTCGATTCCCAGTCCAGTAGAGGAGTCAAGTAAGGTGTTCTGGTACAGCAGTAGCAGTTGGGATGAGGAAGAAGACCATGGCGAGTTGGAGTACCATGTCTCATTTCAATAGTCTGTAACTAACAACAGTGGTTGCAAGCGCTACAACAGCAAGCGGTATATATATACAAAAAGTTCATGGTGGTTTCCCAGATCCACACCAGCACTGGGAGGGATCCGTCCCACTGGAGCACTGTTTAGGGCTATTGCCTCAGTTTCCTGTAAGAAAACATAAGGTTTGCCGGTCTTGGATACAATCCAAGCCTCAGTAATGGTTATTGGTGTTAGCCCAGCATCTGCAGTTGTCCAGACTCCTTTTCCCTTATAGGAGTGCAGTACATGGGTTTGTGTTCCCAAATTGGGGTGTTGGGACCAGGGCTATTAAGTGGTTTAGTCCCATGACTGTAAACAACCCTGTTGCCACTGGGGTTGAGTAAGCAAAAACCAATTCCTGAAACAATTTCCATTCCAGTTAAAACATACTTCCACCCTTGCTTACTGGTGGGTAGTGTACCAATATATTTTACTTGCCAGGTTGCCCATAGTATTTTTCCATCTCTTAGCCTGGCAAATCATTGCCTTTCTGTTATATGTTTCCTGAGTTCAGCACATAGGGTGCAAGCTTGTACCAGATCTCTGGCTTGTTTGTGGGTGATAGGCCACCCCCTGGCATGTGCCTGCCACACCAGCTTATTGCTCTCTGTGTGTCCCAAGGTTTCATGTAGCCAAATGTACAGGCATTCCCAATCCACCTGGGCAGCAAAAATTTGTACTGCTGCATCTGCTAGGTTATTTAGCTATGCAGTCAGGGTGTTATTCTTTTGGTGAGCTGCCACATGACCTATGCTTAAGGCATTTTGGGTTGCATACTGGTATATCCATTTCCAATATTCCAATCTCCAAACAGGCTTTCCTATTTCCCAGTTATTATTCTTCCAATTAGTTATCCACTGGATGGCTCCAGCCCATACAGCATGGGAGTTGGTGTAGATGGTACTGGCCCCTGCCTCACAAGCTAATTGATTGCTGCCAGCTCTGCAAGCTGAGCTGTTCCTTCTATGTTTGTGGACAGGGGTGCAGTGGATGTGTCTGCTGAAACAGCAACAGCCTTCCCTGTCCACTTTCCTTTGAAATAGCCAGGCAGCCTGTATTCACATATAATGTTGAATTTAAAAGCAAGCCAAAAGTGTTATCAACTCAGCCTTGAAAGAGACAGTTAAGTTTCAAAGCTTGAGTTTCTAAACTAATAATTTGGTTTCTAGAAAGTTAAATTTAACCTTAAAAGTTGAATGCCCAACAGAAGCACTAACCAATTTGTGCCTTGTCAGTTTGCAATTTTAAGCAAGAGGACATTATCCAAAACAAAATAAAACTAGTTCATTTGAAACCCACAAAATAAAGTTACAATATATAGAGCTCATTCCTTTATGCAGTTAACCAATTAAGTTTTAGTAGAATCCTTAATTTTCCTTTGCAGATTTAACAAAGATGTCCATAGACAAAATGTTTACATTTGATTGTTTCTTTGCATAGATCGTTTGCACAGTGCTTAAGGAAGAGGCTGCAAAGAAACAAGGTGTCATTTTTTAAAACAAGATTTCCCTTCACATATTACTACCATTGCTTAATTCCTTCCATTCTCCCATGGAGTCCACCTTTTATCTTCACATTTCCTTAAATCACTTGCTTTGTCCTTTTAAAAATGTTTTTCATTTCTAGTAACTTTCCAATGTCTGCCTTATTCCTTCAACTATGCCTATAGGGCTCCAAACTTTTTGCTTTCCCCTTCTTATGGTCCATCCTAATTCCTGCTAAATGACTTTTTACAATGACACATGTTTGTCTACTATTAATTTGGTAAGGAGGGTGAGCTTGTTTACTAAGCCTTATACCTCCTGGTCCTTTTCTTAAACATATTCCTGAGGGAAGAAAAAAAATAAATAAATCTGAGAGGTGCTTTAACTCTCAGCACCCATCCTTAAGGGAATCTAGCTCTGTCTGGGTATTGAGGGACATGCATTTCTACCTCTCCACTTCTGCAGCAGAGGCTTTTACATTTTTCCAGTTCCATGTTTGCATTCTTATTCAGTCAGTTTTGAAGAACACCTCATTACAGGTTTTCCATAGAAGTTAAACTGCAGCTGTTTCCCTCTTCATTGGAGTTGAGGGTTTACATATACACAAGCAGTTAGCCAATTTGTCTTCTAGGTCTGAAATTGTATGGATAGCAATTAACACTTGATCAGACCAAGGGCTATGCCCAAACCTTTGCAAGATTTTGTTTAAAAGGGGTAACATCTTTTACAAATGCCAATTTCTCAGTCTTCTCTCTGCCTTTTTAAAAGACTGCTTACATTTAAACTTTTCCTAGTATACCCAACCTCCTATTGGGACTAAAACAGCAATACCAATACCTCCTTTTTCTTTCTTTCTGGAGGGCTACAATTTGAACTTTCTGATTTCAGGTAGTTTGCTAATCAAACTTAGGTATTACCTGCAAAGCTTCTTTGTGCTGCCAGCTAGGGTATTTACACCACAAAGGAAATCACAACCTGGTGTGGCTCCTGGAGCTTTCACAGCATTTTAGTTTGTTTGCAGTTTTTCTGTACCTTCATTTAACAACTTGGACTAAAAGTAAACCAAACCAATTTGTTTTAAACCTACAAACAAACAAGATTACTGGACCTTAAAACTTCATATTATTTACACTATATATATATATATATATATATATCTACACACAGATACACATACATTCTCTCTGAACCTTTCTTACACTATTTCTACATAGCTGTACAACCATTACATTCCCTTTTTATTCATTGGGGTAGTTCAGTTCCAATAGAACCCCCTCCCTTTAGAGTTCTTTTAGCAGTATCTATAATCAAATGTTCAGATTTGAGTCAAATTTGCCTGGATTATTTACAGACATTCCTTTGGAAAAAGGGCCCATTTTTCCTTCAGAATGACTGTAAAGAAACCACAGTTTTCTATCTACACCATTTTAGCATTTGCACAACTGCTCAATTCTCTCCATTCTCTGCAGAGTTTAAATTCTCTGTGTTTCTTCTTTTCTTAAAACACTTTCTTATCTCTAAAATAAAACTGGCCTTGTTTCAGATATTACTCTGGTAAGTATGTTTAAGGATTTAGATTTCCAGTACTTACTGCCTTTTTCTCAGTTCTACCACAAGGCTTTCAATCTTATCTGTTACCTGCCTGCTTGTCTGGGCCTGATCCTGTTTTCCTTGCTAAATGGAAAGTGGCTCCTTTCCACAGACTCAGGCTTTGTCCCATTCTTTAGCTTGCAGGCAGTTCTATACTTACAGAACTGCACCCACAACTCCTCAGGATTTCCCCAATCCTTTTCTAATGTTTTTCTATCCCATTTTGGGTTGCCCCAACCTTCCTGGGCAAACCCTTTCTCTATACCACTAAAATCCATGTCTATCATGACAGGCTTCATGTTGCTGTATGTGAACCAGTAGCACAATCCTGCCGACTACGCCAATTCTGTCAGCCGACGGTCAGGGCAGTGAGTCCCTTATGACCAGCTGAAGTTCTTTTAAATTGTGCTTGGTTCTGTTACAGCAACTGAAGGAGTCAGGTTAAAGCTTAAACAGTTACTATTTATTGTTACAGGGTAAACTTAGTTGTTAAATGCTACTACTGTGTTACAGATAACACAGACACTACAAAGGACAGGACAGAAATTACACTAATAAGACTTACAGGTACCATGAAACCCTTTGGTTCTCTGAGCTCTTATTAAATGCATGCAAAATAGACACATAGCAGGTATATATTCTCACCCCTGCGTTCCAGACTTGGCGTGGCCAGCGTCTTTCTCTCAATCCCTCGGGAAGAAGTAGGGCGAGGTTGGGCGTCCCACAGACCTCGGGAGACAATCAATACCTGCCAGCAGGTATAGATGATTGGAGCTCAAATAGGGTGGGCTGCTGAACCTCTTTTATACCCCTTGGGTCATGTAGGCTTCTTCCTGGGCTCAAGTGGCCATTAAGGAAAAATGGCTTTGAACGCCAAGTTTCCCACGAAGGGTGCAAAGCATAATTTACACCTGGGAAAATGCAGACAATGGGCACCTCTGGTATGTGATGGGCGAAGATTCCTCTCCTGGGACAGTGCAGGCGTGTCAATTACTGGTACTAGCCATCAGGGCGACGGGAGGCCCCGGGTCGTCAGCTAGCCCATTTACTGTCTGGTTTCTGTTTATGGTAGAGTCAGGGACAGGCAGCAAACCTGTGTTCCCAGGGCATCAAAGGCTGACTGCCTTTCTCTTGCTCTCTGGGGGGGGGGGGGGAAAACAAGATGGGGTTCGTGGAAAAACAAGATGGGGTTTTGTGTCTGGCTACAACAGTGCACTTTCCTTTCTGTACGTGTGAAACAGATTGTTCCTACCTAAGTGTAGTACTTTGCATTTGTCCTCGTTGATGTTCATCCTGTTTACCTCAGACCATTTCTCTAGTTTGTCCAGATAATTTTGAATTATGACCTATGCTCCAAAGCAGTTGCAACCCCTCCCAGCTTGGTATCATCCACAAACTTTACAAGTATACTCTTTATGCCAATATCTAAATTGTTGAGGAATATATATAACAGAACCAATCCCAAAACAGACCCTTGTGTAACCCTACTTGTTATACCCTTCCAGTATGACTGTGGACCATTTATAACTACTCTCTGAGGTATGTCTACCCTACAAAGTTAATTCAAACTAACAGCCGTTAGTTCGAATTAACTTTAATAGGTGCTACACATGCAAACCACTAGTTCGAACTTAATTCGAACTAGCAAAGCGCTTAATTCGAACTAGGTAAACCTCATTCTACGAGGACTAACTCCTAGTTCGAATTAAATAGTTTGAATTAAGGGCCGTGTAGCCACTTAATTTGAACTACTGGGAGGCTAGCCCTTCCCAGCTTGCCCTGGTGGCCACTCTGGGCACAACCAGGAAAACTCTTCTGCCCCTCTCCCAGCCCTGGAGCCCTTAAAGGGCCACGGTCTGGCTACGGTGTTTGTGCCAGTTGCAAGCCTGCCAGCACCCAGCCAGCAGAACCTGCACCTAGCACGGCATGAGCCAGCCACCCGCTGCCACCCAGCCCTCCCCCTCTTCCCAGGACCAGCCTGGCGGCTCACAGGAGCCTGCCCGGGGCTGCAAGAGGCGGGCGCCCGCCTGGTCTAGTGAGGAGATCGTGGACCTCATCGAGGTTTGGGTGCAAGCCTCCAACGTCCACGATCTCCGCACTAGCCACAGGAACGTGGCTGTCTACAGCCACATGGCTGATAGCCTGGCCGCCAGAGGCCACATGCGGACCCGGGAGCAGGTCCGCTGCAAGGTCAAGGACCTGCGGCAGTCCTACTCCAGGGCCCCTCAGCCAGAGGCTGACCCAGAGGCCTGCCCCCACTTTGAGGCCCTGGACCGCATCCTGGGGGCTCACGCCATCCACACCCCCCGGGTGGTGATCGACCCCGGGGAAGAGGGACCCGTCCTGGACACGGAGGAGGAGGACGCCGAGAGCCAGGAGCCTGCAGGGAGCCTACCCAGGACCCCCGAGGCACCCCACAGAGCACATCGGCTGTGTCATCCAAGGCCACGGAGGGCTCCACATGTGAGTGCCATCATGCTCCCCTTATGTGTACGGGGGCTTGGGGGAAGAAGGAGCCCAGGGACTGTGCGCTTGGGACTTGCCCACCATGGAGCAGCTGCTGGGTGTCATGCAGGGGCTCTGGCCTTGCAGAGGGGGGCTGGGTTTCACCCACCGTGTCCCCAGGGAGAACTGACCACTGCTCTTGTTTCACCACAGCCGCAGCACCTGGAACTGCAGGGTGCACCACCCTGCCTGCAACAGCCACCCGCACCCGGGCCAGCAGGCACGCCAGGAACCTGGAGGACTACTAGCGGCGGCACCTGCGGCTACTGGAGCACCAGATCTGCATCCAGGAGCACTGGGTCCAGAAGGACCTGCGGCTGTGGCAGAGGAGCTTGGAGGTGCTGGAGGAGCAGAGCCGTGCCCTCAGAGGTCACCTCCAGACTCTGGTGGACAGGTTCCTGCCTCCTCCTGCTCCAACCCCTGCGGCCGCCCCAGCTCTTGCTCCTCCTCCCATCCCTGCTCCCCCTCCCGCTTCCTCTGCACCCCCTGTCCCTCCTGCCCCACCCTCCACACCCACTCCCCCCCGATGCCCCTGCACCTGCAGTGCTGCGAGATGGGAGAGCCAGCAGGACCCCCCAAGCCTGAGCTTTCCCTTCCCTTTCCTTCTTCCCCTTCCTCCCCTTTCCAGCTCCCTCCTCCCAGGTTTCCCCCACCCTCACTCTTCCCTCCCCCCACCCCAGTTATGTAAAATAAAAAGAGATTTTGGTTGTCAAAACAGGTGTCTTTATTTGACATTAGGAAGGGGGCTTAGGGAGGGGAAAGAGGAAAGGGGGGAGGGTGGAAGAAGGCCCCAGTGGGGCAGGCAGGGAAAGTTCAGTCCTCCTCCTCCACCTGGAAGCTCTCCCTCAGGGCTTCCCGGATCCGGATGGCCCCCCGCTGGGCTTCCCGGACGGCGGCGGTGAGGGGCTGAGCGTAGTGGCCAGTCATGCGCTTAGCCTCAGCCATCCAGGCTGGCAGGAAAGCCTCCCCCTTTCGCTCACACAAATTGTGCAGCACACAACATGCTGCCACCACGAGAGGGATATTGTGCTCAGTAAGGTCGAGGCAGGTGAGGAGGCACCTAAATCTGGCTTTCAGTCAGCCAAAGCCTCCCTCGATCATGATGCGGGCTCTGGTTAGCCTGGCATTGAAGGCCTGGCGGGAGGGGTTGAGGTGCCCCATGTACGGCTTCATGAGCCAGGGCTGTAGGGGGTAGGCCGCATCCCCCACCAGGCAGAGGGGCATGTCCATGTCCCTGACCCTGATGTGGAGGTAGAGGAAGACCGACCCGGTGTGCAGCCTCTGACACACGGAGGAGTTCCGGAACACCCGTGCGTCGTGTGCCTTGCTGGACCAGCCTACATTAATGTCCGTGAACTGGCCCTGGTGGTCACACACAGCCTGCAGGATCACGGAGAAGTACCCCTTTCGGTTGATGTACTGGGAGGCCTGATGTTCCAGGGCACGGATGGGGATGTGCGTCCCGTCGATGGCCCTCCCACAGTTGGGGAAGCTGAGGGCGCCGAACCCCCAGATGATGGTGTCCGGGTCAGCGAGGAGGACCACCCTGTGGAGCAGCACTGGGCTGATGGCCTTGACCACCTGCAGAGGGACACAGCAAACCGTGAATCATTGGGGCGCCCGGGTGGCTGGGAGTGTTCGTTCCCTGGCTCTGCCCGCACCCCACTCCTGGAAGCAACCCCCGCAGGTGGCGTGTAGTACGGCCGGGACAGACGAAACCCTCTGGTGTGGGCACTTTCGCCTCCTCCCCCCCCATTTTCCCTGGGGCGGTCCATCCCCTCCTTGCAGCCCCCCTCCCCCCCGGCCCAGTGGCCGGTGGGTGCTGTACATGCATGAGCACTGCTCCGACAGTGGATCTCCCCACACTGAACTGGTTCCCGACGGATCGGTAGCTGTCTGGCGTGGAGAGCTTCCAGAGGCCGATGGCCACATGCTTCTGGAGGGGGATGGCGGGCCTCAGGAGAGTGTCCTGTCGCTGCAGAGCAGGGGGAAGCCACTCGCAGAGCTCCAAGAAGGTGTCCCTCTTCATCCTGAAGTTCTGGGTCCACTGTCTGTCTCCCCAGCGCTCCAGGATGATGCGGTCCCACCAGTCACTGTTGGTGTCCAGACGCCAGATGCAGCGGGGCACGCTGGCATCCGGGCACTGCTGCCGCTCCTCCACAACCTCCGGGGAGGCCAGGGGGAGAGGCAGGGGCCTGATGTGCACCAGGTGGTGCAAGGCAGCCTCCACCCATTGCTGGCAGGCTTGCATCAGCAAGTCCAAAAAGTGCACCAAAAAGCCCAGGGTGAGCTCTGGCTCCATGTTGCCAACTGTGGTGGCATCCCCAATGGGAACCACTGACACAGACAGGTGAAGAGAAAAACACTTTGCTGTCCCTCGGTGAGGTAGGCAAGCAAGCGGAAAAGCTGAGAACTGGCTGTCCGGGGGGGGAGTGGGGTCGGTCCCTTTAAGCACGAGCCTCAGACAGCAGCCACACAAAGCAACTACTGACCTGATGCCCTGCCGGAACCGGTTTCAGCTGCCCTTAAATGTGACCCAGCGTCCAATCAGTGTGGACGCGCTAGTTCGAATTAGAAAAACGCTAATTCGAACTAGTTTTTAAGTCTAGATGTGCTAATTCGAAAGTGAAAGTGAGAACTTGTTCTCGCATGGCACTGTTGTAGCTGACATTGCAAGATATTTATGTGCTAGATATGCTAAAGATTCATATGTCCCTTTCTGCTTCAGTCAACATTCCAGAGGACATGTGTCTATGCTGATGATGGCAGTTGTTCAATAATAATCCAAAACAAAGTGGACCAGCAAATATGTTCATTTTCATCATCTGAGTCAGATGCCACCAGCAGAAGGTTAATTTTCTTTTTTGGTGATCAGGTTCTGTAATTTTCACTTTGGAATATTGCTTAAGACTTCTGAAAGCATTCTCCACAACTTCTCTGATTGTGGAAGGCACTTGAGATTCTTAAACCCTGGGTTGAGTGCTGTAGCTATATTTAGAAATCTCACATTCATGTTTTGTCAAATCTGCTGTGAAAGTGCTCTTAAAATGAACATGTGCTGGGTCATGATCCAACATGAAATATATGGCAGTTTGTGGGTAAAACAGAACAGGAGACATGCAGTTCTTTCCCAAGGAGTTCAGTCACAAATTTAAAACATTATTTTTTCAACGAGCATCATCAGCATGGAAAGAAGTCCTCTGGAATGGTGGGCAAAATATGAAGGATATATGCATAGAATATTTGGCAGATAAATACCCTGCAGTGTGGGCTATAAAAGAGCTTTGCAAATGCCTGTTCTCACTTACAGGTGAGATTATAAACAAGAAGAGGGCAGCATTATCTCCTACACATTGTAACTAAACTTGTTTTTGTTTAGTGATTGGCTGGACAAGAAGTAGAACTGAGTGGTATTGTAGGCTCTAAAAGTTTTATGTTATTTTATTTTTGAGTGAAGTTACAAATGTAGATCGTTTTGTTATATAAGTTATGCTTTCACAATAAGAGATTGCCCTAGAGTACTTATTTTAACTGAATTGAAAAATACTGTTTCTTTTGTATATTATTTCATAGTGCTAATATTTATAATCAAAATCATAATATAAAATGAACATTATGCTCTTTGTAATAGAAATCAATATTTGAAAATGTAAACATTCAAAATATTTATTAAATTCAATTTATATTCTATTAACAGTGTAATTAATTACAATTATTTTTAAAATCACATTTTATTTTTGAGTTAGTCATATGAGTTAACTGCAATTAATTATCAATCCCAATAAAAAATTTTCAGTATGTCGGTTCTCCTTTTCTTATACTTAATCTTCTACAAAGAAAGGCCACATTATTTGACTTAAGTAAAATTTTCCAGATGCCAATGTTCTGTCTGATTTTTTTCCATCCATGTGTGTATTTTTTCCATCCATTTGTAGAATAAATTTTTGTATGCGCATCAAGACAAGTGCAAGTGTGTGCCACCAATAGAAACAAAAAACCTAGCTGTGGGTCCTCTGCTAATCAGCTGGGCAGCATTTAAATCGCTCCTGAGTGGCAGCCCAAGTGTTCAACTTACAAGGAACACTGCTCCATACCACTCTTTGTGTCTAGCCATTTTTATCCTGCCACTTTTGAAGCCCTGACATCAGTATCCCTCAAATAGAGCATAAATAGTATTTTCTTGTACTCTTTGTGGCAGGGTTAACTTCTTGCTGTTTGAATGTACAGTGCCATGCACAATGGGGTCCCAGTTTTCCTTGAGATTCCCAGGTGTTACTCTAATACTAAAAATCAAGTCAAAATGTTGAAAAAAATATTTTTCTGGGAAAGGTCATACAAAATAGATAAACCTGAAACTAATAAAAGCCTAACACTTTGAGATACTAACACTTTAAAAATATAACAGCAATTTTAACATGTTTCTAAATAATGTATTAAAAAAAAAAGTAACTGCTATGACAGCTGTAACAACTTGCTATGTCCAACTATTACCTAGAGGGTTTTTTTTTTGTGTTTTGTTTTTGTGTGTGGTTTTTTTAGAATTCGCTTCTAGCAGGTTGAGTTTGATCATTGTTAGCTTACTGAAGCTTTAGCAGGAACTGGGTTTCTGTAGACTTTAAACCAGATTTGCCACCGTGCTGATGCAGCATCAGAAGGGAGATGAATTGTCCCTACCTTCTTAAGGGGCTCCTGGGAAGTTGTGCAAAGCCCCAGTCGGCTCATTCTGAGGTGCAGGTTCATCCCAGGCATACTGTCTTTGGTCACAATCTATTTCTAGTCGACTCTCACTTTCTCAGAACCCTGTCTTCCCCATCCTCCTGCCGTGTTGCTATTCAATGCAGGGAGTATAGTTACAGGTACATTCATATGTCTTGTGACTCTTATGTACTTGGGTAGTTAGCACAAATAGACCATAAAGAAATGATGAATGGTGCGCTGGATCTCTTTGCACAATGGTACTGTCAGAGGGTTTTGATGGGGGATGTCATGCAGTACCCAGCAGGTCTGTTAAAATGCGTTTATTCAGGTAAATGTGTAACCACTGAAAATGTCAGCAGTTACACATTTACATGTTTGTGTGGGGGAGGCAGCTCCCTCAGAACTGCCCCCCTTCTCCCACACTGCTGTCTCTGTATCAGATGTATCAACGTGGGAGTGGGGGCAGGAGGGAGATAGTGGTTGCAGTGGAGTCCTCTGCATCTGTATCAAAGGCTGCAGTATGGGGAGCTTGGGAGCGTGGGGGGAGACTACTCCATGGGAGCTGGTACATGCGGGGAGCTGACTTAAAAGCCTGCTCCCCACAAGTACTGGCTCCTACCTGCCCCTCCCCCCCATGTTGCTGCCTCCTATACAGAGGCAGCAGCACCAGGGTGGGGGATGAGTGTAACTGCATGTTAATCGATGAGCCCAGGTTCATTAGTTAACCTTGTACACATTTACACTTTTACATCCCCAGTCTCCAGATGTATTACCCTTTTTTTGTATTTGTTTGAGGAAATTAAGGAAAGCATCATGGACAGTAGCACTTCCTCATCTCATTTACACAAATAAGAGTTCCCATTGTGGGGAAGGTGCAACAGAGCTGTCTTATTTTCAGGTAGAAAATCAGCTGCAAACGAAGGCACCTTCCAAGTGCAGATCAATTATACGTGGTTATTGCTAGTACTGTAGAGTGAAGAGGAGGAAATACCTATCTGACACCCATGAACATTAAGATGATGTATTAGTATTTTTGCACATCTTGCAAACTGTATTTAAGGTGTTGCTGAGGAATCCTTACATGACAGCTTTACTGCTTGTTAATGATCACGTGAAAGAGAATATTTTCATACTTGTATTAAATAACAGCTATTGGAAGAAATAATTTCAGAATTAGGTCAGCTTACACACTAGCCATTTTCAGTAAATTTTGTGAACAACAAATGTTAGAAATGCTTTGCTCACTTATGTATCTCAGTAACAGCTCATTCCATATTAAACAAAGAAAGATCAATGGCATCTGTCACAAACCACCTGTCAGGTTGCCTGGTATTTCTGATTTTAGATGTGTTTTTGCTTTAGGCAAGAACTCGTTTATCGGAAGTATGTTGCAACCAGTCCAGCAGCTCTGGTTCACTGGGCAGATCACTCTGGCTACATCTAGACTACAATGTTTTATCAGAAAAAGGTATGCAAATTGCACTCCACAATTTCCATATTTTTTTTCTGATAGTTTTGTTGGAAGAGGCTTTTCTTAAATTTGGCCTATCTACACTGGGCCAAATTTTGGAAAAACCTCATCTTTTGGAAGAGCCCTTCTTCCTCATGGAAGGAGGAAGACAGGGTTTCCGAAAAAGCATGTCTGCTCTTCTGTACAAAAATAAATAAATAAATAAATAAAAATGGAAGAGCAGACACATTCCCTGGACACTGTGGAGTTTTTCCAGTGTACCTCTCGTATCCTGGAACCCCCCCCCCCGTAGTCTAGATCAGTGTGTCTCAACCTTTTTTTATAAAGTACCCCTTTAAAAAATAAGTACCCCCCAGTACCTTCAGTTTTTAGACACACTTTTTTTTTCTATCATTGCAACACATTTGTTTAAACAATTGTAATTGTAATCGGGCAGATGATGAAATTTTTGGGTGTAAAAGTACAAAAATAATAAAGGGCAGTCAAACTTAAAACAAAAATTCAGTTTTCTTCAAATTTCAGCTGTGTTGATGTACTCCTCAGACTTCTCTCAAGTACCCCTAAGGGTACTTATATCACTGGTTGAGAAACACTGGTTTAGATGTAGCTTCTGCCTCTCTTCAGACCCAGAGTCTTCTGTGCTCTGTCCCAGGCAGCACTTTCCCAAATAGCCACCGTTACTTCTATGTAGGCTCTTCTCAATCATAAGGACAGCCAGGGTCTCTCTCCTCCAAGAACAATCACACCAACAGCCCCTGAGGCAGCTTGCTAGATCAAAGCCCTCGCAGGTTCTCAGCAGCAGGCTCTAGCTTCTAGCAGCAACTCCTCAACTGGAAAAGGCTCCACTCTACAAATTGAAACCCACCAACCCTCTCTCTCCACTGCCTGTAAGAGAGCAACAGTTTCCCTCCTTTTTCTTCAAGGCATCGTGGGAGTTGTAGTCTCTAGATTGCAGCACAAAGGATCCTCCCAGTAAAAGTCAGAGGCTCCTATAGTAAAGAGAGCAACACATATTAAAAGGTTCTATTCCGCTAGCATTGCCTCAGTGCTTCCTGGGGTCAGGTTTAGTCAGTTATTCATTTTTCTGATTTTAGCCAGGATTTGAGGAAGCTGGGACATGGTCTGTTTTGACCTAAAGGAGATGAAAAGTTGAGTGACATCATTGCCACTTCATCCTGTGTTGTATCAGCTGAATAATGCAGAAACAAGACTGAGGTTTATAAGATTCCATATGTTATAATTTTAAATGCAAAAGAGCAGTTGCCTATTCAGTTCACTTCGAAGAGAAGAACCTGAGACATTTAATAGTATAACCATACGTCTCGTCAGCCTTTTGGCTGCAGGACTATTTTTTTACTAATAATTTTATGGGTGGCTTGGTTATAAAATGGAAGGGTTGAAAACTGGTCTGTGGGCTGCATCTGACCCATCAGCCCTCGAACTCTCACTGTCCCCCTTCTGGCCAGTTCCTACACCTAGGTACAGCCAGAGGGCTTTATACACTGCCCCTCTCCTAAGCACCATCTCCGCAGCTACCACTGGTTACAGGGGAGTGTCTGTGGTTGTGGGAGCAGTGCACAGAGCCACCTGGCTACACCTCTGCATAGAAGCTGGCTAGAACAGGGACTTGCTGCTGTTTCCAGGAGCAGTTTGAGGAGGTAAGTGGAGCCTGGAACCTTAACCTCCTTTCCCAGGCCTTTCCCCTCCTGCCCTCTGAAAATGTCAGCCCCAATCTGGAGTGCCATCTTGCACCCCATCTTCTCATACTCAGCTGCACCCCTGAGCCTGCAAGAGTCCTCACCCTCTCATTTACTCCAACCCCCTACTCCAGGCTAGTGGCCCCCCTGCACCCTGAACCCTCATTTCTGGCCCCACCACAGAACTTGCATCCCCAGCCTGAGTTCTCACCCCCTCCCACACTCAAACCCTAATACTGTGAGCATTCATGACCCTTCATACAATTTCCATATTCTGATGCGGCCCTTGGACCAAAAAGTTTGCCCACACCTGCTATAAGGTGTAGACTGCAAGGTCTTTAGTAGTTTCAGATTATTCCCTATTCTCCAGGTGTATGGAGGAAGACTTGTATAGTCAAGGAGATACTGAGAATATATTTTTAGGGATTTTATCTATTCTCTACTTTCTCCATTCAGGAAGGAGAGGGTCAAACTTGTGGATGGTAGCTGTGACTTCCTTGACTGTTGCTTGTATGAATGGACCAAATTCTTCAAAGGAGTTTTATGTTTTTGGTTCTGAGCTTAACTTGTTCATGGTAGTCCATGAAACTTCCAAGTAGCTTGTGAGACTAGGACTTGACCCTAAAATAGTAAATGTAAACATATGCAAGAGTAAGGACAGCAAAATGTTAAGCTTTTTGTTGCAATAATAACTTAAGCATATGACAAATTGTATTATTTTTTTACAAGGTAAGCTGCTTGATATACTGTGTGTCCAACACAAACAAGTTAAGGATGTAGTGGAAACTATATCTTTTTCATTTACCTGATATGTGGTTGTAGGCCTGTTTAATTTATAATCTCAGGATGAAGTTTTCAAAAGCATATAAATGACTTAAAAGCACAAGTAGTACTGAAAGGAAATGGAACTTGTCCTCATAAATCATTTAGATACTTTTGAAAACTCCACTTCTTGGCTATGTCTACACTACATGCTTCTTGCGCAAAAACCCCCTCTGGAGCGTCCACACTTGCCTTTTTTATGCAAGAACTCTTGTGGAAAAGGGAGCTATGCCTCTTAAAAGGAGGTTTACCTACGGCAGAAAAAGCCCTCTGTTCTGCTGTTTTACTCTTGATTTCCTTGTGCAAAAGCGCATTTGAGGTGTGGACGCTCCATGGGTTTTTGCGCAAAAACCTTGTCGTGTAGACGTAGCCTTAGTGTTGAGTGAATGTAGGTTTTTACGTGTACTCAATATTTCTGTTTCTCAAAGCAGAAATTATTTTTTTTTCTTGCTGAGAAGGAAGAGCTCAACAAATGGTGTTATTCATTATGTGCCAGCATCATGCACAGCAGAATGCAGAACGAAGAGGCGCTCTTTTCTCCAGGAATCTACAGTCTGCACTAGGGATGTAAGAGTAGTCAATTAGTTGACTACCCAATAAGCCTAGGCTTATCAGGCAGGCAAGCTGATTACTCACAATTGCCTCTGTATCAGAGCAGCAAGGGGGGTGAAGCAGGAGCTAGTGCTGGAAGGAACCATCTGAAAAGTGCAGTGGTCAGTGTGCGGTTTAAAAATGCAGCAGCAGTGCAGTAGTCAGGGAAGACTGTTCCGGCAGCAACCCCTGTCCACAGTGTGTCGCAGCTGAGAGCTGGGACCCCCTATGGACAAGTGCTGCTTTGATGAAACAACTCCCCAACTCAACTCCCCTCTGAGACCCTCTGGGGACAAAGGTTGCTTTGCAGGGTCTGGCCATGAACAGAAGCTGCTCCACAGCAGCTCCTGTCCACTGGGCTGGGGTGCGGGGAGGTGTCTCAGATTCCCATTGGGACCATCTGGCCAGGGCCTGCTGGACCTGGCCCGAGCCAGGACTGAGCAATCCTGACTCAGTCCTGGCTTGCACTGGCACCAGGAACTACCTCCACTGTGGCTGTCCAGTTGAAATGTAGTAGGAGCCAGGCTGCCTGCATGCCTGGCTCTTACTATATTTAAACTGTACAGCTGCAGTGAGGGTAGCGCCTTCCCTTATCGACTAATCATGAAGTAGTCTACACGATTACTCAGTTACCCACCTCTTAACATCGTTAATCTGCACTATCTTTGCTTTAATGTGGAGTTGGCATATTTTTACAGAGTCAATCCAGATGAGTTTCTTACACTTACTTTTTAAAAAGGTGGTTTTTAAGATTATAAAAAGTTCTCATCCATTGTCTTTTTTTCATTTATACTACTGGTGTGTGTTAAAGAAAACACTGAAGTGTGAACTTCAATTTTCTGCTGAAGGACATTTACTTGAAATTGTGAATAATTATAATCATGTTTGTGACTGTAAAATAGTGTTCATTACCGGTGATTTTAGTAAGACACTGCTGATGTCCACATTCTTACAGCTGCATTGAACTACTTGTCTATCCTGCTGTTGATGCCATTTTGTATTTACTGACTTTCATTTGCATATTGTTTCCTCATGAATGATAGTCCTATTCATTGTAAATGCATATCAACTACAAATAGACATGAATGAATGTTTCTAATTAGCTAGTAACAGGAACAGTGAGTCCCTGCTTTACAATAATGATTTATGGATTAAATGATCTGAAGCTGTGACTCAGGATTCAGTTATTAAACATTCAGCATTTCTCTTCAAACAGTTTGAATAACCAACCCATTTTTATACAGAGTGACACACACAAAGATAAATATTGTATAGATAGCATTGTATTTATATTCTGATTGTGGAATAGAAGTAAACATTACAGATAAAGCTGATTTATTAGACAAGGGACATGCAGTAGATCTAATTTATCTGGAACAGGCCCACCACTGTGGGGGAACGAGGAGGCCCGGCAATTCAAAGGGGTATAGGACTCCCAGCCATTACCACTGCTGCTACTGTGGCAGTGATGTGGCTGGAGCCCCAGGCCCTTTAAATGGCTACTGGAGTACTGTACTGCATGCACTGTGCAGCTCTGGTGTGTGTCGGGGCAGGAAGTGCTGTGTTCATGTGGTTCTAGGGTGTGGGAGGGGCGCACTGTGTTCTGGGCAGTGCCCCCAGGCCTGCCCTTTCACCTGAGGCCCTGCTTTTTCAGGGAGCATGGAACCAGACCCCCCCCCCCCACTTTGTGCAGGGGCTTGCGAAGGCTGTTGGAGCCCTTGATCTGGACTTTAGTCCAGACCCAGTAGCACAGGGGAAATTATTAGTTAAATTAGAGAAGAGGGGGGAATAGTACCAAAATTGCAGGGTGATTAAGGAACGGGTTAATGAGAGAACAACGGGTTGTACTGGAAGGAGAACTGTTGGGCAGGCGAGAGGGTACTAGTGGAGTTCCTCAAGGATCAATCTTGAGCACCTTATTTACATTTTATTTAATATTTTCATTAATGACCTTGTCATAAAAAGTAGGAGTGTGCTAATAAAATTTGCTGATGGTACAAAGTTAGAGAACTTGTTTACCAATAAAGAGGAGGATTGGAATATTATACAGGAAGAATAGGTAGCCTATAGGACTGAAAAAGCAGAAATAGGGGGAACTTTAGTTGTACAAAGTTCAAGATCAAAAAATTTCTGCTATAGGCTGGGGACTCTTCAGTTGGAAAAAACATAGGAGTAGAGAGACCTGGGGTATTAATCACAGAATGTCTACAATCAGTCAGTGTAACTTGCCATAAAAACGGCAAATGCAATTATAGGCTGTGTAAAGCGTGGCATTTCCAGTAGGGATATCACCATAGTTATGGTTAACCAGCAAAGACTGCAGTAGCCCCCCCACACCTGGCCAGAACAGCCCTCACCTGTAGCAGTGGGACAGGGGGGTCACTCCAGCTAACCCCTGTTTAATCAGTTAACAAGTTAAACATAATGTATAAATTGTTAATTAATTAAACAGGATTTTACATCCCTAATTTCCACTAGACAAGGGAGGTATTAATACTGTTGTGTAAGGCACTAAGAAGAACTCATCTGGAATAACGTGTAAAGTTCTGGTCATCCATCTTCAGCAGAGATTCAAACTTGGACAGATGGCAGAAAGACTGTTTGACTCTCTGTTTCCCTGATTATCCTATCTTATTAGAGT
The DNA here is from genome assembly GCF_052426305.1 of Pelodiscus sinensis. Lineage (NCBI taxonomy): Eukaryota > Metazoa > Chordata > Testudines > Trionychidae > Pelodiscus > Pelodiscus sinensis. Next base: position 35,371,568 of record NC_143053.1, on the reverse strand, counting down.
AGCCAAAAAGAGCTTCTCATGGTTAGCAGGTGAGCCTACAGACTTGCTAGGCCCCTGGGTAAGGGATGTGTGTGTGGGCCCAGTTCCATGCTCCCAGAAGGGAAGGGGCAGGGCCGGGAAGCTGGCCCTCAGTGCCATCCGAACTGTGTCATCCCATCCTCTCAGCTCCGGAGTACACCACCCAGGGCTTTGGTGGTGATTTAAAGGGTCCAGAGCACCAGCTGCTGCTAACCTTTGAATTGCCAGGCCCTGGGGCAGTTGTCCCCTTTTTTCTCCCCTCCTCCCTACCCATTGGTGGGCTTGATCCTTAGTCTAGCAAAATAAAGCCTGAGAGGGGATATGATTGCTCTCTGTAAATACAGCAAGAAGGCAATCACCAGGGAGAAAGAAGAACTATGTAAGGAAAAGGACAATGTTGGCATAAAAACAGATTGATTTAAACAAGCCATGAATAAATGTAGGTTAGAAATTAGAAGAGTGTTCAATCAGAAGAGTGAGCAGTAGAGGGACAAACAACTAGTTTTTGATAAAATTTGACATACGTATGACTGGGTGTACATGATATTCCCTACAATAGCAGGGGCTGGGACTTGATGATCAAGGATATATATATCTTCCAGTCCTATGTTCCTATTAGTTGAGGCCACAAAGCACTTCAAATTCTTCCAGAAAAGGATGATGCTGATGGGGGGAAAGCCTCTGGCACTGTCTCTTATTCCTCTGCAGCAGGATTTATTGGGGAAGCAACCTGCAGCCCAAATAGGCATAATAGAGTGAGCCATCAACAGGTTGATTTTTATAATTATATTATTTAGCTGATTTTTTGCAGCTAGTAAACAATCAAAACAGTAAAAACTTTAAAAACAACAATAGTCTAGTAGCACCTTAAAGACTAACAAAACATGTAGATGGTATCATGAGCTTTCATGGGCAAAACCCACCTTTTATTTAAATTTTGTGGCTAAGTTTAGTGTTTGAGGAAAAAAGTAATAGATTAATAGTACAAGACTGGTGTTGGGCAAGTTTCTAAACACAGAATCAGGTTAATTTCTGGAGCTGAGCGATAGCACCCTCTACTATTTTAACTTTTGGCCTTATCATACGGATAATGATCTAGGTAATGCCATCTTGGAAACAACCAACATAAGAAAAAGACATATCAATTCATTTTCAGTGCAATCCATTAGAGAGTTTATTTATTACATCTTGAATGAAAAAGTGATAGTAAATATAAAATTATTCTAAGCTCAACAGAAAATGAGAGAATAAAACAAAATAAAAGCAAAAATGTAATTTGTTTTAAAGATATATTTTCATCTGTAAAGGATGTATTTTCATGCCCATCTTTGAATTTTTTGTAAACTTGGAATGGATTCCTATAGAACAGCGGTTCTCAAACTTTTTGGGCTCCAGAGCCCTTTACACGTGTAAAAATGTATGTGGAGCCCCAGCGGTCCACTCATTGTATATGTGTTGTATCTATCAATGTTTCCAGTTTGTCAACCTCGCGGAGCCCCTGGAGATGTCTCACGGAGCCCTGGCTCCATGGAGCACAGTTTGAGAAACACTGGCCTAAACAAATATTTGACTAACCTGTTTCATTCAAAACGCAAGCTTTTTTTTGGAGTCAATTGTAGTAATATTATTGTCTCATATTAAGGATCATATCTGTAGAACATGTTTTCCCCCAAACCACTGTGTCCTGTCAGACATATTAATGAAATCTTAAAAAACAACCCAACTCCACCTTCTGGAATAAATTCTATTTTTATCTACTTTGCTTTACTTAAACAGAAGATTCCTCTATTTGAATCATCTGCAGCAGGACCGGCTTGAGCAGCTCTGCAGCTGCATCCAGTGGTTAACCAGTTATATAAATCTTTTAACTGATTAACTATTTTAGTGGATTTATACATCTCTAGTCTGTGGTGCATTAGGGCTATGGGGGGCTCTCTATCTGGCCTTGCTCTGTGTGGCTCCCAGGAAGCAGCTGGCATTTCCCTGCAGCTCTTAAGTACTTGTGAGTGCCCGAAGTACCAGTTCAGTAACTCCCATTGGCTGAGAACCACAATCAGTTATTAGGATTTCTTAAAACATTTATTAACAACAGAGGCACAACAAATTTAAACCAACAAAACTGTGCATTTAACATATATGCTTTCTCAGAAGCTAAACTAATACAGAGGCAGTAGCACAGGGTGGCATCAGTCGCTGTCCATGGGAGTCTGAGCTCTCCATGGACAGATTCTGTTGCAGGGGAGGGGGAGGCTGCCCTGAAGCCGACTCTGTCCACAGTGGCCCGAGCTTTTAAGATGGCTCCCCCCTAGTGCTGCCAGATGATTTCATCAAAAATACTGGACACACTTGATAGAACATAACAATCTACATTACATCTCATTTAGAAAATACCGGACATTTATATTTTTTCATTTATATTTTCTCAATTTGTTTCCCTAACAGAAAGTTCAAATACTGGACTGTCTGGTTCAAAATTGGACACCTGGCAACCCTACTCCCTGCAGTGCTGGCTCCTGCTTTCCCCTCCTCTTGCTGCCTCTGTATCAGAGGCAGCAAGGGAGGGAAAATGTAAGTAGTTGACCAGATAACCGATAAGCCAAGGCTTATTGGTTAATCAGCTAGTCAACTACTCATTCGCATCCCTAGCAGCCACATTCTTTTTTTGTCTTCTCACCTGTTTCTCCCTCTCACTTTGTTTTTTCATGTCTAAATTCTAGAATGTAATCTTACATTCAGGGCAGAGACTGTGTCTATTTGTATTGTAGTATGGTTTTGTTTTCAATGCAGTATAATTATTGGGCTATACTTAATTATTGTGTAACAATATTAGCAATATTACCATTTCTTACCATGCATTCTCAGTGGAGAAAACTATCAGACAGAGGTACTCCTATAACCTGAGGCCGAAACAGAGTTGTTATTGGGAATACATGACAATATGCTCACTGCAACTCATTTGGTAGGCCTTCGGCTGGCTGGCCAGAAGAATGGGGATTGTTGCCCCACTGAGTGCTCTCTCTAAAGCTGATCACAGAGGGGGGAAAAAGAGGAAACTTTACCCAGACAGAGATGGAAAGCCTTGACTGGAAAATGGTTGGATCATGCTCAGACAATTCATTGACTTAATGTCTCTTTATAACTGTTATATTTATACAATTAGCATGCATAATTTTCAAATTGAGTACTATGATTTAGCAAGTAACTTAAATTGATCTGTTTTCAAACTTATTTTAATAACATACTGTGAAAAATCAAAAAATATTGACAGAATACCTAATATATGAAGTCTTATTAACATTACAAAGTTTAAATCAATTATACTGTTTGAAAATTAATGTTAAGAATTGAATTCAGAGCTACCCGGATGCCCTGAAGCAAACAATCATATTATCATGCACATAGGAAAGTACAGAGTTGGGATGCCATCTGCTGTTGAAGGAGAGGCACAGAACAAGGAACTCAGAAAATGACATAAATGGCAAGAATTGCTTTTTAAATATTTAATTAAGAAATACACTTGTAATGTCTAAGTCTAACCCTATAGTCTTTTATATGTCTCATTAAAAAACAACTCTGTACTACATCTTTAATAGTTATTGTATATTTTATATTTCTCAACTGATAATTTTTTAATTATTTCAATATACTAGTTTTAGCATAATTTTAAAAATGTTTTAATTTTTTTACACAGAGTTTATTAAGAATTACAACCAGTCTAAAAAAGATCTAGACATAAACACGAAAACATTTGAATTGTTTTCCATGTATTTTTCATTTTGAAAGTCACAGTGAAAAAAATCCAGACACTATAATAAATATTCAGGCATAGTCTTTAAAGCAGTACTTGTAACCAGCAATTTAGATCAACTTAAATAATTGCTATTTATGTATAATAATTGTGTTTCACTGTGTATGCCTATGTAGCTCCCTAATTCTGAAAACACACACACACAACGAAAGGGAAACTCCCTGATTGAGCTGCATTGTACATTCTCAAAAGTGTTTCATTTAAATGTAATATTTTTTTAAAAACAATTCCTTCCTGTGATAGAGTAATATAAAATTGCACACTTTTTGTAGTATGACAACCATGCTAGCATTTTGTTGTGAAAATATCATGACCAGTGAGTTTTGTTTTGGCGAAATTGTGCATAGGGACCTTTTGTAGACTAACGGGTAAATCTACATTACAATTTATAGAGACTGAAAAGTTCATGACTTACTAACATGAAGTTGTTACCAAAGAGACATCAATAAATCAGTGACAAAAAATAAAAGAGACATTTGTATGCATTGCTTTCTGTCATTTAATACTGACACTGACATTGCAGAGTAGGGCTAAATTCTGTTAATCAAAATAAAATTATCTGAGAATTTTCAGTTCATGACGGAGAAGTAATAGTACAGTATAACACCATGAAGAACAGGAGAGACAGGAGTAGGAAGTCATACAGAATCTCTATTGTAATTTCTTTCATATGGCTTGTTAACGAGAAGAAAATTAATTGTAATTGAAACATTTTAGTGTATTTAAAAGTTTTTATTCCTTCTACCTAGAAAGGGTTCCACTAAAACAACATACTGATTTTGATTGGGATCTCCTGTTCTCAAAATTGGAGTAGTTCTATTATGGTTTTCCTAATACAAAAAGTATGTAAATGAACTACTAGGAGCTAAATTTGTAAAAGCTTTTAAAAATGATATTCTATACAATTCAGGAACTATTAGGAGCTTGCTTGTTCTTTTCTGACTACTCACCTGAAGCCCATAAAATGTTTCTGATTAGATCTCTCCTCCTAGCAGGTATTTCACTGGCATTCTACAAGAAGTTAGTTCTGCTTTTGCCTTTAAAAACGAAAACTAACTGATTCTGAATTTACAATTATTTTTCTTACATAGACATAATGTAAGCAACTAGTAGGTTACAGCAAATTTATCCAGTGAGGATCAGATTTATAAAGCTCCTAGTTAAAAGAAATTAGCAGAGAGGCACAGAATCTGTTATTTATATAACATGAAGAAAAATGTGAAAACATTTCCTTTGTCTTTAATTTCTAAAATCTATTAGTATTGTTTTCATGGATCCTTATATACAATATTGGTTTGAGGCAGCAACCTAATACTCAAGTTACCATTGCTAATTTTGTTTCTTTTTGTGTCATGATTCCCTCAGCGGACACAAGATGCCCAAGTGTGAAGCAGCTGGCATAGTCACCACAGGGTGACCAATTACCATACTGTAATTGTGGAATCTGAAATACCATTGTTATTTGCTAAACTTAGGGAAAAGCTGCAATATCTCATATTGAATAATGTGGTAATTTTTTGGCAACTGTTCCATTTTTTTTAACAGTGACCTCTGTATCTCACTTTCTTTAATGCGTCTTCTTGCTCCCATTTTTTGATGATCATCAAAACTTTGAGGATTGATGTTAGTCTTCCATTTATCTGATACCTGAATTAATTTACTGAAATCTCACATAATATGGTTAACACTTAGTGTGGATTTTGCTTCTTATGGCTGTTGCACTGGTTTCTCATCCGTATTTGTTGACTTGTAAATTTGGCATACATTCAGTAGGTTAACAATCAAAACCAAATTGTGAAGGAGGAATGCTGAAAGACTTGAAAGTGAGAGGGGAGCAGCTCAGCATTAAGAAAGAAGAGGAACTCAATAACTCCTGTAGAAGGTGAACAATCATCAATAGAGCCATTCACTGGTCAGGTGGAAGTATGGAAGGTCTTTTCCCAGTTGCAAATACAGTTCTATCTTCAGTGCTCTGCAATGATTGCAATTTGCTAGTCCTTCCCTTTAGCACCGGGAACTTGGGATGTAGGTCCTTGAATAGTCAGGGTCTTCCACAGAAGGGTTCTCTCCTGAGATGAAGGCTTCTGTTATCACATCTTCTTGGAGTGGGCTCTGGTTGAGGGCCCAATAATGGGCAGGTATGCTCTGCGTTGCTGGGTATTCGCAGCCACCCCAGATCACTTCCTACCCAAATCTTCTTTTCATCCAGGCCATTGACTAATATATTAAATAGGTTAGGACTCAGAAGTCAACCTTGTGGGACTGTACTGGAAACAGACCATTTACAATTACATTTTGAGAGCTATGAGCCATTCATTTAATTAATTTAATATGTGACAATTTAATTTTATATAATTCTACAATTTTAATCATAATGTCATTCAACACCAAGACAAACTCTTTACAGAAGTCTGGTATATCAACACGATTACCTTTATCAACCACACTTGTAATCTAATAAAAGATGAGGTTACTTTATTAGGAATGATTTTTTTCATAAACCTGTGTTGATTGGTATTAATTATACTAGTCTCCTTTAATTCTTAATAAAGCAAATCCTATCTCAACCATGCCATAATCTTTCCTGAGATCGATGTCAGGCTGATAAGCCTATAATTAGGTCCTCCCATTTCAATATTAGCACAACATTAGCTTTCTTCCATACTTCTGGAATTTCCCCAAATACCCACAGATTTCTTTGATCCTTATCTAAAACATGGTTTTACTATGGCTTCTTTATTTTGTATTGATTTTTGTGAAAATTTCTCCACTCCAAAGAAGCTTTTTGTGAACAAAACCTCTTTAAAATAGTCACTAACAGGATGTCTAAATATAAGATTCTTGGACTGTATTCCAACTCGTGCCCACTTCTCTGTTAAACATATAGAAGCAACAGTTGACATAAAGATTTAGACTTGATTAAAATGTAATTGAGAATTGAGTATAATCATAAAAATGAACAAAATTAATTAGCAAATTAATTAAAGTTCTATTATGACCTCTACTGTTCTCTGTAACATAATTAGGAAAATCAATTCAGCTTGCTTTTAAGATTTAAATATCCAGTTAATGTGCCAATTATATTTAACCTACTTCACTCTAGTTTAGGAATAAAACATAATTTATTAAACACTTTTAATTACAACTTTTTACCCATGGCAATACTCAAGTGCTCCTTTTGATAGTCTGTGTCTTTTTCTGGCTATTTTTCAACTGAAGAGGTCTCTTCTGTCCAAAAGATAGCATTATTCACACAAGTTTGACTGTGTCCTGTTACTTAGATAAAAATAGTCATGCTAACCTGTCAGATTCAGGAGCAAGCTGTGCAATTTCTACACTTTGCTTGTTAATTTCTGAAGGGAGTTTTTGAAAATAAAAAACAAGCAAGCAAAGTTACCTAGAGAAGATACTAAATGCCATTAGGAAAACTTTTATATTGTCCAATTCTCTGTATGTGTTGTATGCACAACATACATTTAATCTTCAGTCTTCTAAGAAGCAAATAGGATGCTAGGAATTATTAAGAAAGGGATAGAAAATAAGACACAGAATATCTTACTGCCCCTGTATAAAACTATGGTACGTCCACATCTTGAATACTGTGTACAGATGTGGTCTCCTCACCTCAAAAAAGATATTTTGGCCTTGGAAAGGGTTCAGAAAAGGGCAACAAAAATGATTAGGGGTTTGGAATGGGTTCCATATGAAGAGAAGGTTAAAACGAAGTCATGGATTCTGTGACCTGTATGACTTCTGAAGTGGCCAGTGTGGCTGAACCCAGGACTACACAAACAGCTGGTAAGAGGGCCAGCTGCTCATGTGATCTCCAGGACAACTACACTGGCTGCTGCTGGAGCAGCTCTACAGCCAGCCTTTTGGCTGGCCCTGGAGCTAGCCATAGCAGCCGCTGCTGGAGTGGGTAGGGGTCAGCTGCACTAGTAGGTGTGGTTGGCCCAGGGGACACCTGAGCAACAGTCCCCAGAGTGGCCAGAATAGCTGCAGATCTGGTTGCCCTAGCAACTGTAACAGCTGACCCTGCCTATCCCCCTAGCAATGACCCTGCATAGCTGCAGTTCTCTGTGGCGCCTTTTCGCAGTAGCAATCTCCTGCAATAGCAGTTGCCCCAAAATTTAGTCAGGGGTTTTTACAGTATAAATCATGGACAGGTCATGAATTAAACATTTTTTTTTGTCCATGACATTTACTAAAAATACACTTGACTAAATTGTAACCATAGTTATAACACCTTTTGGAATAATAATACATTTATGATTTCTTCCCAGAAAGGTAAAGTATGAGTTAATGGCTGGGATGCAAACTATAATTCAAAAGACTTGGGTCAAGTCCCTGCTTTACCACTGACTTGGTGTGAGTGGGCGCCGCCACAGTCCTGCCGCACCACTCCTCTATGTCCCCTTGAGTCCCCTTCAAGTGTTCCCCCAACGTCACTTTCAATGTCTCTTTCGCTCACCGCTCCGTCAGTACCTCTGTTGTTCATTTTAGTCTGCTGCCTCCAGCACCGTGCCTTCCAGGAGGTGGCGCTCACACTCCTTTCTTTTCTCTGTCCTCACTCTGGGGAAGAGGGTGCGAGAGAAGAACCAACCGAGCTTCTTCCTTCTTCCTTCCCTCTCCCCACCACTCGCCTGCCTTGGTGCAGTTTTTGAATGCCGGCGCCATTTCCCACGCTGGCATGCCTCCCGGTGCCCCTGCTCCCCCTGGGTCCAACTGTCCACCGGTTTGCAGGCCTGCTGGTGTGCATTCATGCCGTGATGTTGTCTCTCTGTGCGCTGCCTCTGCACATGCGTCGCAAGCCCAAAACGGCGGTGGTCTGCTGGCTGCAAGTGTGGCGCCGCCAGCGGGGCTAGTAAAGGGGCTGAGACCCCCATCACACACCTCCCCCTTTCTATCTGGGTTCCCTTTGAAAAGTTCATCTGTGGGTTAGCACCTTGAGAGAAAATCTGCATTACCATTAGTCGTTTCTGACTTATGTAATTCTACAAATCTATAAGGTTGAAGTGCCAAATGCCATCTCATAATCTGTGGTTTAGCCATTTTAGGGGTGCGTGATCTGTCACTAGCTGAAATTCATTTCTCCAGAGGTAATATAAAGTCTCTATTGCCCATTTGGCCGCTAGGGCTTCTTTCTTTATGGTTGCATACTGTTGCTCTCTGGGCAGTAACTTCCGACTTAAGTATAAGACCGGATGTTTTACCCCTCCCTGTTTTTGGGATAAGACAGCTCCCAGCCCCACATCTGAGGCATCTGTTTGGAGCATAAAAGTCTTGTTATAATTTGTTTGTACTAACATGGGGGCCCATGTCAATTCCTGTTTTAGGGCTTGGAATGCTTGTTCACAGCGGTCATTCCACCGGATCTTCTGGGGCTGTGTATTCTTTGTTAATTCAGTGAGAGGTGCGGCCAGGGTGGCAAAGCTAGCTATAAATTTCCAGTAATATATGGACAACCCTAAAAAGTGCCGTGCCTGTCTTTTTGTGGTCGGAGCACTATGTCCCCGCACGGCCTCCCCTTTATCTATCTGTTGTTTCAGCTTGCCTCCCCCTACTACATAGCCGAGGTAAGCTACCTCCCTCCATCCAAAAAAAACACTTATGGGGGTTTGCCGTTAACTTTGCCTCCACCAGGGCCTCGAGTACTGCTCTTAGATGTTCTAGGTGTTGTTCCCATGAGTTGCTGTAAACAATAATATCATCAATATATGCAGCTGCATATGCTAAATGTTCGTACAGTACCTTATCTATTAGGCGCTGGAATGTGGCCGCAGCCCCATTTAATCCAATAGGCATTGTAAGAAAGTGGTATAACCCGAAAGGGGTAGCAAATGCCATCTTTTCTTGTGAAGCTGGTGTTAACGGGATCTGCCAATAGCCCTTGGTAAGATCCAGCGTTGATAGATATTGGGAGTTCCCTAGCTGCTCTAGCAATTCATTTACTCTCAGGATAGGGTATGCATTAAAACGGGAGATCTATGGAAATTTATGCATCATCTATGGAACGCGTTCATCTATGGAAATTTATTCAAAATCTGGCGATCCATCCTGTTTGGGGACCAGGACTATGGGACTTCTCCGTCCACTTCGGGATTCTTCAATCATGCCCATCTTTAACATTCAATCCAATTCCGCTTGTACAGGTTCCCATAGCTTTGTAGGGAGGGGCCGTAGTGCATCCCGCATCTTCTGTCCTGGGAACGTCTGGATATGGTGGTACATTAATGGTGTCTTCCCGGGTTGTGTTGACAGGACCATTGGAAATTCTTGCAGCAGGGCTGTCACCTCTTCTCTTTGCTGTGGAATCAGGTCTTCCCCTAGATTTATGTCTGTCACTACCTCCATGTCGCTTTCCCAATGGCCCAACTCCGGTTCCGAGGCCTGCAAGGTAATCATCATCCCCTCCTGTGCTGTCCATTTCTTTAACAGATTGACATGATATATTTGGATATCCTTACATTTCCCTGAGAGTCTGATCTCATAATCCACGGGTCCTACTTGCTGCAAGACTTCGAAGGGCCCTTGCCACTTTGCCAACAGCTTGGAGTCTGCGGTGGGCAGAAGCAGAAGCACCCAGTCCCCAGGTTGGAATGTACGGGGCTTGACCCCCCTGATTATAATATTGGGCCTGCCTTTCCTGGGCCTGTATTAAGCTCTCTTTAGCTATCTCACCCACTGTTTTTAACTAGTGTCTTAAGTCCCAAATATAAGACACTGTGCCTTTCACCCTAGAGTCCTGCTCCTCCCAGGTCTCCTTTATCAGGTCTAATATTCCCCGGGGCTGTCTCCCATACAATAATTCAAAAGGGGAGAACCCCGTCGAAGCCTGAGGTACTTTCCGAATGGCAAAGAGCAAGGTGGGGAGTAAAAGGTCCCAGTCGCGCGGGTCTAGGTCTACAAACCGAAGTCTCATTCCCTTTAATGTTCTATTAAACCATTCTACTAGCCTGTCGGTTTGGGGGTGAAACACCAATGTCCGCAGGGCTTTAATCCTTAAAAGGCGACATAACTCTCCCATAAGTTTTGTTGATACGTTAGTGCCCTGATCTGTTAACATTTCTCTCGGGATACCCATGCAGGCAAATATCTTCACTAGCTCGGTCGCCAATGTGGCAGCCGTGGTATTACGAAGTGGCACAGCCTCTGGGTAACAGGTCGCATAATTTATAAGCACCGTGATATATTGATTGCCTCGCCGAGATTTTTCCAAAGGCCCCACTAAGTCTAGGGTAACTCTTTCAAAAGGCATATCTACCCAAAGGTGCTAGGGGTGCACTAGGCTTTGTCCCCGGGCCTGCTTTCTGGCAATCTGGGCAGGACGCACAATAGTCTCTGACTTCCCGGTAGATGCCCGGCCAGAAGAATCTTTGTACGAGCTGGTAGAGAGTTTTCTCTCAGCCCACATGCCCCACCCACAGGTTCGTATGGGCCAATTCTAGGACTTGTCTCCTGTACTGGCCAGTCACTAATAGTTGCCGGACTTCCCCTTGCCTGCTGGGGTGCCCCTCAGTTCTATACAGTCGATCAGCTCTTACCTCAAACTGGGGTGATGTCTTTTGTCCTTGCCATTCCAGGGAAGGTTCCTCTGGAGTTGTCACCTGCTCCCACACGTTCTTCAGAGTGGGGTCTTCTTGCTGTTCCCAGAGGAAATCCTCCCCAGCTGCGATGTCTTCGACCTCCAATGACCGCATCACCTCCTCCTCCCCTCCTGGAGCTGGAGTTACCTCGGTCCCATGTCCTCTCTCCCTGTGGTTTGGAAGGGTCTCTGTCCTTGCCCTCCCCCCCACTCCCTCATGAAGTGTTTAAATCCGTGCCAATCTCTCCCTAATAGCATGGGATAAACTAGTTCTGGCACCACCACGACCTGGCAGGTGCCGCCACTTCCCCATCATAGACTCATAGACTCATAGTCATTGAGGTCAGAAGGGACCATTATGATCATCTAGTCTGACCCCTGCACAGGCCGCAGGCCACAGAATCTCACCCGCCCCTCCTAGAATAATCCTCTCACCTATATCTCAGATATTGAAGCCTTCAAATACTTTGAAGACCCCAAGATGCAGAGAATCCTTCAGCTGTGATCTGTACCCAATGCTACAGAGGAAGGCAAAAAACCTCCAGGGCCTCTGCCAATCTACCCTGGAGGAAAATTCCTTCCAGACCCCAAATATGGCAATCAGCTAAACCCTGAGCATGTGGGCAAGACTCACCAGCCAGACACCCAGAAAATTCTCTATAGTAACTCCTATCATCCCTCCATTGACCTATTTACCACTGATAATGAATGGTCAAAGATCATGTTATCTCATCAAACCATCCCTTTCATAAACTGCCTTTCAGCGGTCTGGGGGGTATGCTTAGACTGATCCCCATCCATTTTAGTCATTCAGGGGAGTATCCTGTCCACTCCCCGTTCGTTCAGTGGCTTATAGGAAACTAAATCTACACACTCCAAAGAAGGGGTCTGTTGGGTCTAGAGTGTCAGACCTTATCAGCAGCTCATGAAATAAGGGGAGTCGTCACTCCCTCACATATCCGCTTGGTCTCGAGGTTCGGCTGACCTCCCTTGCGTTCAGAACTCCCTTGTGGGAGAGCCCTGGTGCGGCTGGAATCAGCTTACTTCTCAGAGACCTGGGCAGCGGCATTCACACTCCACTCATTTCATTCACACTCAGCATGCTTTTCACACAGAAATTTTCCTCCCACATTTAGATGCATCTCTCTTTATGGACCTCGTCCACATTTGGGGCAGCAACCAACACTGTTCCCCCCAGGGGCAGCAAACAACACGTTTCCCCCCAGAACCACAGCAGTTCCCAGCACTGCATAAACCTAGGTGCCTTATGTCCGGAAGCAATACAATTTTCTTGCCGTACCCGGGGCGGCACCACCAAAACCACAGCAGTTCCCCAGCATTGCATAAACTTAGGCCTACTCGGGGGTAACAAAACAACCTCCCCGGAACCACTTTGCGTCTGACCTTGTTGTAGATTCAAGAAGCAATACAATTTTCTTGCCGTACCCGGGGCGGCACCACCAAAACCACAGCAGTTCCCCAGCATTGCATAAACTTAGGCCTACTCGGGGGTAACAAAACAACCTCCCCGGAACCACTTTGCGTCTGACCTTGTTGTAGATTCAAGAAGTTCGGATGGCGTGAGCCCACAAGAAGCAGACAACCCTACAGGCAGTCCTCCATCACACCCCAGTAGAGATTTCTCTTACCTCTCATTTGGTGCCCCGGGAGTGAAAGGGGACGGTCTGCTGCCGCTGTCGCTGTCGCTGTCTTCAATCGGGCATTGCCATCCACATCACGGCATCAAATTGTGGAAGAAAACATTGTCCTCACTCTGCATTTGTAAGCAACAAGTAGCCAGAGGCAGTTTTATTACGAGCTGCTGCAAGGGAAAAACTGGTTCGGACCGGGAGGGTCCTGAGGCAGATCTTTGAATACAAGCAATTATGAAGCAGTTTATATACTATCCATTAGATATAATAACAATAACAATTAATCTCCTTCCCATTACAAACACCAATGGCTAACAGTTATTTTAGTTCCACCCAGATACTCCTTATCTCAAGATCCCTACCAGAGTCAGCATTCTATCCTTATCTCCTTATGGAGGCGAGAGGCAAAGGCAGCGTCTTATTACAGCTCTCAGGTTGTCAGGCTACAGACTTAGCCTGGCTCTTGTTCTCTTGTTAACAAGACCAAGATGGCTGCACACAAATTCCCTTATTCCCTTTTCCTGCCTCCACACAAGTATGTTGTGCGAGTAAATTCTTGTGAAATATTGTGAGGTGCCGAGATACTTTAGTGCTGGGGGGGGGGGGGGGGGGGGGTCCTATAAGTACCCAAATGACCATACCACAAAATCTTTTAAAAATACCAAGATTATGTGTAAGGATATTTCTTTGACCTTGATTGTTCTTTATTTCAGTCAGTCTTATGAAATCGATAACCTTTCTTTCCATGACTAAATTGCCATTAATGTAGGGGTAGGCAAACATTTTGGCATGAGGGCCACATTGGGGTTCCAAAATTGTATGAAGGGACAGGTATGGAAGGCTAGGGAAGATCACGCCTCTCCAAATAACTGGGCATGGCCTAGCCCCCATGCCCTGTCTGATCTCCTAATGCAGATCAGCAATCAAGAAAATGGATTTCCTCTGGTGTCCTAGTTCCACTCATCTTTTTTCTGTAGATTGATAGTTCTGCATTGGTAAAGTCAGGCTAATAGAGGTGGCCTCCATTACGGTTTTCATAGTTTTAAAAAAAACCCACCATATCTTATCAAGAAGAAAAAAATTCAAGATGGGTATGTCCCCTTGCATCTTTGATTTGAGATTTTTGGTAGCAGTGCCCTTTCTTCCTGCATAGGCTTCCTACATATCCTGTGCCTTGTAAACAGGTAATCTGCCCTTAGTTCTTAATCACCTTAGTTCAGAGATGGAGTTGAGCATGTGCTTGTTATCTGCATACCTGTTTTCACCCTTTGTTAGTGTTTTACTACTTTTTAGTAGTACTGTAGTAGGTTTAATGCCATATAGTTGGAATGTTTGTTCCCCGTTTGTTTTCCTACACACATGTTTTCCTCCCTCGTTGAGGGTCTTGAACAACTTTTTCTTCTGTTGGAGACACATTGGATTTAAAAGATGCATCTCTTGTTGAGAAACAATCCAGATCAGTGATGTGCAGTCTCACTGCATTTATTTCTTGAGAGATCTCACATTCATGAGAAGTTTAAAATCTGCTCTTCTTTTAAGGGAAGACACTGTAAAACCAGGGAGCTTAAGTATATGCTATTTAGGGCTGTGTTTCTCAAAGTAGGCCCACTTTGAGAAAGCTGCTAACAGGCCTATCCTATTTGTTTACTTAATGGCTTCACAGCCATGGAGAGTAATGGCTCTCATTGGCTGCAGTTTACAGTTTGCAGCCAAAGGGAGCTGCAGGAAGCATCAGCCCATGCCATGCCCCTTCCAGTGACTCCCCTTAGCTACAAATGACAAACGGTGGCCAATGGGAGCCAGAAGGGTCTGTGGCTGCAAAACCATTAAGTAATCAAACCAGAGTAGCCCATTAGCAACTTTCTCAGAGTGGAGCTATGGCCCACTTTGAGAAACTTTGATTTAGGGTGACCAGATGTCCCTATTTACTCTATTTTATCTATTTTACCCAGATGTCCCTATTTACCAGGAATATTTCTGGTATTTAGGGCTTTGTCTTATACAGGTGCCTATTACCCCCCACCCACATCCCAATTCTTCATTTTCAAAGTCTTCCAAATGCCTGATAGTCAGCATTCCTGTGCATTCCGGGACAGGCATAAGGATCTTGTGCAATACGGGGTTTTTGTGCAAAAACCCCGTGTGCAAAAAGTAACAGCAGAAAATATGCTAATGATGTCACAAAAACATGTAGTGTAGACAAAACCATAGAGTAAATGACACTCAAGGTTATTTAAGAGATAGCAGCACCAAATTTAAAACTCCTTAGTTATGTTTAGAACGTTCTTTCATTATCTTTATATAGGCATTACAACACTGATTATCAAAAGGTCTTTAAATCATTGAACATTTTTGATAATCATGGACTTGGTTAATTAGGAGAGTCAGAATGAAGTTTCCTCTCAGAGCTTTCATGCTGGCAGCCCTCCTCTTCAGCTACCTGCTGGTTGTTCATTACCATCTGGGTTTTGGGAACCTGGAGTGCAATGCAGTGCAAATTACAAATCCTGAGGACAGTGCTGAGTTTAATCAGCTTTGTAATGCATAATGCATATGTATGTCAAATAATTGGAATGCATGCAATTATGTTTATTACAAACAGATGCACTTTTACAAGTTTTTACATGGAAATCAACATTTGGACAATATTTTCTCAGGCTTCGTCTACACAGCCGGGTTTGCCGGCAGTGAGTATGCAAATGAGGTATAGGTTACCATATCGCCGTTCCCCGTTTGCATAATTTATGCAAGCCAGTTTTGCACAAAAGGTTTTTGTGGGGGGTAAAAAAGTAGTGTAGACGGGGGGGTTTTTTGCACAAAAACTCCGTTTTCCGCAAGATCCTTATGCTTCTCCCATAGAGGCATAAGGATCTTGCACAAAATGGGGTTTTTGCACAACACCCCACCCGTCCACACTACTTTTTTTTCCGCAAAAACCCTCTGCGCAAAACCGGTGTGCATAAATTATGCAAACGGGGAACGGCGATATGGTAACCCATACCTCATTTGCATACTCACTGCCGGCAAAACTGGCAGAGTAGATGTAGCCTCCGAGCTGCACTATTTGGTTCTACAGGGCCAGAGGGACAGGGCTATCTGGGCCCATTAATTTCCTTTAACTCCTTTCAGCTGAGTATGGGGTTTGTAAACCCCATCTCAAATACTTTATGAACTTTCACTCATTTTTTACAGTTTAACTCACATTAGTGTAAATTTATAGGCCTTGTTATCAAAACAGATCTCACCACCTCATTTGTACTAGTAGTATGGTATGTAGTGAATGAGGCAGGGGATTGCAGGAAGAAACAGAATGGCTTCATGGTTTACGTAGTTGAATGGTGCCCTGCAAAACTGATTTCTATCCCTAATTCTGCCACAGAGTGCACATCCCTTTTAATAAAAATTGTTTACTAGTTGCGTGTCCCTTATTTTATTAATGCCCAACTAGAGTTTCCTGAGATCAGATTTGAAGAAGTGTACTTATGATAACAATTGAAATCCACCAGAAAGATGTACTAAATATATAAAATGTAAAATACTTTGAAAAATCAGTTTCTAGGCGGCTCAGATTGTGCATTCAGACTTAGTGTGCATTCAGAATTAGTGGACATTTATATCTAAGTCAGCTTAATTCTTCTGTGCTTCTGCTGCCCATCTGTAAAATGAACATAATTTTATCTTATAAGTACGTTATGAAAATTATTTTGTTAATATTTGTTCTGAGCACCAAAGAAAAGTCCACTTGAAAAGTAATTATGAGGTATTCAGTGCAGAGATGGCATGTGAGAAATAAGGCTTGAACCTTAGGTTGAATGAGGATGGTAAAAAGAAATATTGAATAGCTACCCATTTAATGGGCGCTATTCATTCTGGGCACTGATCGAGGCAGGGTTCTTGTGGAAAAAGTAGTATTTGATCATCTGAGTAAAGACTTCTTAAGAATGCATAAATACACTTCACTAAAAATATATGGGCTGAATCAAAGTTGCACATGGGAACGTTAGTACAGACATTTCCTAGTTTGCATCTGTATGCTTGATTGTTCAACTGGAACTTTCTTTTAAGCCATGTCTAATATTGTGATATACAAAAGAGGAAAAGCCGTGATAGGACGTTATTGATTCTGTGTGGTATGTCATGTCTCTGATGTAGTAAATGAATTATTTTTAGAATATCATGTTCTAACCTGATGTGTCACTGGCTCTTCTCATGGACCACTCTCCTAGTTCTGTTTCTTCTGGATATTCTTTGAACTTTTTTCACAGTAGTAATTCACTATGGCATAATAGAAAGCAGGAAACAGTGTGAATTTTTGGCACCAGTTATAGTAAACTTTTATGACTTTCTGTAGTTCAGAAAATGAGACCATAAGGGTGCATCTACACTGCAGTATAACTCAAAATAAGATACACAATCTGAGCTACACAAATTGCGTATCTTATTTTGATGATATTTTGAAATAGCTTATTTCGTCATTTGGCACAGTCTACACAGTACCAAATTTCCAAATAAAGCGTTATTCCAAAATGTTCCTTACTCCTCATAGAATGAGGTTTACAGGGACATCAGAATAGCAAGCCCAAAATAATGGGCTTGCTGTTAGACATGGGATAGCTATTTTGGGATATTCTGGTATCCCGAAATAGTGTTGCAGTGTAGACGTAGCATGTGTATGTGGCCCTTGTTGTGTGAGATGGGAGTGTAATTAGGTGTTGGTAGAGCACTGACTAGCATACTCAAATCTAAGCATGTACGTCAACTGAAATGTTTGTCAAGGATATTTGTCCTTATTAGAATAGTCAATATATATTGAGGGTAATAAATAGCTATTAGCCTTTTTCAAGTACTCCTAAGTTTTATACAACTAAAACTGGCTGCTTTAATTTTCATAGCTGTTCTGTACACTAATGTTTATGAAATAGTGAAACAATCTTCTAATGTAATCTATTGGTTCAGGAAACTAAATTTTAAATAATTGGTTAAGAATGTAAATTCATTTTGAATTACAGTCAGTAAGAATTTAACTATATATGTAGATCGTGAATATTTGTATCCCTCAGATATATAAAAAGTATAAATATTAATATATTATCTTATGATTAAAAAACCATCTTTTCCCATTTCGTAGGTTAATATATTTCTAAAAATGTTCAAATGTGCTAAATTATTTTGTCTAAAAATTAGGAATAAATCACAGTACATCACTCTACTCATTTTCAACAGAATTTTAGATATTAATATTACCGGGGTTTTTTTTAGTCTTAGTGGAAGTTAATAAAGAAAAAAGTTCACTACAAATATATGGGCATGTATCAAGTAAATCTAGTTTAATAGAAAATTAAACTGTTTTGCCCATTGGATATAGATTATAGAACTGCAGGTAGAAACTGTTTTCCAGTACATTGCACTCAGTTGTGCAAACTTATTTTTTTAGGATCAAAGAAGAGCAAAAACCACAGCTGGCACAGTAAGTAAAATATCTTAAAAGTGCAGTAGGCTTGACTTTTCTACCTTTGCCATGTTCTGCTTTCTGCACCTTTGATGGTATTAGCTTTCACTAATACCTGATAGGCTGCAGCTAGTTTGTCATCTGCTTACTGATTGGCTTGTAAGAGAGCTGCCTGCAGCTTCTTACTTCATCCACATGTTAGCTGGATGTAGTTTCCTGCTGCCTGCTTGTGGATTGGTTCAGTGCAAAACTTTATATTTCCCTTACATCCTTAGTGGCTGATTTATTATTGCAGCTAACATTCCCATTGGCTATAGCTTTTCCGCCTGTATATTTCTATTATTATTGGGTAAGAAAACATTTAAACTAGTATGATTTATTTGGTTATTCAGTCACATTATTTGCTTATTTAAACAGGTGGTTTCCCTTTAGTGGGATCACTGAGCTGGTAAATAACGTTCTTCAGCCACAGCAAAAACAACAAAATGAAAAGGAGCCCCAGACGTAAGTAAGCTGCTCTCTGCAGACTAATTAATGTCTCTGTAGCATTAAAACATACTGGAGAGTATGTGTAAAATACTTTCCCATTCATAGCATCCTTATAAGAACATTTACAAGCTGACACTAACTTTGCTTTCAGAGCTTTGATTGGCAAAAAAAAAAAATATGAAAATTAAATGAGAGCCCACTTTTACCAGTCAGTTAGATTAGGGGAAAAAAACTTAGGAACTCTCACTGCTCCATTTAAGGCCTTTCCCTGAAAGTGCTCTTTGGAAAAGCTTCCAGTGAAGTTAACGTGAGTTATGTGCATGGAAAGCTTGAATTACCAGACATGTAGTGTTATATGTAGCATGTCTATGTTGATACACAACATTTATAATATGGGTCATGCATAGAATGCTATAAAATATACATAATACATTTGAAGAGCTGGGAAATTTCCATTTCATTTTTTCATTACATTGAAATATCTGTAAAGTTTTTGAGCTTTGATAGATATGAGGTGAAATCCTAGTGCTATTGTAGTCAATGAGAGTCTTACTGTTGACTTCACAGACCAGGATTTCACTGATTGTCTTTTTTACAGAGCCATGCCATGATGGATTTCCTTTAAAGAGAACCTTATGAGAAATTAACTGTTTTTGCCATTTGAAAATTTTAAGCTTGAACAGAACCTGGCAAAGCTAGGAGATTCAGACTTACAGTTAAACTTAAATCATGCAGCTGCAAATACAGTGAAAAAAGTTAAGAATAACTTTAATTTCATAGTTCCTAGATTTTCTAAATGTTTCAAGCTTAATGTTACCCAAGTATAACTTTTTAATTTGTGGAGCTTTATTTTGTTTTGCTTATTTTATGGAAAAAAATCTTGTTGATTTTTCTAAAGAATTTGTATACTTTTTAGGCACATCAGTATGTGGTTTTAAAATATGCATTTTTATTATTATAAGAATATTTAAAAAATTGCACAGGAGAACAATTTATGGAATTGGATATACCTGCGAGTGTATCAGAAAACTAATTGAGTGCAAAATGTCATGTGAAACTTTAAACATTTCATCCCGAAATTTTTTCAAGGCAAGCAATAGCCTCCTACAGGGAGTAAATAATGGAAATGTTGACAACGTAGACTACAGCAGCAGCAGAAATGTTTTATTATAAAGTTATACATTTTTATTACTTATATGTTCCCACACATGCACTTTATTTCAGTTTTATTCATAATTTTCATTGATTCCTGAAGTATCTCATTACTGTATCTAATTTTACTTAATTATACTGTAGGCTGTATTATTTTGCAGTGATCAATTGAGTAATATTCACTTGTAACTGATTATTATAGTTGGCTGATAAATAGCATGATTTAGTATATGCCATTAGAATCAGAAAAAATGGGAAAATTAGAAAAATAGTCATCATAATCCAACTATGATAGGTTATCCATTAAAAATTTCTATAGAATAGTGTCTAATTTGTAATACTAAAACAATACATTTTGGTAAAATGTATAGAAGATGGCATTATTTCTTCATGGAATATAACTGTTTTAGTTACTGCTTACATTCAGCTCACTTTGCTTAGAGATTACTGAAAACACTGAGACATTTATCCTAGTGAACATTGAGCCAAATTCTATTCTGGTATATGTGCAATTCCCATTGAAACGGCATCATGACAGCAGAGCTCCTAGAACTCAGGACAGAGCTGGTCAAAGAGTTCAGAAAAAATTCTGCAACATTTTTGAGATTTCAAAGTTGTTTTCTGTTTTATAGGGTTCAAATTTGTTATTTTAAATTTGTTTTTAGCCACAAAATATTTTGGAAAAAAATACAAAATTTTGATTTTTTTTTGTTTCTCCTCCATTTTTCTTTTTCTTGTCAATGAGTACAATAAAATGATGTCCTGGTGTGCATGCATTTTCTCCACTCTGCAACTTTTCAAAGGTGAGAGAACTTTGAAAAGTTACAAAATGGCTTAAAGAAAGAGAAGAAAAATGAGGAAATGGGGGGAAAAAACCCAAAACATTATTCATTCTGTTATATTCAGTAATGAAAATCAAGGAGGATAAAAGTGTGAAAGGCAAAAATGTCACAATTTTCAATTTAAATGAAAAAGTGGAAACTTTTTTTAAACCAACACAAGTTTTCATGAAAGTTTTATGTTTTGGAAAAAGGCCATTTTTCAGGACAAAAAAAGCCTTAATTAAGAGTAAAATTTGGTGACAATCTATGAACAAAGTGGTAAAATATAAATATTACATTTTTTCACTATTTAAAAGATGTTCTTTTGATAGTGACAAGTATCTTCAGACAAAATAAGCTTACAAAATCTGATAGAGGATAACATTTTTAAAATTCAGTTATGTCGTGAAAACTTTGTATGTGATTTCTTCAGATATTCAGTAACAATTATTCAGAAGTCATAGAAGAATCTGATCTTTTAACCATTATTTAGCTGAGGTTAATGGGATTACTTGGATGAATTAGGGCTGTTAGTTTGATTGTAATATGTTTCTTTAACAGGAAATATAAAAAACTTTAGAAAGTCTACTATTTTTCAAGACATAAAAGTACTGTATTTTGTATTATTTCAGAAACGTTATTGAACACCTTAGTACCTATAATATCTGAAAACCTGTGTATAAAAATACTACAGTTAATCCAGTTGTTTTTGGCAAACAGGGCTGTGTGCAGATAGCAAACAGGGGTATGTGCAGATGAGAAGAGGGAGAATTAGGGGGCTAAATTTATTTCTGCAGTTCCTAAGATGAAATCAGTGGGGAAAGGGAGAAAGGTGTAGCAGAGGCACTGAGGGTATGTCTACACTACCCCGCTAGTTCGAACTAGCAGGGTAATGTAGGCATACCGCACTTGCAAATGAAGTCCGGGATTTGAATTTCCCGGACTTCATTTGCATAAGCGGGGCGCCGCCATTTTTAAAACCCCGCTCGTTCGAACCCCGTGCAGCGCGGCTACACGGGGCACGAACTAGGTAGTTCGAACTAGGCTTCCTAGTTCGAACTACCGTTACTCCTCGTGGAATGAGGAGTAACGGTAGTTCGAACTAGGAATCCTAGTTCGAACTACCTAGTTCGTGCCCCGTGTAGCCACGCTGCATGGGGTTCGAACGAGCGGGGTTTTAAAAATGGCGGCGCCCCGCTTATGCAAATGAAGCCCGGGAAATTCAAATCCCGGGCTTCATTTGCAAGTGCGGTATGCCTACATTACCCTCCTAGTTCGAACTAGGAGGGTAGTGTAGACATACCCTGAAGGAATTATCCATTTCATTAGGGTCTGAATTCCACTTCTGTGTCTACTGGAAACATATACAGGAAACTATGGGAATGGGGAAATGCAGACTAGATGAAGAAGTCAGTAAAGCATTCCATGCATGTATTACAAGCAAAAATAAACTGCCAAAATTTATATATGCATAAAATACTCTGTAACTGACACTTAATATAGCAGTGCTATTCATAAGTGCTACATAATGTTCTTCTGGAGCATATGGGAAATAATATACAGGTTGGATCTCCCAGGACTGACACTCTCCGGACCTGACTGGTTCTGAATGAGGGAATTTATTGGCCTAGGGGAAGTCTCTTTCCATTGGTTCCCCAGCCCGCCACCAGCTCTGATTCGAGTTTACCTGGTCACCATGCTAATGTCCCCAGCCGGGCTTCCTGCCACTGGCCCCTGCTACCCTGCCAGGCTGCCATACTGCCCCAGTCCCAGGACCCTCCAACTGGGCTGCTGCACTGCTGTGGCCCCACCTGGTTTCCCATGCCGGGCTGCCATGATCCTGGCTCTCCTGCTGGACTGCCACATTGCCATGGCCCTAGCCCTGGCTCCTCTGCTGGGCTGCTGCGGCCCCGGCTCCTCTTCTGGGCTGCTGTGGCCCCAGGCCTAGCTCTGCTGCTGGGCTGCTGCTAGCCCCACGGGCCCCAGGCTCCCAGCTGCTGGCTCTCCTACTGCCTGTCTCCCGGCTACCAGGGCTCTCTGGCCTGGGAACATTCACAAATGTTTCCAGATCAGAGAGTCCCAATTTAGGGAAGTGCAACCTGTAGAAGAATTTCTAGATAAACCAGTACATGAACATGATGATTTTGCTATGCTGCTGTATATGAACTAGAAGTACCATGGCCTACAAACAAACTTTCTCATTTGAACTAAAAATTACGGTACGTCTATCAGAGATATCCCAAAATAGCTATCCCATGTCTACACACGCTGCCCGTTATTTTGAAATATTTTTTAAAATAACGGACATGCTACTTCACCATCCCAGTAAACCTTGTTGTACGAGGGTTAAGGGATGGCTTGAAATAGCTCATTATTTCAAAATTTGGTACTGCATAGATGCGCCAAATTTAAAAATAAGCTATTTTGAAATAGATTTGAGATAAGATATGCAATTTGCATAGCGCAAATTGCGTATCTTATTTTGAGGTTAGGATGCTGTGTAGACACACCCTTAGTGGATAAACTGAAAAAAGGAAAATCCAATTGAAACTTTACTTTTCTCATTTATTATTGGTAACATAATTAAGTTAAAGTGTTTGGTTTGTGTTTTTAAACTGATTTTTTTAGTTGACAGGCATTTTTATAAATATAGGTTAATTTGCCTGGGTCAATATGTCTTCTCTGTGAGGGCTAGCTCAAAAAAATAAAAACAAAAACAAACCCAGACTCCCCCTTCAAAATGACTGACTTAGGTTGTACCCAGTGTGCTATGTTCTCCCTAAGACATATCCCAAACTACTCTGTCATGCCAGCATAGAGAGGTGGAGAAGAAGAAATAGGTGATGTGCTCAGAATTGGTACATTTGTGAAAAAGTTAATGTAATCCTGTATAGAAATGTCTTGTTAAATGGGAAAGAGAAACCTGCAATGTTTTCTCAGTTAGAACTGTGGTAAAAGGGGAGACATACGGATTCCTGAAAGGACTGACATTATTAACACTACAGAATTCTGACCATGGTTACATTCCATGGTTCAATTCTTACATTCCATGGTTCAATTCTGAGGCATAAGTAGTAATGCCAGCATTTCAATTCATGTTGATTCTATTACTGGTATAACTGAGCTGGGTTCCTTAACTTTTTTTTCTGCATATTATTCTACAGATTATTGTTATAGCTGGAGATTGATGGGGGAACCTGGGAATTAGCATGGAGCTGGCTATGCTAACTCTATCTGTCTAGAGTTTTTGACTAATGCATGCCACTGTAGTATCTGAGCACCTCATACTGTACCAAATTCTGCTGCTTATGTATCTGAGGCAACAACACAAGGATGGCAGCCAGGTCACTGGGGGCAAGGGCTTCAGGCAGGAGCTGGTGTGTTCTGGGAGCCAGTTTATAAGATTTTCAGAAGTTACACATTTACCCAGGGTCGGCCCAAGCCATTTTGGCATCCTGGGCCCCAGGTGCATGGTGCCGCCCCCGGGATGCACGGCTCCACCCAGGGGCAGATGAGAGTGCTACGGGGCCCAGGGATGTGACGCGGGACCCCGGGCAGCGAAATTTCGCGGGCCTCCCCCTTTGACACGGCGCATGTGCGGGGCCTCGGGAAGTGCAGGGCCCAGGGCAGCCACTCCACTCGCTCTGCCCTAAATCCGCTGCTGGCCCACCTCCAGTTGCACGACGCATGCGCAGGCCCAGCCCTGGGGCATGTGGGCAGACACACAGTGCATGCGTTGCCCAGTTGGCCCGCCCACCGCCGATGGCACACAGCCTGGGGCTGCCTGCGGCGGGCTGCTCCTGGCCGTGCAGGGCCCTGAGGCTGCAGGGGGAAGGGCGCTGCTGGCCGGTGCTGCGGGGGTTAACACGGCCCCCCCCCTGGGCTGCCGCTGCAGCCCACCGGGAGTCGGGCGCCCCCCATAGGTTGGCACCCTGGACAGCTGCCCGGCTAGCCCACCCCTTAGTCCGTCCCTGTGTTTACCCAATTACAGTAAACTTCCGATAATCCGGCACCTTTAGGACCCAGGGGGTGCCGGATTATCAGATATGCCGGACTATCAGAAGGGGGGGGGGACTATGAGGGGTCTGGAGTGGGGTGGGAGGGGATGCCACCCCAGGCCCCTCATAGCCCCCCCTTACGACAGTCCGGCTCTACCCCAGGCGTCCCTGATTCAGCCGCTGCTGAAACAGATCAGCGGCTGATTCCAGGAAGCCCGGGGCAGAGCTGCTCTGCCCGGGGCTTCCTGGAATCAGCCGCTGATCTGTTTCAGCAGCGGCTGAATCAGGGACCCCTGGGGCAGAGCAGCTGGGGTCCTGCTGGGTTGGTCCCACAGCGCCGAGGGGCGGCGCTACGAGACCAACCCCCCAGCACCCCAGCTGCTCTGCCCCAGGCATCCGGATTCAGCCTGCTGGTGAAAGTGATGCTGCTGGTCAGTTTCAGCAGCGGCTGAATCCCGACGCCTGGGGCAAAGCAGCTGGGGTGCTGCCGGGTTGGTCCCGCAGCGCCGCCCCTCGGCGCTGCGGGACCAACCCGGCAGCACCTCAGCTGCTCTGCCCCAGGGGTCCCCAAGTCAGCCGCTGCTGAAACAGATCAGCGGCTGATTCCAGGAAGCCCGGGGAAGAGCTGCTCTGCCCGGGGCTTCCTGGAATCAGCCACTGATCTGTTTCAGCAGCGGCTGAATCGGGGACCCCTGGGGTAGAGCAGCTGGGGTCCTGCTGGGTTGGTCCCGCAGCGCCATCCTTTGGCGCTGCGGGACCAACCCGGCAGCACTCCAGCTGCTCTGCCCCAGGCATCCCCAAGAGCAGCTGGGGTGCTGCCGGGTTGGTCCCGCAGCTCCGAGGGGCAGCGCTATGAGACTAACACAGCAGCACCCCAGCTGTTCTGCTCCCGGCTTCCCCGATTCAGCTGCTGGTCAGTTTCAGCAGCAGCTGAATGGGGGAAGCCTGGCTGGCTGCCCCAGCACTTCCAGGTTCCTGATGGTGCCGGACCATCAGGAGTCCCGGAGCATTGGATGCCGGACTAATGGAGTTTTACTGTACTTGCTTTTTACATCCCTAAATGTCCACTTATCATGAGTATGGCCAAGTTTTTCACAGTTCTATAAAGTTTGTTTACAGCCACCAATCTTGGCTTTCAGTGTTCTGTGCTATTATTTAGCTCTAATTTTCCCCAAATGTCTTCTAAGAACCCAGTAAACAGTGGAAGTATTAGTAATGCTGCTTGCTAGATAATATTGACCTCTGGTGTTCCAGCAAATTCTCTGGTTCAGCACTCGTTAGGTCATGAGAGTGCCAGACTAGAGAGGTTCAACCTGTAATGGAGTCTATAGTGGACTGCATGTCTCTTGTTCTCTTCCCTTTTAGGAGTAAAACTGATCCAACTTCTGGTGCTGTCTATTTGGGGAATATATAGTGTTAATACTGTGAATGTCATTCTTGTTATGTTGTAAAGGCTTTTTCTAATAGAAAGTTTTCATAGCATTTTCTAAACATAGTCAAACTACGAATTTGCTTGCTTTACCCTAGGAGTTTATTGCCTGCCCTCTTGTCTGAGAATGCTTTGTACCCCAGGTCTCACATACTTCATCTAGGGTTCTGTGTTTTGCATTGTCCCAGAAGTTTGTATGTCAGCCAAGAATTTTTCATACTGAAGACATCATCAGCTGCCCAGCTAATTCAGCTTTATGGCCTCCCTTTCACCTTCAGCATATGGCTCATTGTTGATTAATGCAAATAGATTTAGTGTATATATTCTGTAAAAAGCATATTAATATGTTTGACTTCACTGGGAGTTGCAGGTACTCAGTATACCTTAAGATTTGGGCCTGAGTTTACATGTTATGTAATTGTATTCTGTAGTAAGCTCCCTTCCGAAAAGAAGGTTTATGAAATTTGTTTCTTAAAGGAATGTTCAGAATATAAATATTTTATTTCTTCATGTGGACATGTTGGTTTATGTTTTGTAGGGTTGCATAATATATTCATTATTATTTTAGTAAAGCAACTTGTATTATTAAAGACAATTTTAGAATATAGTAATGCCATATTTTAAATATATTGAGGTGCCTAAATAACATTTAAGGTTAAAAAGTACGTACAAACACTTTAACAATTTTCAAAACTATTTTTTGAAATACGTAAATATATTTTTCTTTTGGTGCACATGTGTAAAACCCACTATTACTAAAGAAAGTTTAGGAGTAGAGGAGAATATACACTTAATCAATGACTGAAAAAACTTAAAACATAACAAATAGTCTTGGAGCACCTCAGAGAATAACAAAAATGTAGATGGTATCATGAGCTTTCATGGCACAATCCACTTCTTCAGATGAATAGAGTTTTGGGGTCCAGTTTTTAAATAAATAGCAAAGAAAGAGAGGGGATGGGCGTGGAGAGAAGGAAAAAGAAGGGGGGGAAAAATGTCAATTAGAGTGTCCATGCTAAATGAAGCTGAGAGAATGGAGACTAAGTCCTCTTAAGTACCCTGTACTTGTTTTTTTATGTCATTAGGAGGTGGAATGTAGCAGGCCATCCATTCAAGGTCTTTGTTTAGACCTCTGTTGCAAGTATGAAACTTGTAAATGAATACGGTAACTTTGAGATCTATTAATGAGTGTCCAGGCAAGTTAAAATAGTCCCCCAACAGGTTTCTGTGTGTTACCTTTTCGAATTTCTGACTTGTGTCCATTAATCCTTTGTTGTAGAGACTGTTCAGTTTGGCCAATATACATGGCAGAGGGGCTTTGCTGGCACTTGATGGCATGATTACATTGGTGAATGTGCAGTTGTATGAGCTTCTGAGGTGGTGGTTTATGTGATTAGGTCCTGTGATGATGTCACTTGTATAGATATGTGGACAGTGTTGACAGCAGATTCCGAAGTGTGACAATCTGTAGACTCAAAAGTCAGTTGGGTTAGTGTGAAGTAATAGGAATTGCTACAAGCATGATTGGAGGTCTTTTTGATCCGAATATTACCAGGTTCTGTCCAGGGGATTTGTGGTCCCTGGTATTTGTGACAGCAAAGCATATATTGATGCCATGCGATAAGTTCTAGACCGCTGGGATATCATAAGTAACTCAACCAATCATTACCCTTACTTTACAGTTAATTTTCATGCTACAATTTCTTTGTTGTATTTATTATTTGGCCCAACTGTCACAGTTCTTCAGAATTATCTATACAGTAGCACATACATTAATCCCAAACACACCTCAATACAGTATACACCCCTCACTCACCAGCTCTAATGCACACAACTCTCTCAGCACCACACAAACCACACACAGACTAACACAACTACCCACATAAGAGCAGAATCCATACACACACACAGTAATCCCAAATATTACATTGAATTCTAGAATGCATGAAGAGTCAGTGTGAACCAATGAAAATTGTGACAAGCAAAGTCGAGAGTTCTTCTTTATTAGAATATCACTAGGTTCAATCATCACACATGGTGTGTTGCTATCTGATTTTTAAGTTTTTGGTTATTTTGAGGTTTTTTACTTACATGATTTCATGAATTATATCTGTGACAGGATTTCAGCTACAAGTTTCAAATAAAACCTCTGTCAGAAGGCATTATGAATTATTTATGTATATATTTATTCATTATCTAAACAATTTGACTCAAGAAAGTATTTTCTTGTACTTGTAAGATTAGTTTTGAGCAGAGGAGGGTAGTTAGTAAAAGTACACTAGGTATCACAAAACAGTGACCGCATATGGAAAAAGATTTCTCAAATCAAGCTTGTTAAATTCCATGCTTTCTGTCTGCTTATAACAATAGTATGTTACTAGACAGATACCTTGAGTTTTTTATGAGGTTATTGTTACTTTTGTAGGGAGATGATGATGGATGAAATTTGTTACAAAATGAGATGTTACAGGATCTTAATTTTTCTACAAGATAAATCTCCACAAACCAAGGTAATTCTTTTATTATTAGCCAAACCCAATATATTATAAAGCAAATATTTTCAGTAAATGTTCATTTATTAAATATTTGTGCTATCACTGGCCAAGAACCTTAAATAAGCAGTTAGGGGATTGTTTATTAATTTTAGTTTTGTTTCTGGAAATAAACTAAACCTTGAAATAAATGGATGTTCAATCACTCCAGAATGATATAAAAGTTTTTCTAGGCAAGTTTTTGAGTAATATTTGATTTCTACATACATACTCATTCACTGAGATCTGCTGCTCACAGTCTTACACTTTCATTATGTGTATCCTGCCCTACTGGAATAGAGTGGCCTCTAGTTATAGTGTGAAAAATTTGGGATTATAAACATTTATCTTATAGTCATTATGTACTGTATCTGTACAGCAGACAATATCATTATTTCATGGATCTCCCTCAAGTCCTGTTGCATAAAATAGATCAAAGAAGTGAAATAAATTATACATCTTAAGAAGCTATAACATTGCTTCAGTTTATGACCTCCATGCCATCTTATTAACCCCCTTGCAGAACACTTGACAAGTAGAGATTTTTGGTATGATATACATCATTTTCTGTGTAAAAGTACAAAATGGCCATTAAAGGAAATGATGGGAATATGTTTATCAGTGTCTGAAAAAATTCTTTAAAATAGATTGCCACATTGATAGTTAAAGTAAAATATATCAAAAAAGATATATTGAAATGTCTCAAACAATTAATAGAAACAAATGGTTGATTATTGTTTGAATTTTGGACATGATGCATAAGTGTTTTCATAACTTTCAAATAATTGGGAAGTCCACCAGTAGATTATTTATTTCAAGAACAGAAATAAATGAACATAGATAACTAATAAATGATTGTGGTGTATTTTATTGATATCATGTTTAGTTCCTGGAAAAACTGGTTTTCAATAGCAATGAATTTTCACTGCTTTTTAGTAGCACTTTATAAAAACAGCACTTAAGTTCGTGTACTCCCTCTGCGGCAACTTTTCTTAAGAAGAAAATGTGTCCGTTTAGCTGACATATAAGATAGTACAAATATGCACCCTTGTTCAAATCCATTGTTTACATTTGCAAATAAAAACTACATTAATATTAAGGTAAAGTTGAAAGTAAATATGAGTAATTCACAGTAAGACAAAAATACAGCGATGTTCTAATTATCCCAAAAATGAAAAATATATGACATAGAGAATTAATCTTAACTTTAAAAGAAATCTAAACATAACATATGGAAATGCAAATATAAACACTCAGACAATGATTGCAACACATCTTTAAGTGCGAGTTGGTATTGTCCAGCTTGCTGTGGTGACGCTGACTCATCCCTAGTGACTAGAAAGGCTGGAGAATTGAAAAGGGGCAAGCCTGGAAGGAGAAGCCCTTTTTCCCCAAACCAAGTGGAGTAGTATACACCATTCCTCTCCTTAGAGAAGGCACAAATACCAAGTTTAGTCAGGACCTGTTGTGGACATCATGCCAGTTTTCTAGAGAGGCTGGGAAGGAATTTTTTTGGTGACTACTAAATTGGCCAAGGTTGGAGTAGGATTTTTTTTTCACAGTCCCCTCAGAGGATTTGGAAAGACTCTGCTATGTTGAGTAGGGAAGGGAAGGGAGTGAGGCTATGGCAGGGGTGGACAATAAGTTTTTTGCTGGGGGCCACTTCGGAAATGTTTGAAGTGGCACCGGGCCTCATAGGTAGGGACAGGGTATTAGGCAGAAGGGTTGTGGCCAAGATATTTCCAGATTCTCCATCCCTGACAATGATTGGTCTGGGGATAAGGGAGTGCCTTTCCCCCTACCCCATGTTCCCCCAAGAAGCCCATGCCCCTGGTGTGGGAGGAAATTTCCCTCGCTCTCCTGCCCTTAAGCCAATTAGGGCCTGGGGGTGAGGGAGCACGCAAAGCCTCCTGTGCTCTCGCCCCCCACCCCCTGCAAGCAGGACATCAGTTGTTATAATTTACTCTTATTTGTTACAGTCATAAAATATATACACTTCTGTATGCCATTTATGGATTTAAAGAATGCAGTAAGTCCAACAATATTTGATTTCAGGAATGAAAGTTTTGGAAAATTAAAACATCTAATGAATAACATCTGATTAAAAGAATATAAAATCCCCACAATAGGAAAAACCTGAAGAATCTTAAAACACCATAATTGCTTAAAATAAAATAAAATAAAATAAAAATAAATAAAAAAAAATAAAAGGCAGTGTGGCTTTATCAGGAACTGCTTGAAGATTAAAAGAAAAGATAACTTACACTGAACATGGAAAAAGGAGGAGATAACCAAGCAATAATACTCAGGTGAGACTTTCTGTAAAAGAGAGGAAGAAAATATATTCTATTCTATTCTATTCTATTCTATTCTATTCTATTCTATTCTATTCTATTCTATTCTATTCTCAGGAAAATGATAAAAGCAACAAAAAGCAGAATGAGTTAATCCTAGCTTCCGTAGCATAAGAAAGGTTTTTATAAATAAAATAAAAGTTATACTAGAGAGAGAAAATAATTTCATTAAAGAACAAGACAGGACTGAAATGTGTCATTTTAAACTGTCTAATATACCAAACTCATTATTAACTATCTAAAAACTTAAAAAACAGTGAATAGTCCTGTAGTACCTCATTTTGTGAGGAGTAACGTTAGTTTGAACCAAGGAGTTTGGTTCGAACTAACGTGTTCCGGCGCGCACTTCCTGGTTCGAATCAGCAGTGATTCGAACTAGTGCACCGGAGAGATCATGGTAATGAAGAGTGGGATATTTAAATCCCCACTTAATTGACTATTTCGAATGCCTGCATTTGCATCCCTAGTTTGAACTAGGGTACAAGTGTAGACATACCCTTAAAGACTAACAAAAATGTAGATGGTATCATGAGCACAACCTACTTCTTCAGATGAATGGAGTTAAGTGGTCCAGGGTGCAAATAAATAGCAGAGAAAGAGAGGGGATGGGGAAGAAAAGGGAAGGGAAAAAAATGTAGAAAAAAAATGGTCAAATAGTGTCCATGCTAAATGAGGTTAATAGAGTGGTCTCTAAGTATTTCAAGTACCCAGTACTTAGCTTTTTATGTTATTAGGATGTGGAAAGTAGCAGCCCATCCAGGTCAGATGTTTGTTTAAACCTCTATTCAAGGTGTTAGATTTGTAAATTAAACTAAGTTCTGCAGTTTCTCTCTCCAAGTGATTTTTGAAATTATTTGAAATAATATAGACACTTTTAGATCCATTAGTGAGTACCCGGGCAAGTTGAAATGTTCCCGATCAGGTTTCTGTGTGTGTTACCATTTTGAATATCTGATTTGTGTTCATTAATCCTTTGTCATAGAGACTGTCCAGTTTGGCCAGTATACATGACAGAGGGCATTGCTGGCAGAGGATGGCATAGATCGCATTGGTGAATGTGTATTATATGAGCCTCTGACGTAGTGGCACAGCCTCAAAAACAATTCTAACATTATAATCAGAGGCTGATAAAACTACAAGGGTGCTGTAGTTACCATGAACAGAACAGATTATGAACAGGAGACTCGCAGACAACTCACCAACACCAGATTCTGCAGGCTTCTTTCTTTTGATCCCACTAAAGAATACCAAAAAAACCCTGAAGCCCACCTGCTCATGAAACTTCCTGCTACAACTCAGGACCAAATCTACACAAACATGCTCCCCAAAGATAGGGTATGATCTTATTGATAGTGTTTAAATGCAGTCTCATCAATACAATAGTTTATAAGTTGCTTGTCTTTTAGAATGTTCTAAGGATGTTAAAGACTAGTCAACGAGTTGACTATCTGATAAGCATTTATCAGAAACTCCAAGGCAGCAGCTGCATTGCTGATCCTCGGATCAGTTGTGTGGCGGGATGCCCCTTTAAAACACCACCTCTGTGGAGATTTAAAGGAGCAGCCCTGGAGCCAGGGATCAGCTGGAAAATCCACAGCCGAGCCCGGGCTCCCCTCCTGCCCTTTTGATTCACACAAAGGTGGCATTTTAAAGGGGGAGCCTGCTGCACAGTTGATCCTTGGATCAGCTTTGCAGCAGGCTGCCCCTTTGAAACTGCTGCCTCCGCATGATTCAAAGGGGCAAGAGGGGAGCCCAGGCTCAGGTGGGGACTCCTAGCTGACTCAAGGCTCCCCTCGGCACTTCCCCAGGACCTGGGATTAGCTAGGGAGTCCCCAGCTGACCTCGGGTTCCAGAGAAGTGCTGAGTGGAACCCTGGGTCAGCTGGTGATTCCACAACAGATTCTGGGTTTACAGGGAGACTGGGATCAGCTGTGCAGTGGGCTGCCCCTTTAAAATGCCACCTCCATGTGAATCAAAGGGGAAGGAGGGGAGTCTGGGGTCAGCTGTGGACTCCCCAGCTGACCCTGGGCTCTCCGTGGCTTTTCCCCAGCACTTGGGATCAGCAGAGAAGTCTCTAGCTGATCCTGGGTACACAGGGAGCCCCAGGGTCAGCGGGGGACTTCGAGTCCCCCGCTGATCCTGGTCTCCATGGCTTTGAAATGCACAAGAGCCCACACTGGAGACTTTTGTGCATTTCAAAGCAGGCACCCGTATGCAGCCTGGAGTCAGCAGGACTTCCCCTGGCCCCGGGTTGTACGCGGAGTTCTGCATTCCTCCTTTGAAATGCACAAGAGCCTTGCTGGGGCTGTTGTGCATTTCGAAGAAGGAATATGGAAATGCCTATCCACTAGTCGACTAGTTGATGGAAATTCCATCGACTAGTCGACAAGTCAATTATCCACATTTGAACGTCCTTAGAATGTTCATTTTCTCTAATTTCAAATTCAAGCAGATCACTAGAGGGTCCTTTAAGAGCAACATTTAAAATGAACTGATATTGAGAGCAGTGCTTGACACAGAAAAATGTCCAAGGGTTGTGGGTAAACAGTATTTCACATAGTCATCTGTTCAGCATCACATGACGTATACTCATCACAGTGTTCTTGATCCCCCCACTTGCATACAATGCCTGCTATTATCTGTGTATTAATTGTAATGGATCTTGGGTAACAAAAGGCATGTTTAGCAGCCATAGTGATTGCTCAGTATTGCAGTCTTACAACCCTCACATATCCTTAGTGATTGATGAACTTTAATTGAGAGGTAAATGGATTAAGTATATAACTGGATTTTATTCCTATCTCTGCTGCCATTTTGGGGTTGGCTTGGACAAGTCATTTAACTGCTGTGTCTAGGTTTCTGTATTTGAAAAATTATGATCATACTTTTCAGAAATATTGTGAGATTAGTTAATGTTTACACAGTACTGTGAAGATTTAAAGCAGTAATTACTAATTATTCAATTCCTACATATTTTGATTTGGCTAAAATAGAAAAATTGTCACATATCTTCAATTTATTTTAATGTGTTCATTTAACTGAGTAAAAGTTGGGAGTGAGGGATCACTTTTGGGATAAAAGGAAGGTCCAGCCTTAGAAGTTAATAACAGAACCAATTGTTCCTCACCTTACTCATGCAAATAGTCCTACTGAATTTGAATAATGTGAATAGGATTTTCTGCATAGTCACCAAATCCCTTGCTAATACAAAAATGTAATTTCTTTAATTTTAATGGCAAAATAAATGGTTTGAATTGCATTTTCACTTTATTTACAAAGGTTTATTCCTTTTGACTTACTGGAAGATCTTGTTATAAAAACAAATGGTGTGTTTATGTGCATACAGCCTGTTTTAGGAGTATGAACGCTGACAGTCCCCTAGGGATGATTTCAGGAGCTCTCTCACTATTGCCCTACAACTAGTGTAGCTCCACTGCTGCAACAGTAGGAGTTCTGGTGTAGACAAAGCTCAGGCCTTCTTTAATTTCATGAATTCTTTAATTCATGACCTGCTCTGGGCAAGGTTAAACAACAAGGTGGTACTTCTGAGCCCTGTCTACACTAGGACTCTTAATGTTGCCCACACTTCTCTCATGTTCATTAAAAGGAAAACCATCAAGATAAGAACAATACTGTCACAGTAGTAAAAGGATAGGGGTTACTTAATAATTGAAAACTCTCATGAAAGTTGCAAATGATGTGGAATGATGTCAAGGGGCGTTAAGTTTCAGAGCTAAAATAGAATGACCTACTACTTTGTACACATTTATTTCAGTTATGTTAAATAAAGTATTATAGAAAGTTTTGTATACAATAGTAAGGGTAAAAAAATCTTTAACACAGCAACTTTGTACTATTGTTTGTTTTTCTAATAATATGGACACAATGGTTATAACTAGCTAATGCACATCTACAGATGATGCAAATAAAGTAACCTGAGTGACTTCTTAGAAATATTATCTCTGGTAGAGAGGCTCTTCATGAATGCAATAATGTTTCAATGTACTTAAGAGTCAGAGACTCTTTGAAGTACATTTTGTAAATATTGTATGCCTCTTAAAAGTAACTGTTACTTTAACTATTATGTAAAGTAAATAAAAAATATAACTTACTGAAACAGGTAACTGTGGCCCTTTTGTATGGGGAGGCTTACAGAACTATGATGATAAAGCAATAAATGGAATAGTTGTAAAGTAGTGAGACTGAAATTTTAAAAAGGAAGGTGTAGTAATTTAAACCGTGCCAAAAAAGAAACTTTTGCATGATGAAACTTTTTCTTGCTCTCTTTATCTGAAATAAAGTTTGATTATTTAAAGATAAAGTTGGTGTTAAATTTGCCAACACAGGCTAAAACCTTCTTCAGCCTGTCTAGTTAAGGTCCTGCTTTCTTG
Organism: Pelodiscus sinensis; assembly: GCF_052426305.1. NCBI lineage: Eukaryota > Metazoa > Chordata > Testudines > Trionychidae > Pelodiscus > Pelodiscus sinensis. The sequence continues at coordinate 35,335,891 of NC_143053.1, read as the reverse complement.
ATTGCCAAGATTCAGGTGATTATGGAATTCAATAGGACGAGTAAAATCTAAAAGGATCAGACAGGTGCTTTTTTTACTGTCTTAACATTTTAATTATAAAATACGTATGACCAGAGAAGTGTGTGTGTGTTGTGAGAACTTGGAGTTGGGAGGAGCACATATAGTAATGGTCATAGAAGCAAAAAAGTTAGGATTTATAAAGGCAAGAAACATATTGATGCCATAGATATGCCCTCATTTGTGTTCAGTTCTGGTGACCCCATCTCAAAAAGACATAGGAAATAGGAAATACTTAAAGACCTTTTACCTCTTGGTGAGATGTTGCACACACCAATGGTCATGCTACCTGGATAATACCCAGCAGTATGTCTCATTATGCAGAGGCAAACCAGTAACAAAAAGCTTTCAGAAAGACTAGAAGGCATCAGCTCCTTGATTAAGTATAGCTGGCTCAAATTAAATCGATGCAAAACTGTGGTGAGACTGTTTAGAAGGAGAAAATGCTTTGAGTAGTTAGATAGGATTCTGTACTGTACTTCCACTGAGACATCTGCCCTCCTTTCCCAAATAATCAAAGTGGTATTAAGCCTTAGAATTCTGTCCAACTTTATCCCTAAATCTAGATGATCAGGGTGACACGACTAACAATATCCTGGATGAACTGTATGCAATTAAGATAAACTTTATTGAATTTAAGCTTTACAAATTAGGTATAATACATTTAGCATACATTGTGTTAAAATGCAATTATGTACCTATTTTTGAGTAATTATATGTAACTACTCGAGGAAGAAGAAGGTGCTCATGTAATTCCTCTAGTTATCAGCCCTTTGAAGTCACCCCCCTGGAGAGTTTGGTATACAGTACTTCAAACTTCAGGGACCAACTGACAGATAAAGTATTTTTGGATAAGTAGTCTGGTTTTAATCAGTCTCAAGACCTTGTTCCTGATCCAGCAAATGCACTGGACTTCTTGTCCATGGAGAAGCACAATCCTTAGGGGAATGAGTTGGAATGACTTGGTCTACTGAAGTGCCATAAGGTTGTGTGTTGGCTATGAGCTAAAGCTGTGATGAACTTGATATCATAAAGAAACCCGTTAGGTGATGTATTGAAGAACTGCTCCTGCCAGAGCCAGTATTAGGTTTGGGTGATTTCTGGTAAGCATGGTAGCTTGGTTCCTTTATTGTGTTTAATACATTTTCTCTGAAGTGCCTTTAGCTTAACAGTAAAACAGGCTTTTAAAAAAAGAGCTGTATGATAATTAACTGTGGGCAGTACTTCTTGGGCAGCCTCTCTCTTCTGGGAGTAACACAGTGAAGGCAGGGAACTGTTCATCCTGGAGATACCCTTATTTGGAGCAACTGACGTGCTTGTCTCACTTAAGGCGGATGACGGCCAGGAGAATCAGAAGCCTGAGAGTGGGTGCCCTTGCTGTAACATAAAGGGTGAGTACAGGTGTGGTTGCCCTGAATGGTGACAATCAGTTAGCTTTCAGCAATAATAAGCCATTAAGGCTCTTTCCACTGGCAGTTTGCTAGGAAATTCTAATCCTCCTTCCTAGAGGAGGAGCTGGCCAAAACGATCCATGAGCTTTGTCACTTAGAGTCTGGACTACTGTAACTCAGGGCTTGTCTCCACAGACATTACATTCAAAACAAGCTTCAGTGTGAATCTATCAAGCACTGACTGACCATGTGGAGCTTGCTGACTCACACTAGCAGTTCCTTAGTGCGCTTTGGTCTACCCCACTTTCAGTGTTTTACTAATAGCAAAAGGAAATGGGTAAACTAACCTATACTAATCTCCACATTCCTCAAAAGAGAAAGGGGTTTATCCACATTTACCCTCTACTTACTACAATCCTGCCTACTTTGAAACGGGAGTAGATCAAAGCTCACTAAAGAACTGTTAAAACAAAAAACAGGACTGTGTAGCACTTTAAAGTGCTACACAGTCCTGTTTTTTGTTTCAGCTGCACCAGACTAACACGGCTACATTTCTACCACTAAAGAACTGTTAGTGTGAACCAACAAGGTTCACACCTCCTTAGTGAAACAAATTGTTGTGAGCACATCACCTCTCAGCTATGGTCCCTCCACTTTCCTGTGTTGGTCCTGATTATCTTCAAAGGCAAGAATGATTCAGTACTCAACTACATCAGCAACCCACCAAGACAATTCCTTTGGTACAGTGCAGCTTGCAAATATCATGAAGTAGCATGTGAAGCTGGTAATAATGGATTTTCAGGCAAGGGAAATTGGCTATGAAACAAGCTTGCAGAGTTTCCTGAAATTGGTCAGATACTAGATTTTCCATTTAGAAAAAAAACAAAACATTTTCACTATACCTAACATGATGATTATATAAAGAGAACAAAAAATGTCCAGAAAACATGCCTTATCTATGAGAAGAAGAGGAGACAACTTCTTGAATTCTGTTAGGCTATGTCTATACTGCAAGCCTCTTTCGAAAAAGAGCATCTAGACTGCAAGCAGTACTTTTGAAAAAGCAAGCCACTTTTTCGAAAGAAAGCAGCAAGTGAGTCTGGATGCTCTCTTTCTAAAAAGCCCTGTTGGCATTCAAGAACGCCTTTTTTTGAAAGAGCACTTTCGAAAAAAAGCGTTCTTCCTCGTGAAATGAGGTTTACCACCGTCGAAAGAAAAGCCGTATTCTTTCGATTTAATTTCAAAAGAACACGGCTGCAGTCTAGACGCAGGTGAAGTTTTTTCGAAAAAAGGCTACTTTTTTCGAAAAAACCCCTGAGTCTGGACACAGCCTTAGGGACAACATGTAGATTTAATTTACCTGGTCAATGCTTAGATAATAAAGTAAGAAGAACTATTGAGAACTCTACTACAAATCTGAAAGGTCCAGAGATGGATGTCAAAATGACTATTGTCTTGAAAATGCATCACACATATGCCTAAATGTTGTTGAGAGAAAGAGGCATTTCCATTGGCACCCCCCACTGTTTCAAACCCGTCCATAAGCTCTTGAATATGGCTCCTCAATTTAGTTAGATTTCAGTGCTGCTCAGCTCCTGTAGCACAGGAATTTGGAAAATTCCCTGTGCAATTATGAACATTTCCCTACATTAGGAAATTATTTGAAAATAACAAAATTTGACATAACTCCTGATTTAACAACATTGAAATAGTGTATCCTCACTGCAGAGAAGTATCAAAATTAGTGAGAATCATGTTGAAATAGTGTGTCCATACTGATAGGATCCTGCCTCAGCCTTAGAGCCCCTAGAAGCATTCTGGGCACCAGGAGGGTGGAGTCATCCTGTGGTTGCTTGGTCAGGCAAGCTGCAACACATGCTTATAGGGGCTCCTCTATAAAGCAGCGCTCTCATGCCACTCCTCCACAGCTTTCCCCTCATGAAACACAAAATGGATGCAGTGTGCTCTGGTTGCCGAAGCACTCACAACATAGAGCCAGAGCTGCTGCAAAGCAGCACTAGGTTCCCAGGCCTCGTGCTGCACTTCATGGCACAGTTCGTCCAGACTGCCCTCATGCTGTTTCAGCAGGACAAGGACCAGCCTGGACCACAGGCCCTGCTCACCCAGGTTCTGGCACTCCTGCTGCTGCGCATGCCCTTCACTCCCCTGGACACTGTGTAACACCGCATCTGGTGGCGGGAGACTAGTTCGGGCAGGTGGGATCACATCGTCCTGCAGCTATGGAATGACCAGCAATGGCTCCAGAACTTCCACCTGTAGAAGGCCACCTTCCTCAAATCTGTATAATATATCCTTTCAAATAGAAAATATTAATAAAGGAGAGAGGCAAAACATATGGGCTGTGTCTAGACTGCATCCCTTTTCCGTAAAAGTGATGCAAATTAGACAATTGCAAATGAAGCGGGGATTTAAATCCCCCCCGCTTCATTTGCATAAACATGGCTGCCGCTTTTTTCCAGCTCGGAGCTTTGCCGGAAAAAAGCGCCAGTCTAGACGCAGATCTTTTGGAAAATAACGCCTTTTCTGAAAGATCCCTTATTTCTCTTAAAATAAGGAATAAGGGATCTTTTGGAAAAGGCTTTATTTTCCGAAAGATCCGCGTCTAGACTGGCGCTTTTTTGCGGCAAAGCGCCGAGCCGGAAAAAAGCGGCATTCATTTTTATGCAAATGAAGCAGGGGGGATTTAAATCCCTGCTTCATTTGCAATTGCGATGTGTCTAATTTGCACCTCTTTTACGGAAAAGGGATGCAGTCTAGACACAGCCATGTTGTTTAAAGTACATATAGTTGTAGTTTCATACATGACCTTGAAACAAAGTTAGAGATGATTAGTAAACCAAAGTGTACATATGTATGGCAATGCAAAAACTATTTGCATATATTTGAATTATGGAATTGCAAAGGGATAATGGCTTTTACGTAGATAAGAATAAATCAATAAAACCACTGACGACAACAACAATATAATTAATAATAATGCTCTGTACGTTACAAAGAAGCACAATACTTAATGGACTAAAATATACACTCAAGGTTAATTGTAAATAACACATTTTAAATAAGAAACACAATGTTTGGCAGGAATAAAGAGGCAAGCAAGCTCTCAAAGATTGCATGTGTTATATGGAAATGTGCAATGCTGCTGGTATAATTATAAACTATATTTCCAGAGTTAAATTCTGCTTTCATTTACACCCATGCAGCTCCACTGAAATCCAGTATTCCATAGACTGCATTACTGTGTGTGTGTGTGTGTGTGTGTGTGTGTGTGTGTGTGTACACATTATTATAACTTAAAATAAGGTAAGGGTATGGTTGTGCCAGGAAAATGGGATGCTCCTGAAATGGGATTGCTTCTCATAAAACCGTACTGAAAAGAGACAGATTCACCAGCCAGGTAAAAGGGGCTGGCTGGGGCACTCCCACATTCAGGACTGCCCCAGTCCCAAGCCTCCCACCCTTGGGATGAAGAGGAGGTCTGAAAGTTCCTTCCCCCTTTCCGACTCCTTTTACAGGAACATTGCTGGCTGTTCCCCTTGGTCAGAGAGCAAGGGGAAAGTTCACAGTTTGCTGCATACCTTGCTCTAGCTGGGGGACACAGGAGACAGACAAACCTTGATCTGCTGCAGCCCGGGGACATGCACCCCTTCCATGGCTGTGTTCTCTGCAGTTGCAGCCGCCACGGAGAGGCACTTCTCACCTGACCCCAAGCTGCTGTCCTCTCTTCCTGGGGCAGCCTTCATACTGAACTCCTTATCTCCAGTCCCACCCCAGAGAAATGATTTAAATAAAGCATGTACATTTTCATTTTATTTAAAAAAATAATTGAGTTTAGTACCTGAGCAATGCCAAATAAATCTTCTAGTATTTAATAAAAGAAAATTTAGTTCATATAAAGTCTTAGAGCAACCACTATGGCAATTTTATTCATTTACTATCTTTACAATTCAGGAAAGACATTTGTATTAAAATTCTTGGTGCAACTAATTTAACATGGAGTTTAATATGCTTGTGAACAGGCACATCATATTAACTATATATGTAACAACAAGTATCATCATTTTCTGACTTTTGGGATTTAAACATTTTCATCTTTTGTTTTTCCCCTCTCAATGAATATTGGTGTAGAAATGCACCATGAGGAGTAACAGTAGTTTGAAATAGGAAGCCTAATCTGAGCTACCTAGTTCGTGCCGCGTGTAGTCGCGCGGCACGGAGTCCGCACTAGCGGACATTTAAAAATGGCGGCACCTGGCAATATGCAAATGAAGCCTGGGAAATTCAAATCCCAGGATTCATTTGCAACTCCGGTTGCCTACATTACCACCCTAGTTCAAACTAGGGTGGTAGTGTAGACATACCCAATCTGCGTTATAGGGTAAAATCATGGCTCCATTTAAGGTAATGGGAGTTTTGCTGTTGACTTAAATGAAGCTAAGATTTCACTCCTAATATTCAGGTGGAGCTCCTCTGAAAATCATATTATATGTGTAACTAGTTAGAAATCTTACGAGTCAGTGTAGTTCAAATTTACTGAGGTGGTAATGTTTTTGGAGTGCAAAAGTAGAAAGATTGCTGTTTGTGTTGTAGTGACCAATTAATAGATCCACTTTGTTGATAATCACCAGGATCCAGGCTAAAAGAAACAGATTTTAAAAATAATAATGGTAATAGTACTTAGCTCTAGAATTGTAGTCCCTGGACTAACTGGTTTGCTTCTAACCCATGTTTTTCATTCTACTTGTGAAAAAGTTAGGCAGTACTATTTTCAGAAGGTGATGGAAGGTGTGTATATCATCCCTAGAATGGCTCTTCCTTCTTCCTAAGAGCTGAAAAGAATTTTCTTGGGACATCTTAGTCCAGTTGAGGGCTACCAGTGACTTTGCAAAAAAATAAAATAAAATAAAGGGTCTATGTTTGTGTGTGTGTTTCTGAGCTAGTGAGCTGAGCTGCACTAGGGGTAAATGTTTCCTTTGGGTGGCAGGTTTCTCCCCATAGGGGAAGCAACCAAGCTAACTGAATGCTTGAGAACAGGCTGGCACCTATTAGCTAGTGTAGCAAGGCAACACTTCTGAAGAGGAGGCAGGGAAAATATTCCCTTTTTGTATTATTAATTTGTTTCTTTTGTTTGACTGAAGAGTGGTGTTTGGCCCTACTCTGAAGTAGGGATGTTAGATAGCGTGTAATTGAATAGTTGTTTATCTGCATGAAAATTTAGTGGTTACACGACTATTCGATAGTTGCTGCGGGCAGGGCTAGCAGCCAGTGTGCTCCTGGCCCCACTCCTGGGGAGTCCTCTACCATCCCATGTTGCTGCATCTCTGAGAGGCAGCAGCGTGGGGTGGCAAGCAGGAGCTGGACCATGAGGGGAGCTGGTTTGAAAATCAGCTTCCTGTGCAGTCTAGCTCCCCTTGCCACACTGCACTGATGCCTCTGTATCAGAGAAAGCAGCGTGGGGTGACAGCAGCCCTGTCTGCAGGGAGTCTGAGCTCCCCGAGGGACAGAGGCTGCTCCAGCATGCCATAGAGGCTGCTCCATGGGATGCCAGAGAAACCTGTCTCCATGGGGAGCTCGGATCCCTGTGGACAGGTGCTGGTGATGGGGAGCAGCCTTTGCCCGTGACAGTTTCCCCTGCCCGCACCGCGCACTGCTGCCTCTGCTAGAGACAGCAGCACGGGGAGTGGAGGTGGAGGTGGCACTCCATATCCGGTGCTGGGGGAACCGGCTTTTAAGTCAGCTTCCCCGAGCTCCTGCCTGCCCCCCACTACTGCCTCTGTAGGAGACAGCAAGGGGGGACAGGTGGGTTTGTGGAGCTGGAACACATGGGAAGCCAGCTTGAAAGCCAGTTCCCAGCATATATTGGCTACTGCCTGCCCCCTCGTTCTCTGTGCTATTGCCTGTCTATCACAGGCAGCAGTGCAGAAGTAGTGGTGGGGAAGTGGATCTGGTGCTCACGAAGAGCCAGCTCTTCACAGGCATTGTGTCCCATTTTCTCCCTCCCTTGCTGCCTCGGGGCATGTCTAAACTACTTTTTTTTCTGAAAGAAGAGATGCAACTTCAGTGCTAATTTGCATATCTTCTTCTGATCACATTTTTGAAACCAGGTCTTCTGAAAGTGAAAGTAGTGTGGACGTGAGTTTTTTTGGGGAAAAAAACCCTTTTCAAAAAACCGCGTATACCTCCTTTTTTTTAGGAAGAGTGGTTTTTTTTGAAAAAGGGTTTTTTTTTCCAAAAAAAACCCCGAGTCCAGACTACTTTCACTTTTGAAAGACTTGCTTCCAAAAATGTGATCGGAGAAGATATGCAAATTAGTGCCGAATTTGCATTTCTCCTTTCGGAAAAACAACAATGTAGTCTAGACTTGCCCTCGCTATCAGAGGCAGCAAGGGTCGGGGGAGGGTAATGCGTGTAGTCAACAAGATTAACTTGTAAGTCCAAGCTTCTTGGTTAATTGTGTAGTTGTCTACACGATGACATCCCTATTCTGAAGCCCATTTCGTAAATATTGAAAAATAAAGCAAAATGAGGAATAAAACATTCTAAGGAGGGGGATTGACTTACTTTAGGCTCTGCCTCTCCAAACAGCAGAGGGAGAAATGCTAAGCCCAATGAGGCAAAGGAAGTGCTTAGCCACATACTTGAAGCCTTAATTTTTCCTACATTATCTATTTGGATTGAAAAAGAATTGTTATTCAATATAAATAACCAAATGCAGTTTTAGGTGTTATTTTTCTCTTTTCATATAATGATAGTGGAACCATGAAAGCAGCAGTTAGAATTGTATCTTAGGGTTTTATTTAGTCCAGAGCAGAGGAAATAGCCATGTGAATGTCTGAGGAATTTTCAACTGAAGTTGTATGATAAAAAACTATTTTATTTTGGAAAAGGATTGGAGTATTTTGGATCAAAGTATTTTGTATCATTGATTTATATCTTGATATTCAATGGCAGTTAAGGAAATTAGTCTCCCAGATTTAATTTCCTCTTGGAGACTGGTTATATTGCTCTGTATTCTGCTTCATGTATATTTGTTTTATAATCTCATCTGTGAAACGTCTGAGAAAGATAAAGAACCAAACAAATGTGAAGCTTTCATATACATTCTTCATTTTGCTTAAACACACTATTTTGTATGTTTTGGATTATAAACTTAGTGGGACAGAAACTATGTCTTCTTGTGCACTTGCAGAGTGCCTAACACAATGTGGTCTTTCAGGAACACATATAATCAATATTAATATATTACCTGCATCTTTAGAAGCTAGATACAAAACTCATTCCGCTGGAGTCTAGGTATCCTTGGTAGCATCACTTAAGCACCTGCCTATGTATGGTTTCTTTTTCTTCTCATTGGTTTTACAGAGCAGGAGTCTATCTAGTCTTGCTTTTTATGGTCACTTGCTTGAACACAGAAAGGCTTTTGACTTCAGGGGGGTTACTTCTATGCTAGAGGGTTAAGCAAATGCTTCAGTACCTTGTTGAGTTTGGGCCTATGTAAGGATGATCATGTTATATATGTGCACTTTGAGACTTATTAATAAATGCAATGTATAAATCAAAATGGCAAAGTAAAAACAATATGTTAGTATATTCAATATCATTATTGAATTAGCGCACATTGGCACTTTATAAAACCCAGATTAGACAAGGGCCAGAGTTTTCTAACCTGAGTGCCAAAAGTTAGCTTCTGAATCACATTTAGAATCACTGAAAACCTGCAGATTCCATTTTCTTCTGTGTGAGCTGCACTGTGAAAGAGAGCACAAAATTTCCTCCTTAGGGTTTAATTTAGTTAGATACACTACAAATAACTAAGGAACAAGCTATATTTTTAGCCAAAAGAGGTGAATTTATAGCAAGAAAGAATCAGTATGAAAAGAGGCCTGAAGATGAAAGTGTGAGAATACTGCACTGAAGAAAGAGGGTTAGCAGAAGAAATGAGAGTTGAAGCGTTGTTAGGGGTGGAGCTGTACAGATCCTTAAAGGTGAGGACAAGGAAAAAGAGTCAGAGTATGAAAGTGATTCTATGAGGAGGGAGGATGAATGGCGTGAATGCAGAGACAGATTAATCATTGTTCAGTAGACCCACAATATTTCATAGTAATGACTCAAAACATCTTAATAATACTACCGTTGTAACTGTATTTGTATTGTGATTATAGTGTTTTGGAGCAGTACTGTAGAACAATGGTTAAGTGCTTCCTCTGGATTCGCAACTCCCAGAATGCCCCCCAAAATCATCCTGCAATGCCTCACATTTCACAAATCTGTGGGATAGAGATCATGGGAATAAGCAATGGAAGACTTTTGGGTGTCTGGAGTGGGACAGTTTCTTCTGCTGTCAGGAGATAGTGTTGCTGAGTACATGGAAAAGCTCCTGTGGGCTCTTTCGGAGGTGGATGGGTGTCTGTCAATGTGCTTTTTTTTTTACCATGAAAATGAGCATTGTATTGTCTGGAAGGCTCAGCAGCAGTAGAAAGCTACTTCTGTAGAATTCCAGAGGATTATTTTTCTTCTTTTAATAAGCATCAGACTTCTTAACTAGAGTCCCTTGTAGCTGTTGGATGTCAGCTAGGATATGCAATTTCCAGTCTACAATATGCAGCCTTATCAGGGATATCAGATGCCTAGTCATAAAGTCACTAGCCAGTCATACCAAACTCTTGTTTCTTTCTGGCCATTTGTATGAGTGTGTGTATGTGCATAATATATACTATAATGTTATGTGCTAAAACAATCCAGTATATATGCACTGGGTATGACACACAATTGTCCCTCCCCTGACACGGCATACATATAAAATGTACATAAATGTTGTGAATGACAGGAATGAAGCAGATCTGAATAACCTGGCAGCTCTTGGGAGATGCTTCCACTATCCATATCTTCTAAATCCTGTTTTTAAATACAATTTTTTTTAACACTTTTTCTGCATGGTTTTGATTTACTTGGTGATTCAGAAATATTGTGTACAAATCACTATCATCTCCTCCTTTTTCTACCACCAACTTTGGGTAGGACTGAAGTAATGAGCAAATTCCATCCTGTTTTGAGCTGCCATTTGAGCAGGCATTTGGAGGGTTGCCTATACTGTGTCGTACCTGTTTCTTTGGACAGCCACAGCCTCTCTCACTGTGCACTCTTCCATACAGAGCTATTTTAGGTTGTCAGTGTGGGTCCAGACCAGCAACATGGCCAAACCTGTAGTTGGCACCTTTTAATGATTGTAGCCACACTGCACATTGTCTTTCATGAGTGTCATTGTTTCATTTGTCATAGTGAATATGATGGGGTAGAGTAGCGCGGAAGCCCTGTGCTGGAGACTTGTAACACCCTGCCTCAGGGAAAAGAGCAGAGGAGATGACCTTCAGGCAAGCTAGAGTGGCTGCTTCCACTGTAGCCAGTCAGGGCCCAGCAAGCCAGTATAAAGAAGCTGCTTGGGTCAGGGCCTAGCAGTTCCTCTCTGGAGCTCAGGATAGGCAAACCCAGGGATTGATTGACTGACCGAGAAGGCAGCAGTATATTGGATAGCTCAGTGTGTAGGGTGGATTGCAGATGCAGCTGAAGCCCAAGACTGGTGTCTGAAAACCATGTGTGGTGAGTTAAGGAGAATTGCAGGACCTTTGACAAAGTGCTATGAGGACTTGGAGATAAAGCCCTGAAAGTGGGCAAGATTGGAACAGATTCTTGGGCAAGTAGTGCTGGGAGCAAGTAGCAGTGGACAGTAAGGACACTTAGGATGTGTCTACACAGCAAAGTTATTTTGGAATAATGGCCGTTATTGCAAAATAACTATGGGTATGTCTACACTACCACCCTAGTTCGAACTAGGGTGGTAATGTAGGCAACCGGAGTTGCAAATGAAGCCCGGAATTTGAATTTCCCGGGCTTCATTTGCATAAAGCCGGGCACTGCCATTTTTAAATGTCCGCTAGTGCGGACTCCGTGCTGCGCGGCTACGCGTGGCACGGACTAGGTAGTTCGGACTAGGCTTCCTAGTCCGAACTACCGTTACTCCTCGTGAAACTAGGAAGCCTAATCCGAACTACCTAGTCCTTGGCACGAGTCCGCACTAGCGGACATTTAAAAATGGCGGCGCCTGGCTTTATGCAAATGAAGCCCGGGAAATTCAAATCCTGGGCTTCATTTGCAACTCCGGTTGACTACAGTACCACCCTAGTTCGAACTAGGGTGGTAGTGTAGACATACCCTAAGTGAGTGTCTACACAGCAATTCTGCTATTTCAGAATAATTTCACAATAAAGGATGGCTTACTCTGACTTCTGTAAAGCTCATTCTACAAAGAATAATGCCTATTTCAAAATAGTTATTTCAGAATAGGGGCTGTGTAGACTCTCCACTTCTGCGATTTTGAAATAGTCCCCTCACTGGGGCTTCTCCATTAGGGAAGCCTGCCTTGGATTAATTTTGAGGCTTATGTGCAGTGTAGATGTGTTATTTTGAAATAAGCTATTTTGGAATAAATATTCTGGAAGAGTTTATTCCGAAATAACTGTGCAGTGTAGATGTAGCATTAGTGGGCAACTACCATTTACAGGGTCCTTGGGCTGGGACCCAGAGGAGTGGATGGGCCTGGGTTGTCTCCAACCTCCCAGTAGCTACTCAAAGGGCAAAAAAGAAGCCTGGTCCCAGCTGACCGAGAAGAAAGGACAAGTGAGATATCCTCCACTCCCAGAGTTAGTCAGAGGAGTGAGAGCTTGTGAACACACATCTTTGGTCACAATGGGATGTTGGAGAGAGGGTAAGCCCTTTACAGTGGCTGTGTCTACACTGGGCCACTTATTCCAGAAAATCAGCCACTTTTCCGGAATAAGCTGCGTGCTGTCTATACTGGCCCTTGAATTTCTGGAAAAGCAACGATGCTTTACTGTACAAAATCAGCCGCTATTCCGGAAAAACTATTCTGCTCCCGCTCGAGCATAAGTCCGTATTCTGGAACACTGTTCCGGAAAAGGGCCAGTGTAGACAGCCCCGTAGTCTTTTCTGGAAAAAAGCCCCAATCGCGAAAATGGCTATCGGGGCTCTTTTCCGGAAAAGCGCGTCTACATTGGCCACAGACGCTTTCCCGGAAAAGGGCTTTTCTGGAAAAGCAGCCTGCCAATTTAGACGCTCCTTTTCTGGAAAAACTGAAAAAGGAATAGTATTCTGTTTTAAGCATTTCCGGAAATTCATGCCAGTGTAGACACAGCCAGTATGTTTAGCCTTGTCAAGCTTAGAATATGGTGGATGCCCCCGCCCATTTCAAATATTTGTAGCTTTTGCTTCAGGTACTAGTAAAATCTGCCATGTTTCATTGGAAATTCTAGTGGGAGATAATGATGACAGCTTGAGTATTATTGCCTGCTATGTGCTTCTTACTCCTATGTGAATGAGTTTTTGAGCAAACATATTGCCAGGGAGCAGGAAACAGTGAGTGGAGCAGGTCATTATTGCCCATGCCTAGAGAGCCATAGCATTTTTGTGGGATTACTCAGTGTATTTTGTGACATATACATTTTAGAGTGTAATGATCCCTTTTATCTTCTCAGAAATAGGGATATAAGAGTTTAACTGATTAACCAGTTAACCGACAAGCTGATCCTAATGCTTATCAGTTAAACTCGAAGGCAGCCTGTGGGGGCTGGTGGCCAGCAGTCTTCCAGCATCTTTCCCTCTTTAGGCCTGTATCTCCAGGTAGCAGCAGTGGCAGCCAGGAGCCCTGGGCCCTGAGACAACTGTTTCTTTTGCCCATCTCCCTCACTGGCCTGCAGCTAGCCCTTTTTTTCTGATTTCACTTTCAGGATATCTCACTGCTGTTATATCCAATAGCTGGTCACACAGTGTTATTAATCAGTGAAGCCCCCTTTACAGTAGCTGGACTTACTTGTTATGTATTTTGCACATGATCACTGCTGAGAGTCCACAATCTCAGCCCTTATGTTTAGTCGTGTTAAAATGGATGATGTAAGGTATAGCTTTGTGTAACATATGAAGGAAGTGCGTTCTGCTAGCCATAAATTAAATCTTTTCAGATTTTCTTTACTGTAGTATTTCTTATTTAACCTTTTTTGAAAAGTTAAGCACAAATTTATGCATGAACCCGAATAAAACTTTTCATTGATCTATTCCTTTTGCAGGAAATTGCATCAACAATTTGAAATGTATAAGGAGCAAGTGAAGAAGATGGGTGAAGAATCGCAGCAGCAGCAGGAGCAGAAGGGTGATGCCCCCACCTGTGGTATTTGCCACAAAACAAAATTTGCTGATGGCTGTGGCCATAACTGTTCATATTGCCAAACTAAATTCTGTGCACGTTGTGGAGGAAGAGTATCTTTACGCTCAAATAAGGTATGGAATTTATTTATAATAAGTATTGCTGAATTTTTCTACCGATGTTGCTTAATGTAAAGTGTGATGTAAGTTGGTATAGAAGTTCTTTGAAGATTATTATTGTAATTTGTGTATGGTTAGTTACTTTAGTTATAGAAAATATATCAATAGAAAAAATGGCTCTCATAGGACATACCTGTGCCTGTCCACAAGTTTGATATCTGTTGTTCAGAATCATTAATAATGCCTTTTAGTTATTGTACAAACAACTTTTCCTTCAAGGAGGAAACTTCTTTAAGACTTTTGTTCCTTTGAGATAAAATCTTCATTAGAACTGTGGTCCACCTGTGGATCAGTGAATATATTTTTTTCAATTTATTACCTAATTCAATTTTGCAAATGGATAAGAAGGCCATGCTGGGTCAGACCAACAGTCCATCCAGCCCAGTTTCCTGTCTGCTGACAGTGGCCAATACCAGAGGGGTTATCGTTCCCCTGTCACTCATCTCCAGAGAAACAGAAGCTAGGGACACCATGCCTACCCATCCTGACTAATAGCCATTGATGGACCTAACCTCCATGAAACTATCTAGCTCTTTTTTCAACCCTGTTAAAGTCCTGGTCTTCACCACATCTTCTGGCAAGGAGTTCTAGAGGTTGACTATGCAGTAAAGTGAAGTAAAACTTCCTTTTGTTTGTTTTAAACCTTCAGCCTATTAATTTTATTTGGTGACCCCTAGTTCTTATACTGTGGGAATAAGTAAATATCTTTTCCTTATTCACTTTTTCCATACCAGTCCTGTTTTATAGACCTATATCATATCCTGCCTTAGTCTTCTCTTTTCTAAGCTGAAAAGTCCAAGTCTTTTCAATCTCTCTTCATATGGGACCCGTTCCAAACCCCTAATCATTTTGTTGTCCTTTTCTGAGCCTTTTCCAATGCCAATATATCTTTTTTGAGATGAGGCGACCACATCTGTATGCAGTATTCAAGATGTGGGTGTGCCATGGTTTTATATAGAGGCAGTAAGATATTTTCTGTTTTATTATCTAGCCCTTTTTTAATGATTCCTAATATTCTATATGCAATTTTGACTGCCGCTTCACACTGAGTGGATGTTTTCAGAGAACTATCCACAGTGACTCCAAGATCTCTCTCTTGAGTAGTTGTAGCTAAATTAGTCCCCATCATATTGTATGTATAGTTGGGATTATTTTTTCTAATGTGCATTATTTTACATTTATCAACATTAAATTTCATTTGCCATTTTGTTGCCGAATCACTTAGTTTGGTGAAATCTTTTTGAAGCTTTTCACAGTCTGCTTTGGTCTTAATTGTCTTGAGCTGTTTGGTTTTGTCTGCAAATTTTGCCACCTCACTATTTACCGCTTTCTCTAGATCATTTATAAATAAATCGAATAGTATTGGTCCCAGGATAGACACTTGGGGGACCCCACTAGTTATCTCTCTCCACTCGGAAAACTTACCATTTATTTTCACCCTTTGTTTCCTGTCTTTTAACCAGTTATAAATTCATAAGAGGACCTTTCCTTTTATCACACGATAACTTACATACACATGGATAATTGTTCCTCTGTGGATCCAATCACAGAATCAGGGCCTAAATTTGGAAGGAAAGAAACTTATTTAGTTACAATCATTTTGAGGTATACATAGTTAGAAGTTAGAGTAAGGAATTGTTCCTGGCTCTGTCTGACCCAGATTCATTTGGACAAGCCTTTTAACTTGATCTTATCTCAGTTTGGTAATGGGTATTATCAGGGCTCGATGATCATGGCGAAAACCACTCGTCAGCCCCGCACTACACATGTGAGACCTGCACTGTGCATGCATGGACTGCCAGTGAACGGGGAGACTGGCCGAAATCTCCTCGCCACGGGCGAGTAGATAAGCGTATTTGTCGAGCCCTGGGTATTATATTTACATACCTCCGTAATATCAGTTGAGGGAGCTATTTAAATGATGTTTGTAAACTACTTTTTTCACTGCACTGCTGCACATTTAGATGTGGCCTTAGAGTAGGGGTGGGCAATAATTTTTGGACGGAAACCACTCCAAGAATTTGGTAAATGGTCAAGGGCTTCACTCTTCCATGATATTAATGGAGGAAATGCAGGGTGTGGGACCTTTGGTGCATAAGGGAGCTTGGGGTAAGGAGATTGGGGTGTAGGAGGGGGTGTGGGGGTGTGGGATCTGAGAGGAAGTTTAAGTGTGATATCAATGGGCCTTATGCATGCATCTTGAAAGGTGTGTTCTGTGGGTTTCAACAATTGTATTAGTGGAGATGTCATCAAGTTTTGCAACTTTTGTTCTTGCAGAATCTGGTGCTGCTTTGAGTAGGAGTGTCTTGGTCTGTCGGGATCTTGCTTCTGATAAGGTTAGAGAGGTTGGGGGTTGTTTGAAGACCACAAAAGAGGGATCAAGTACAGCTTATAGTTGTTTGGTGGTAGTCCGTATGGGTTCCAGTGTGGGATGGTAAGTGACAACTAAAGGCATACTGTCAGAGAGGGGTTTATTTCTGTATTGAAACAAAACTCCCTCCGACCACACACCGCTAATTTTCACAGGAAATGATATGATACAAACATACCATATCATTAGTGCATGAACACTTTTCACAAAACAAACCTTCTTTATCAGACCGAACAATCCATAGTCTCAAAGGAAATGTTCGCAACACTTTCAAAAGTGGTGCCTAAGAGCTTACATTCATAACTTTGTTAGACACTAAAATTCATGGTCTTAAGACACTGGATTTATGGTTTATTACAATAATTGGTAACTCATTAATCCCCCCTTTTTGTCCTGTTACTATGTGGGTGCTGAAGGGCCACAGCATCTCAAAAAGTCCCTTAGAATTTGCTAATTGCGTATGTTAAATGATGTGTTTGATCATGTATTTAGCTGAGACACTATGAGTGTCTTTACCCAGATCTGTGGAAAAGCTCTGTGTAGATCGAAAGCTTTTCTCTATTGCCAACAAAAGTTGATCCAGTAAAAGATATTGCATCACCTGCAGTGTCTTTCTAATATCCTGGGACCTTCATGGCTGCAGCAACACTTTATACTTCTTTTAGGTCATGTCTACACTACAGATAAGATTGAAGCAGCCAGAGTTGATCTTCTGGGCTATGTCTACACTCGCGGCTTCTTGCGCGAGTAATATGCAAATGAGGCTAAGCGTGGAATATTGCCGAGCCTCATTTGCATACCTAATGAGCCACCAATTTTTTCAGAAGAGGCTCTTGCGCAAGAAGGAGCGTCCCCTTCTTGCGCAAGAAAAACCCTCTTGCGCAATGCTGTTCTTCCTGAAAAGTAATAGGTGTAACGGCATTGCGCAAGAGGGTTTTTCTTGCACCAGAAGAGGCCGTGTAGATGCTCCTTCTTGCGCAAGAGCCTCTTCTGAAAAAAAAGGTGGCTCATTAGGTGTGCAAATGAGGCTCGGCAATATTCCACGCTTAGCCTCATTTGCATATTACTCCCGCAAGAAGCCGTGAGTGTAGATATAGCCCTGGTGTTTGAATTAGCGGGTCTAATGAAGACACACTAATTCAAATTGAGAGGGCGCTCCCATTGATGCTGCTAGTCCTGCTTTTACGAGGCATAAGGGAAGTCTAAGGGAGAATGTGCTCCCTTTGACTTCATGCAGTGTGGATGGTGCCAAATTTTGAGTGAAGATACTTTGACTTAAGCTACGCAATGAATGTAGCTGAAGTTGTGTATATTAATTCAAACTTGTTCCCTAGTGTAGAGCAGGCCTTAGAGTGGCCACAAAGGGCCACTACAGCCTAAAAGGCAGATGATTAATGGATATGAATGGAGCATGCAACGTGATTGGAGAGTATGCTGAAAGTATTCCATGGAGCAAACCTTTCAGTAAACCTAGTGGATATAGTCTTCTTCTGCTACAGTGAATATACAGCTGTACCTCAATAATGGGGGACAGGCCACATGTCGTACCTCGAATTGAATACTTCCTGAATCTTCTTCCTCCTCTCCTCATTTTTCTTTCTTCTTTCCACTTCCTCTGCCCTCCCTCTCTGTGCTTTATTATTCATATTAACTGTCCTATGCCTGCCATTTAACCCTTATCCCGTATCTTCTCTAATAACTATATTGTAAAAGAAAATTAAATATGATTTGAAATCATTAAGTTATACATATTGTTAGTCCTTGTATTGTGTAATTTTATTACTTTTGCCTTCATTCATCTAGTGATAGTCATGCTCCCTAGTTGCCCTAATGTACATTCAGGGAAGAAATTGTCTCCCTATGTGTACATACAATACCATGTATAAAAACCCTCCTATTCTATTTGTGGCCTTTTGGGCATAACTGCAATACAAATGAACTTAAATTAGCTAAAGACATAAAGGGTAACAAAACATTCTAGAAATATATTTATTTATTTTGAGTTTCACCAAGAGGGTTGGTAGTGATTGGATGCCTAAGATAGGGAATGTCAGTGAAAATGAAATAGATTTAGAAGTTTTAAAATAGTAAAAAAAAAAAAGTTAAAAATTACTTATACACGCTAGATGTCTTCAACTCACCAAGGCCTGATGAAATGCATCCTGGAATAATCAAGGAACTGACTGAGGAGATAGCTCAGCCATTAGCTATTGGTTTTTTAAAAGTCTTAGAAGAGGGAAGAGATTCCAGAAGACTGGAAAAGGGCACATATAGAGCCCATCTATAAAAAGGGAAATAAGGGCAACCCAAGGAACTACAGACAAGTCAGCTTAACTTCTGTGCCAGGAAAAATAATGGAGCAAATCATTAAGGAATCCATTTGCAAACATCGGGGAGAAAATAAGGTTATATGTAACAAGCTAGCATGGATTTTTAAAGAACAAATCATGTTAAGCCAACCTGGTAGCTTTCTTTGACAGGATAATAAGCTTTGTGGATAACAGGGAAGTGATAGATTTAGTATAACTAGACTTTACTTAAACCTTCCATACAGTCTCACATAACCTCCTCATTAAGAAGCTAGGGAAATACAACTGAGATGAGCTCCTACAAGGTGGGTGCACAATGGGTTGAATAACCATTCCCAAAGAGTTATCAGTGGTCCAAAAGATATTCTGGGAGGGCATAATGAGTGGGGTTCTGCATGGATCAGTTTTGAGACTAGTTCTGTAGAACATCTTCATCAGTGATTTAGATAATGGCATAGACAGTTTGCAGTCAATACCAGGCTATGAGAGTTTGCAAGTGCTTTGGAGGAAACTATGAATATTCAAAATGATTTGGACAAACTGGAGGAATGGTCTGAGCTAGATAAGATTACATTCAACTGGGATAAATGCAAAATACTCCACCTAGGAAGGAACAATCACTTGCACACATACAAAATGGGAAATGACTACCTAGGACAGAATATTGCAAAAGGGACCTAGGAGTCATAGTGGACCACAAGCTAAATATAAGTCAACAGTGTGGCATTGTAGCAAACAAAATAAACATAATTCTGGGATGTATTAGCAGGAGTGTTGTAAGTATGGAAGAAAACAAGGTCCTCACTCTGCGTTTAGCAAGCAATAAGCCAGAGGCAGTTTATTTTGTGCAATTGCAAGGGAAGCTGTGACTGGACAGGGGGAGGGGATCACCCCCTTCCCTGGGCAGATCTTCCAATACAAAGAGTAAAAGCATCAGTGTTACAGTACATACAACAATGGCTAGACAATTATCTCTTAGCTCCTCCCAGATGCTACCTTATCTTCAAGGTTCTCACTGGAGTCTGCATTCCATCCTTATCTCCGTATGGAAGCGAGAGGCAAAGGCAGCGCTTTTTACAGTTCTTGCGCTGTCAGACTACAGACTTAGCCTGACTCTTGCTCTGTTACTGACAAACCTAAGATGGCTGCACACAAATCCCCTTTTCCCCCTTTCTCTGCCTCCACACTCCCCCCTTTTGTGCTTTCAGCACAACTACCTGTTTAAATCTCTATATTCATTAGGTGTGGTATTTGTTTTCAAATCAATGGGATTGGTCTAATAGATTTTGGTTGGTTGCAATGGCAATACATGATTAGTATAAACATAAAACTATTTCTATTATTACACCTCTTACAATAAAATGTGCCTAAAATAAGTAAAAGCAATAAAATCATTAATATCCCCAATATAATTTTATGATGGGGTTATTTCCTAATCTTAATAACATAACACAATAGATCATAACTAGTACACAAGAGAGATGTTCTATAGACTGTATGGAAAGCATGCTTCTGAATTTGATATGCGTTTTGGAGTACACGAATTTGACCTTGTAATTCAGAGATTTTCTGGACCTCTGGTAGGAGTGAAGGCAGATTTTGGAATCGGTCAGGTATTAAAGTAATCTAATTAAAGGGTATTTGGAACCTAAGGATTAATTGCATTTAAAAGCCAATCGGGGAGCCAATTAATTGCATTTAAAAGCCAACATGCTGATGGTACCTGTCCATAAGCACAGAGCCCGGACCCTGGAAGAAACCCAAACCACCACTCAATATCACATTCCCAAGATCAGACCCCACAAGTCTCTCCTTGTCAGTGTACAATACTTTGCCTCTTCCACCAGGGCCAGTTCTTAATGTCTTTTGTAGACAGAAATCTCTGGGTTTTGGTGGTGTCAGCGGAGCGGGCATTCCTTCCTCTTTCCTGGAGTAGTTGTGGTTCAGCATCATGCAGGGGAGAGGTTACTAGCACATCACCCTATAATATTTTGGTTCTTCTGGCAGACATCGAATGTATGGTAATTCTGTCAGTGGATAAGGGAGAGGTTACTAGCACGGGAAGTAATTCTTCCCCCGACTGTGAGCTAATTAGGTCTCAACTGGAGTATCAAGTCCAGTTCTGAATGTCACAGTTTAGGAAAGATGTGGACAAATTAGAGAAGTTCCAGAGAAGAGCAAGAAAATTATAAAAGCTCTAGAAAACATAGCCTGTGTGGAATGACTGAAAAAATTGGGCTTGTTTACTGTGGAAAAGAGAAGACTGAGGTGACATGATAACAGCTTTAACTAACTAAAAGGTTGTTATAAAGAGGAGGGTGAAAAACGTATTCTCCTTAACCTCTGAGAATAGGACAAGAAGCAATGGGAGGTTTAGGTTGACCATTAGGAAAAACTTCCTAACTGTCAGGATGGTTAAGCACTGCAATAAATTGACTGGATGCTACACAGCAGCAAAGATTTATGAAGTACCCTTGGCATGTATACCCCACTTTATCAGCATAAGTGGTACACCCCATACAACTGTAACAGATATGGACAGTATAACTAACCACCACAAAGGTCATACAAAGACACCTGACCAAGACAATGTCCATATGTAGGATTGGGATTTTATATTTATATTTCAGGTTTAATAATGTAGTAATGTATGACTTAATTTCATCCTGCCAGCCACCCTTTTTATTGGGTTTGAAGGTTTATAAATCAGCAAATATTTTGCCAATTTGTCTTCCAAATCGGCTATGGTGTGGCCATCAGGTATTGCTTGTTCTGTCCATGGGCTGTGGCCAAACTTCTGCAAGATTTGTTTAAAAGGGGTAGTCTCTTGTACACACGGCAGCTTTTTCAGCTCCACCTGAGCATTGTCCTTAGGGGACTACTTTCGTCTGAACATTTTGTATTCATGTTCTTTGGTTGTTATTTCTAATTATTTTAAGATCTCGTATTTGCCCATGCCAGTGCCAGGGCTTATGATCTTAACCTGTTCTGGGCCAGAGGGAGAGACGTTAAGCTTCCCTCTGTATTACTCAGCCTACTACCATCAAGGGTTCATACACCAAACATAAAAATCCCTCCCAGGATCAGAACAAGAAACACTAAGGGTATGTCTACACTACAGCACTAATTCGAACTAACTTAATTCGAATTAGTTAATTCGACTAAACTAATTCGAACTAGTGCATCTAGACCTAAAAACTAATTTGAATTAGCATTTTGCTCATTCGAAATAGCATGTCCACATTGAGTGGACCCTGAACCGAAGTTAAGGCTGGTTGGAACCAGTGTTGGCAGGGCATCAGGTTAGGATTTAAAGCGTGGAACTGCTGCCTCAGGCTAGCCGAGGGCTGTGCTTAAAGGGACCTGAACCACACCCCGGACAGACAGTTCTCAGGGTTCCCCTCTTGCTTTTCTACCTCGATGAGGGACAGCAAAGCAGTCCTGTCTTGGAGTGCCCTGAGTGCCCACACTCGGCACATCACAGCACTCGGCCATCAGCTCGGCTGCACTTGTCGCAGGCTGCCATCCGGGGGAGTCAATCGGGAGGCTGTCAGGATCCAGGAGGCTCTGCAGGAGAGCTTCCACCCCGAGGAGCCCGCAGAGCCACCCAAGTCCTCCCCATCAGGGGCTCCTGCCCCATTCCTCCCTCACCACCTTCCACTTACCCCTCCCTAGCCCCCCTTCCTGATGTAAAAAATAAAGGACGCGTGTGTTCAAAAATAGAAACTCTCTTTATTTAATAAAACTGGGGGTGATGTGTGTGGGGGAGATTAACCTCTTGGGAGATTGGGAAAAGGAGAGGGTGAAGAGAGGGGAAGAGAGAGGGTGGGAGAGGGGAGAGGGAAACCTGGGAGGAGGGAGCTGAAAAGGGGAAGCCAGGGGAAGAAGGAGGAGGGGAAGTATAAAACTATGGTATGCCATGTCTTCAGTACTGTGTACAGATGTGGTCTCCTCACCTCAAAAAAGATATTTTGGCCTTGGAAAGGGTTCAGAAAAGGGCAACTAAAATGATTAGGGGTTTGGAACAGGTCTCATATGAAGAGAGGCTAAAGAGACTTGGACTTTTCAGCTTAGAAAAGAGGAGACTGAGGGGGGAGTATGATAGAGGTCTATACAATCATGAGTGGTGTGGAGAGGGTGAATAAAGAAAAGTTCTTCATTAGTTCTCATAATAGAAGAACTAGAGGACACCAAATGAAATGAATGGACAGCAGCTTTAAAACTAATAACAGAAAGTTCTTCTTCACACAGCACATAGTCAACCTGTGGAACTCCTTGCCACAGAAGGCTGTGAAGGGTAGAACTATAACAGAGTTTAAAGAGAAGTTAGATAAATTCATGGAGGTTGGGTCCATGGAGTGCTATTAGCCAGGGGGTAGGAACGGTGTCCCTGGCCTCTGTTTGTTGAAGGCTGGAGATGGATGGCATGAGACAAATCGCTTGGTCATTGTCTTTGGTCCATCCCCTCCGGGGTACTTAATGCTGGCCGCAGTTGGCAGACAGGCTACTGGGCTAGATGGACCTTTGGTCTGACCCAGTACGGCCATTCTTATGTTCTTATGTTCTAAGCTCAGTGCTCAGGGTCAGGGGTCTCACTGGACCAACTTGATTTTCATGCAGACCTGCTCCTGGGTTCGCATGTGGCTTTGGTGGCCAGGCTGGCAGCTATCCTGCCCTAGATGGCTGCATTCCTGCACCTAGTCCAGAGGTCGTAGACGTTGGAGGCCTCCCCCCAAACCTCGATGAGGTCCACGATCTCCGCAGTAGACCAGGCGGGCGCCCGCCACTTGTGGCCCCGGGCAGGCTCCTGTGAGCCGCCAGCCTGGTCCTGGGAAGAGGCAGAGGGCTGGGTGGTAGCGGGTGGCTGGCTCATGCCATTTCAGGTCCAGGGTCTGCTGGCTGGGTGCTGGCAGGCTTACAGCTGGCACAAGCACTGTAGCCCTACCGTGCCCCTTTAAGGGCTCTGGGGCTGGGAGGGGGGCAGAAAAGTTTCCCTGGTTTGGCCCAGAGTGGCCACCAGGGCAACCTGGGAAGGGCTAGCCTCCAACTAGTTTGAATTAAGTGGCTACACAGCCCTTAATTCGAACTACTTAATTCAAACTAGGCGTTACTCCTCGTAGAATGAGGTTTACCTAGTTTGAATTAAGCGCTCCGCTAGTTCGATTTAAATTCAGACTAGCGGTTTGTATGTATAACTGCTATTAAAGTTAGTTAATTCGAACAGCCGTTAGTTCGAATTAACTTTGTAGTGTAGCCATACCCAGCATTCTCCTTTTGTGCTCAGTCTTGCTACAGTTGAGAGTGTATGCACCTAGGATATTTTTTGGTTTGGAGTGAGGATCTCTAAGTCCTCCTCCTACTGCCCAACCTTGCTACGATCGGGGGTATACCCACCTTCAATTATTCTGCCTCCCCCAGCAGTCTGGGGTAGAGAGAGGGATGCTAAACCTTTCTCCTGTTACTCAGCCCTGCTATGACTAAGGGTGTGTATACCTTGTAATAAAAAATTCTCAATTCATAAAATACCAACAACGAATACAATATTGATCACAAATGGTTTATTGACCGGTATCTCTATGACTGGGGGTGTGCATGCCTGAATGATCAATCACCTTTAAGTATATGGTATATCTTTTTAGCAATATTGTCAATAATTACAGCACATATTCTTCCCCTTTTTGCAATTCTCCACCAAAAATTTTATGCTCATACAAAGTACACAAGATCTTTTATAGTGGAGAAGGCAGCACGCCGCATTTATCGAGAATACAACAGTTAGCATCTGCTTTTCAGTCACCCACACATAAACACACCATGCACATAATCCTGCCAGTCGAGCCTAGATCAATCTAGTGGCCAGCCAGATTGATCGCAGAGGGGAGCTGGACTTTGTCAGTCACGATCTGATGCTCTTGGAGTTGGTGGCAAGACGAACCCAAAGTCTCATGGCAAAGCACCTCTTTTTATAGTTCTTTTTTTCTGTTGAAGTCTATGGATTCTGCTGTCAGTTTGTGACTGGTTACTCCTTAATTGGTGTTATCTTTTGATGTTAACATTCCAAAACAACTCCGAGAGGGTAATCCTGTCCTGGATTGAGTTAATCAATTGTCTTTAGGGGTGCCAGCATTCACCTTAGGGTCGTCAGTCTGCCCTTCCTTAATCATGGATGTGCGTTGATGGTTCTCTGGCATCGATAAGTCTCATTAATTTTCTTCACCCTTCCTCTCTTGACCATCTGGTTTTAACAACGGCCTTCACACCTTATCTTTTTCTGATGCATACATTCCTCATTCACACAAACAGTCTTTTACAGAGACCTTCAAAGGTATACCAACAACCGTGTTTTATACTGAGCAATAAAAAAGCATTGTAAATTAAACCATACTAAATCTTGTAATCAAAACAGTTCACATTGTGGCCTGGGCCTTCAACATTCCTCTAATCTTATTCACATAGACACAATACAAGATCCTGTCTCTTACTTACTAAACCTTAAAACCAAGAAATGTATATTTAACTAAAAGGCCTAATGGTCTGTCCCTGCCTTAATATTAGTACAGATACTGGCAGTCTGTCACGTGTTTCTACCAATGCCCCAGAGTGTCACAAAAAAGGGTGGCTGGCAGAATGAAATTAAGTCATACATTACTACATTATTAAACCTGAAATATAAATATAAAATCCCACTCCTATACACAGAGGAGGCGTTCTAACCGGGGCTGCCCTTCTGGTACCCAGTCCCCAAAACAGCAGGTTTGAGGGTGTGGTTGAGGATCTGCACGACCTCACCATTCAATGCCATCACAGCTGTGCCATCTTTTTTCTCACCAGTTATGCCCCTTTCTACCACACGGGGGCTATGTCTAGACTACATGGCTCCATCGTTGGAGTCATGTAAAATAGTTTACTCGGCAAAGTCAAAGAAGCAGGGATTTAAATAATCCCCGTGTGACGGACTGGGCCATGTCTGGGCACAGCTGAGGGCGCCCGCTCAGGGCGAATGTCTCAACTTTGGGGCTCCTTACTGCCCCCAGACTGGTGACCTCTCCAAACAGGCCACAAACCAGTCCCATAGAGCGCTTCAGCAACCTGCCTGAAGCCTCCCGAGCAAAACCCCTCCGACACCCCAGCAATATCCGTGCCTCAGATGGCCCCGGGCCTATACACAGGTGGGGGGGTTTTAGCACCCAATCCCACCTACCCCGAACAAGTTCTGTCCAGTTCCAAGAAACCAGCCACAGATCCTTGGTCAATTTACCCTCTGGACCTTACCCACGCTGGGCCAATCCTTTAGAATCTATATCTAAAGGTTTATTATTACAATAAAGAAACGCATGAGAGTAAGGTTGTTAAAGAATAGTATGTTACATGCACCGAATCTCCCAGTTCTCGATGCAGGCTCTAGCAGAGATGTTACAGCTGCTGGTTTAAAAGTTCTTGTTGCACATCCTAGGGTCAGGATGGGTTCACAGGTCTTCCGGGCTCTTCGATCCCTGCAGTGCTGCCTCTGGGATGAAGTGCTGAGCTGAGAACAAAAATGGCATCGACCACATGGCCTCTTTATACCCCCTTCCTGGCCTCTTCTGGTCTCAGCCGGTCACTTGGTCCTCAACCTCTCTCTGCTGGCAGCTCTTAGGTCTCCGCCCTCATGCTTTAGGTGTGTCTTTGGCCCATCAAGTGCCATTGTTCCACAGGGCTTCGCTAATCAGCCTGTCCATAGCAATGCTCAACCACATTCGGAGAAATATTCAGCTTCCACACGGATTACAGATTCCTATCTACACACACAGACATTATACACTCACATAAATAGCGTACACAGGATCAGCAAACAACAAGTTCCATTCAATACCCCACATGGCTCCCTTTTATACCAATTTCTGGGGCCAACACCCCCACCTACGGGTGCAGCAGCGATCTGGCTGCTTCCCTCCAATTCGGTAATGTGACACCCCGCTTCATTAAAATAAAAATGGCCGCCGTGCTGTGCCGACGATCAGCTGAGCCTGCACAGTGCGGCAGTCTAGTTGACCACACAGTCAACAAGGGAAGTCTTTGTCTGGTATCAGGTCAATGTATGAGTGGGAGGCAATGACCCAGACAAAATCCGTCACAACTGGATAGAGTAGCATTGGTCTACAATCCATCAACACTGGAAAGCATCGATCTACATTCCATCGGTCTACACTCCAACTCTGGATAGCATTGGTCTACACTCTACACAAGAGAGTTACTATGCTCCTAGATGATCTTCTGTCTTTATGATGGTGGACGTGAGCAGACAATCTTCTAATAGGGATCCCCTTCCACCAGCCCCAACCAATGGTGCAAATTACAAAGGATGTAACCCTTCTGGGATGGGGTGCCCATCTGAATGACCATTTGTCCAAGGCAAATGGTCTCCACATGAGACATCGCTGCACATCAATCTTCTGGAGCTCAAAGCAATAAGAAATGCCTGTGCATACTTTTCTCCCAAGATTTCCAACCGTACAGTCCAGATCCTCACGGACAATATCTCCACAATGTTTTACATAAACAGACAAGGTGGTGTGCGTTCTTGTTCCCTATGTGCAAAGGCCATCTGCTTGTGGAATTGTTGCATCCGTAATCGTGTTACACTCGTAGCATCATACCTACCTGGGGCCAACTATACCACTGCAGACTCTGATCTGCAGTTTCTCCATAGATCATGAATGGGGAGCTGCATCATGATATCATAACCTCAATCTTCTCCCGATGGGGTTGGCAGCCCAAAGACCTCTTTGCTTCTCCCCAGAATGCTAAATTCCCCCAATTCTGCTCCTGAGTAGGATTTGGAAAAGGCTCCCTCAGAGACATGTTCCTAATCTGTTGGAGCACCCTACTACATTACACCTTTCCCCATATACTGCTCATTCCATGAGTCCTCCACAAGATCCACACAGACAAGGCACGTGTCATTTTAATAGTCCCATCTTGGTCAAGACAAACCTGGTTTCCATACCTGCACCGACCATCAATTCAATCTTCCCTACCCATTGCCACGCTGTTGTGACCTCCTCTCTCAGAATCGTGGGATGATGCTGCATCCCCAGCCACACACTCTTCATCTTCAAACATGGCTCCTATCTGGTTCTGGAACTTAGAGACCCGATGTTCCCAGCAGGTGAAGGATGTTCTCCTCCACAAGAAAGACTTGCCTACAAAAATGGGCATGCTTCTCTCTGTGGTGCCAGAGGTTGCTGATTGACCCTTACACATCCCCACTCAATGCCATCCTGGACTATATATTAGAACTCGAGACATCGGGGCTATCACAAAGGCTATCACTTTCTTCACTAAGGGTATGTCTACACTACCCCGCTAGTTTGAACTAGCAGGGTAATGTAGGCATACCGCACTTGCAAATGAAGCCCGGGATTTGAATTTCCCGGGCTTCATTTGCATAAACTGGGGCGCCATTTTTAAATCCCGCCATTTTTAAATCCCTGCTCGTTCGCCTAGTCCGAACTACTTAGTTCGTGCCGTGTGTAGCTGCGCGGCACAGGGTTCGAACGAGCAGGGATTTAAAAATGGCAGCGCCCAGTTTATGCAAATGAAGCCCGGGAAATTCAAATCCTGGGCTTCATTTGCAAGTGCGGTATGCCTACATTACCCTCCTAGTTTGAACTAGGAGGGTAGTGTAGACATACCCTAAGAGTCTACCTCTCGCAATAACAGCATTCTGTGCTCTTGTTGACGGACTCTTGATATTTGCTCACTCTGTCAGAAAAAGATTCCTTAAAGGTTTCTGGAACCTGTACCTGCCTCATAGGAACCCACCATCCCCATGGGACTTGAACTTTGTTCTAAATTGCTTGACCAGGCCTCCCTTTAAACCTATGGCCATCATTGCACTTCCCTTCCTTTTTATGAAGGTCTGTTTTCTGTTACCTCAGTAAGGAGAGTTGATGAACTTGGGGCCTATGGCAGAGCCCTCCTATGCGGCCTTCACAAAGGACAGAGTTACTCTAAGACCGCATTCCTCATTTCTATCAAAAGTTTCTACGGCATTTCATGTGAATGAACCCATCATATTGCCTACTGTCTTCCCAAAGCCTCATGCATTACCTACAGACTTGATGCTGCACACATCTGACGAACACTGGCCTTCTTTTTAGAGAGAACACAAGCCTTCCATAAATCTCAATGACTACACCTATTTCATCCCAGCATTTCTTGAAATGGATATCGACTTGCATAGTCAAATGTCACACTATCGCCAATAAGCCTCGATAAAACCCACTATGAGCACATACTACTCATGCTACAGTGGCCTCCACGGCCTCCTTGAATAATGTTCCCCTCAGAGACATTTACTGTGCTGTTTTGTGGTCATCAGACCATACTTCCACCAAACATTATGTGATCCTACCACAACTGGCATCTGAAGACTGCTACTGCAGTCTTGTCCACCACCACTAAACACTGACTCCAACTCCCACTATCCAAGTCAAACACTGCTCTCTAGTCACCAACAGTGGAGCACCCGCAGGGACATAACTCAAAGAAGAAAAGGGAGTTACTCATTTTGTGCAGTAATGACTCTTCTTCGAGATGTGTGTCCCTGTGGGTACTCCATAGCCCTTCCTCCTCTCTACTTGGAGTCTTAATTAGTTGAGCATAGATGAGGAACTGAAGGGGAGGGGTTGGGCCACGCACATCAGGCGCTAAGGCACGAACGCCACAAGACATCTCCTGTGCATGTGCAGCTCAATGAGGTAAACTGCTTTGCAAGGATCTGATCTGCAGCACTGGGCAACCTGTCACCAACAGTGGAGTACCCACGGGGACACACATCTCTAAGAACAGTTGTTATTGCACAAAGTGAGTAACTCTCTTTTCTGGATCCTGACATGAGTACAGGAGGCTGGCCTTGATGAGCTCCGGAGGTGCCTACCCTGTCTTTGGTCTTTCTGTTGCTTCTGATGTATTTGTAGAATGTTTTCTTGTTGCCCTTTATGTGTCTTGCTAGATTGAGTTGATTTTGTGCCTTAACCTTTCTAATTTTGTCTTTATATGCTCATGTTATGTGTTTATTTTCATCCTTTGGAGTCTGACCTAGTTTCCACTTTTTATAGGACTCTTTTTATGTTTAGATAATTCAAATCTCCAGGTTAAGCCAAGGTTGTCTCTTGCCATACTGCCTATTTTTCCTACACAGTGGAATAGATTGCTCTGGTGCCCTTAAAATGTTCTTTTGAACCACTGCCAACTATCTTCAATTGTTTTTTCTCTTAAACTTGCTCCCCATGGGAACTTACCTACCAGCTTCCTGAGTTTGCTAAAATCTGTCTTTTGCTGTTTTTCCTGCTACCATATCTTAGAATCATGAACTCTTATCATTCCATGATCAATTTTACCCAAGGTACTTTCTACTTTCTCAACCAGAATTTGTTCTTTGACCCTTATCTTTTAGAGGGAGGAGAGATATTTTTGTATTACACATAAAATATACATAGACTAGAAAATTTACCTGGTATTGCCTGGATCTCTCAAAGCAGGGGCCTGGTGGTGTGGGGGATGCAGGGCATGTGGGGCTGTGTGTGCAGGAGGTTTTGGGTGGGGTGTGTGTTTGGGAGTGAGGGTTGAGAGTGTGGAGAGGGTCAGGGCAAGGGATGGGAGGTGCAGGAGTCAGGATAGGGGATGAGGAGAGGTTCAGGGCAGGGGATGGGTATGGCCGCTGGCTTCTCCTCCAGGGGTGGCCCATGGAAGCAGGGACAGCACACACCATCTCCTGGCTCATCCTCGGAGGTCAGCAGGGGCTCTCACCCATCTCCCTCGTCCAGCCCTGTTTGGAGAGTGCTTTCTCCGTCCTCTCCCGGGCTGGCAGGGGCCATCTTCTTCCCTGGCCCCTCCCTGGGTGGAGGGAGGCTCTTTTCCTAATCCCCCAGCCCTTCCTGCTGTGGTCCCTGCTGTGTCAGCTCTAGCCAAAACTGCACTCCTGGCTGGGGCTGTGCTCTCCACCACCATCCCCAACTGGGGCTATATTCCTCACTGCCAGCCCAGCCCCTGAACCTCTCTGATCCAGCAACATCCATGGTCCTGCTGGACTATGGGTAGATTACTTCTGTATATAGATATAAAATATATGTACGTGTGTCTACAGTTATATGTGTAACATACACTGTACAAAAATGTTTTTAGTTTTGTACAGTGCCTATTGCAGTGTTTGTTGTTACTTTGGGACAATATTCAAGCTAGTAACTATGAAAGAACAAGATTTTTGTAGAGATGGTGTACCTCAAGGTTTCAGCTAACTACCTGGCAGGGATAGGATGTTTCCCCTCAAATGTATTCTGTTACTTGTTATAATCTCCTTCCTCTAAATCCTATGCTTCACACGGGTTTCTCACTCATCCACCACAGTCTGAGATTGAAGGGATATTTCTGAGATGTTGTGTTTTTCCCCCTGGATTCTATTTGTGTATACTCCTAGCTATTTCTTGACCAGTTTCCTTTATTGAAACTAAAAGTTGGACATTGTTGTGACCTCTTGATTCTAAAATGGTTCAGCATCTCATGGAATGATCTGGTCACCAAAGTACAGGCAGTTGTTGGTGTGCACCTTTTGTAGATTTACCACTGTCATTAAGAGGGTTAACATTTTTGAGTTGTGGAAGTTTCATTCTGGAAGCTACAAAACCAAAAGGAGACTGCGTGGCACATCACCTCTACCATTAAGTTGAATTTCAAGAACTAACTTATTTAACAAATATTACACTCTTTAATATATTATCTATCTTTGGCAGGCAGGTTTATTATGAACAATTTTGCATTCTTTAAAGAATTAAACATGTCATGCCAGTTGTGAATCTTTTCTGTCATTGGTTTGGTCTATATACAATAATGCTATTTTTGCTCATCTGTATTGACTTTTCTCCTCCTCGTTGTGTATTATGAGTCATTCTTCTTGAAGGTGAATTTAAAAAAATATTTTATCTAAAAAAAACTAGTAAATGTGAAACACAGATCAACAAAACAATTAATATTGTGAAAAGGTACCATGTTCTAATTGTGTAGTTAGGTTGATATATAATTGTTAAAATATTTCACAGTTAAAAAATAGAAAATAAATGAAAATTATTATAATAATCAGGGCTCACCGAACCACGGCAAGCCCTGCTCGCCAGATGCGCTGTCTGGCGATCTGTGCATGCGCAGATCCTTCTGCATCGCCCAAACACGGCTCTTTCAGGTTGCAATCTACTCGCCATAGGCGAGTAGATTGCATTATTTGTCGAGCCCTGATGATAATCATATTTTTAAAATAGGTATCTGAGTTTGGCATACATTTATTTAGGCCACTGGATATAATTTATGTTGGCTCTAACTTTTGAAATAAACTCAGGTAAGAGTGAGAAAATAATCCATCTTGGTTGTAAGAACAGACTTCATAAACATATATACATGACCAGACTCAGAGACTGATTAAAAAAACTGATAGTCTAATGGCATAGTATCTTAAAAACGGAGGGCATGATTCCAGGTTACCTCAAAGAATTGTCTGTGCAAATCATAGGCAAGGTGGGACCCTTATTCTCTTTAAGAGAAAGTACTTTCAAAACTCTTATTCAGCATAATTTCCAGTCAGTTTCTGGAAATATTGTTATAACAGTAGCACATTCTCCTGAATCTCAGTAGAGTTCATGTACTGTAAGCAAGAAGAGTTCTTTTTAGTGATGAATAGGGAAAGATAAATGTACAAAATGAGAAATTAAAATGTATTATTTATTTTATTTTTAAGTAGCAATAAGGAAGAAACAGTTCTACCTCAACACACATTTATAGTCTGAACCAAAAGAATAAACTGTAAGGCCTGGTCAACACTAGGACATTATTTCAAAATAACACCTCCCCTCAAGTTCGAATTTGCAAGCAGTACATCCACAATACCAACTCAGTTATTCCAGAGTAAAGGGCTGCAGATTTCTGTACTCCTGCTTTTCATGAGGAATAGTGTTAATTCTGAAGTTATAAGTCCAAAATAATGTTAGCGTGGATGCTCTGGTGCCTCTAATTTGAAGTAATTGGCCTCCAGGAAGCCTCCTGCAGCTCCCCAGGGTGTTTCCTGCGACACTAAGTCCGAGGTAGAGTGTCCACATTATCAGAGCCTGCCTTGGTTTATGTTAGATTCTTCTCCATAGTAAGAACATGCAAGTTTGAATTTGTAAAATTGGGAGTCCAGAAGTCGAATTTAGTAAATTTGAAATAATCTGCTAGTGTCTAATAGGTCTAAAACAAGCAGATTATATATGTGAATAAACATGAGCTCAAACATCTTGTTTTTTAACCTCTTTCCTTTTTTATTTTTTTAAAATTTTAAACCTTGTCCATCCATTTTTTTTTATTTCCTAGCCCTTGTCATTAGTTTATTTTACGTTTTAAAACCATTGGCTATCTTTTCAAAAAATATTACTCGTATATGTTTTACATTTTTGTATATTACTTTTGGCCTTTCCGTTTTTCTGTTTTTGCACAGGTTTAACTTTAACCATTCCTTATGCTTTAAATGTTTAAAATTAACCTTTTAGGTAATTAATTAGTCATGTCAAATTTCTATTTTAAAATTTAAACTCATCTCCCTCGCACCTATCTATTTCCAATAACTTGTGGTTTTGATTTAATTCCATTTTATTATTCGTCTTCACTGTCACTTGTCTGTTCAGAATATTTCACTTGTGGCTGTCACAGAAAAAGAATCCAAAACCAGTTGGCACTTTAAGGTTCCTTGTGTCCAAAGGTGTGCATGGCCTTTCCTAGTCACCCTGAATCTCGTTGCTAGAAGCTCCTGGCATTGTTCATGTTCCTATAAGGTGGGGAGTATCTCTTTGGGACTCAGTATTGGAGTTAGGACATCCTAGGTATGGCTACACTGTGCTTTTTTCCTGAAAAAGGTATGTAAATTGCACTTGTATTTGCATATCTTCTTCCAATTCTTTTTCTGGAAGAGGATTTTCTGATATTTGGCCTGTCTACATGAGGCCAAATGTTGGAAAAATCCCCTGTTTCGGAAGCCCCATGTATGCCTCGTTTTACGAGGAATAAGGGGGCTTCTGAAAGAGGGCTTTTTCCGAAATTTGGCCTCGTGTAGACAGGCCAAATATCAGAAAATCCTCTTCTGGAAAAAATCAGAAGATACGCAAATACAAGCACAATTTGCTTACCTTCTTCGAAAAAAACCCAACAACCCACCGTGTAGCCGTACTCCCTGATATCTCATAGGACATCCACATGGCTTCTCCTTTCCCAATCTAAATCTCTCCACTCAGGCTCCTGTGAGCCAGGGAGTCCTGCCATGAATCCAGGTCAAGGGATAAACATGGCCTTTTGCAGTACAACAGATACAGTAGTCACACTTTAAAAATTCTATATTTTAAAAGTCTTTATAATTTTCAGTGATATACCTTACCTATATAATAGGGAATACTACTAGAAATAGTTAAATCTTTGAAAATATTTAACATTTAACCTGCCATACATTGACATTTTCAACAGCTAGTATATAAAACAAAACTGTTTGTATACTGATGCCTGAATGAGAGCCCTAATGGAACAAATAGAAAGTGTCCACCTATTTAACTATGCAATTAAGTGCTTAATAGCATACCTAAGTTTAGATTATGGGCAAGTATAACTAACTTGAGTTATCAAAAAACTTTTCATTTATAAAGCTTTGTTCTCTTTTCACATCAGTTTTGATTGAAATAATTTTGAATACTTTTTATTTTCTAAAATGTCTCACCAAGAATAATAATGTGGCAATATTAATACAATCATATATTTTCGTAAGTCTGCAAAGGAAAAAAAGCACAAGACAATATAGAGTAATGTATATCCAACATAACATAATAAACAGCTGGAGAAAATGTGTCTTAATTATATCTAGGATTTAAACTCTGATTTTATGATTGATATGAAGTTATGTCACTGTCAGTCTTTTATTTGCAACTGCATTGGTCTATAATCCTTCTAAATGATTTGCCCACACAGATTCCCATTGACTTCAAGCCAATGGGCTTCTCTGCAAGCATGCAAGGGTTCCATCCATGCTGATCATTTGCAGGATTAAGACTTAACATATCTGGGACAAATCCTGCATTCTGTATTCATGTGACTGACTAATTTGTTTTAATAAAGCAGGTGGAATTTTACTGTTCAGTTGCTTTTATTACAATAATTTTTCTTTGTGCATGTATATATATCTTGACTTTCTTTGAAAATGTATCCTAAAATAATTTGAAGAAAACCAGTAAAGTAACATCCCTTTCACCATATACGTTTCATGATTAAAAGAAAGAAAAAGCTGTATATCAGTCAATTTTTTTTTGAAATTCATTTATTTTTTACTAACAAATACTAGTGCTTGGTTTCAATATGAAAATAACTATCTTTCCTTCTTTGTCTTTTTCTGTCCTTTCTTTCTTGCTTTCATGGATATGAACTCCAGGAGGACAAAGTGGTTAGAGCCTTTTTCTGTCTAACATTTATTTTTATGAGTATTCTTAATGCTTAAAGGCTAGATTTTGCCTTCAATTTAAACTTTAAAGTGTTGTAAATACTATGCATGAAAATTCTTTTAAGAAACCTATGAGCATGCACTTGTTTTCCTTTTTTAATTTTTCAATATGATATACCATCATGTGCATTTTAGAACAAGAAAAGGGTTCATTGAGTCAATATTTATATTTTTTGGTCCAGAAGTATTTTAAATAGTTTTACAACTTCATAAATTTGTATTCATAAATGTGATAATATCAGTTTTGTTCACAATGATAGCTTGGATTACATTAAGAATGCCCCCACGATTAACATTTAATTTTTTATTTAATTTTATCCTTCTCATTTTGATGGAATGACAGCTCAGTAGTTTGATTTTCAGAGTAATTCAAAACATTAATCATCAAGTATTATCAACAAAGCATATCTGTCCTAAACTTTGAAGAATGAACAGCTTATTAGATTCTATTTAATCACTATAATATTGTGGAGTTAAGAATTAGCAGATAATTTATATTTGCCCTTTAAACTGTAAGCACAAGTCCTGCACATAATGTTTTGAGCGTAATGTTGAAACAATGTTAAAAGTTATGCATGCCACTAATACATTGCTAGTTTGTTTTGTGAATACTAACCCTAAAATATCCTGTTAAAATACTGATTTTATTATAGTTATGCTTAGGAGAGGGTGCGTAAGAGTATACGAATATGCCTGAACAGCTTTAAACATTTATTGAAATGAATTAAATTTCATTTAAAAATACAAACAAAAAATCTTGGCTAAACTAAATCTACTTTTACAGGAGAGTGACAGCAATGCATTGTAAACTCAACTGCCAATATCCAAGCCCATGTTCTCTGGTGCTTAGCAATTAAATCTCTGTCAGTTGCAGACTAAAAAGTTCTTTACAGTTTACACATGTCCAAATGGGTACACATAGAACAAATTCTCCCACTTAAATAAATAGAGGTTTACTTCCACTGTTCATTGGGAATTGCTTAGGACCCACAAATTATGTCTACACTGGGATTAAAACACCTTACTGTCCTATGTGAGCTGACTAAGCATGATGGGGCTTGGGCTATGGGCCTGTTTAATTGCAGTGTAGCTGTTCAGGCTCAGTCTGAATCCAGGCTCTGTGAACTTCTCTCAGAAGGTTCCAAACTTTGGGCTTTGGCCTGGGCCCAAACATCTACATAGCAATTTTACTGCCTGTCACCGTGCCTCTGTGGGTCACAGCTAAGTATCAGATTTGGGATAAACTGCTAATAAATGAGTCAGACTCACCTCAAGTGCTTATTCTTCCATAACATATACCAAGCCAGTAACAAAAGTAAAGATCTGTCTCATTACTGTAGTCTTCTTTGGCATCCCAGCCCTTGTTTCACCACCCAGACATTAGATTTGATGTGTGTCTATATAATACCAAATTCACCAGACAAAAGGTTCTTTTAATCCAAGGAGATCAGGCACACAGCCAGGTCAATATATAACTCAGATCTTACCTAATAATCAATCCCTTAGAATCTAATAACTAAAGGTGTATTTATAAGAGAAAAGAAAGAGAAGTCAAGGAAAACTAATATATACAGGCATTGCAAAGTTTTTGGATTGGGATTGTAGCAGTGATGGAATCTTGATCCATCATTTACAAGTTACATCTTGTAAAATTTCTCGTAATTTACAAAAGATTGGAAGGTCCTTAGTCTATTGGTTGGAATGCTCCTTTTACTGTCCAGAGATTAGTTTAGTAAGGGTATGTCTACACTACCACCCTAGTTCGAACTTGAAGGCATTCAAAGTTGCAAAGGAAGCCCGGGATTTAAATATCCCGGGCTTCATTTGCATCTTGCCGGGTGCCGCCATTTTTAAATCCCCGTTAGTGCGGACTCCGTGCCCGCGGCTACACGCGGCACGGAGTAGGTAGTTTGAATTAGGCTTTCTAATTCGAACTACCGTTATTCCTCGTGGAATGAGGTGTACCAGTAGTTCGAATTAGAAAGCCTAATTCGAACTACCTAC
Organism: Pelodiscus sinensis; assembly: GCF_052426305.1. Lineage (NCBI taxonomy): Eukaryota > Metazoa > Chordata > Testudines > Trionychidae > Pelodiscus > Pelodiscus sinensis. The sequence goes on along the minus strand of NC_143053.1, from coordinate 35,298,805 downwards.
TCCGTGCCACGTGTAGCCGCAGGCACGGAGTCCGCACTAACAGGGATTTAAAAATGGCGGCACCTGGCAAGATGCAAATGAAGCCCAGGATATTTAAATCCTGGGCTTCATTTGCAACTTCGAATGCCTACATTAACCACCCTAGTTCGAATTAGAGTGGTAGTGTAGACATACCCTGAGATAGTAAGCCTTCATTTAAAAAATGCTGTGAAGGAGATACCCAAATATCTGAGTTTATGATGTATGTATAATGATGGTTACATTTCAGGAGTAAAGGGGCTGTGTGTGAATTTTGGGAGCAGTTACTATTTAGATTACCTTTTAATAAGTGCATTTTAGATTGCTTTAAGTATCCAGTTCTACTGATTTTAGAATTGTATGCTTGGAAATAAAGAAGATATAGAGCTGAATGCATATTTTGGGAAAGACACTCTCTGTTCCAGAGCAGTGTGAGTCTAAGGAAGGGTACAAGAAGCTCTCCTTCCATTTACATCTGTGAAGGGAACAGCAGTAATCTTGGTTTTGTACTCTGTACCATGAAGAGAGCTTCTGTATTCCTTAGAGTCTTGCACTAAAACATCCACAGAATGGATATCCTGTATAATGTTTGGTGTTTGTGACATAAGAAATGGATTATATCATTATTATTATATCATTATTATTATACCGACATGGAAAAGTCATATTATTTGTTGTCCCTCATTTTCCAGTACTACACGAATGTGACATAAAATTGAGTTAAGTCCAACATCTTAAGGGTCATGTTCTGTTTTTGGTAATGATAATATGGTGTCTTGAACCCAGAATATTCTTAAATATAGCTATAGATACTGAGGATAGCTAACATTGATTGAACACTGACCATATGTGATGTGCATCAAGAAACTCCTCCCATAATTTAATCTGCAGCACCCAGATCCATGCAGAGATGAGAAACAGAGAAATAGTTTACCCAGCCTTGTGCCATAGGGATCCTGTCAGCAGTGACAAGATTTCAGGAGAAGGATTGGGGCACTGTTCAGTGTGCAATGTGCGTAGAGGTAGGCTGTTGATGGTAGCATATGCAACAGTTAGATGGGGACTGCTCATAGCCTCTGGGTGTCAAATACAATGCCCATTCTATTATTGAATGTGTATGATTAGGATTTAGTTAGATGCACCTAGTAAGACACTCACATACATTAAAAAATCCTGCTTTGCTGTTCATGTGGAAGGTTTCTGTGCACTCCTCTTTCTTTTTCTTACAGCACCCCTCTTGCTTTAAATCATTGTTTCTACATATTTGTACTTCATGTGCACATTTCTGCTAATGTTAACAATGATGATGATGTTGGTTTGATGAAACAAGTTAAAAAACAAAACCAAATCCCAGCCATGCCTCAGTATTGTATAATTGGATATAACAAAATATGTTTGCCTAATGGAGGACCAAACTTATAAGGAAAGAAACAATCTATTCTTCTTTGAGTGATGGTCCCTAAATGGATTCCAACATGGGATCTGGAAGGTTTAGTTGATGCACATGTGAGTAGTGGAACCCCTCTTGCTCATAGAGGAGGATATAATGGATTGTGCAGGTCAATGCCTCTCCAGTTCCCTTTTAATGTTACCTGACTAAAATTGGAACCCCTGTTCCTTTCCTCTCTTAGCTTTACTAAGATAGTGACTTTGTCTGTTTTGCCTTCCCTGTATGTAGTTAAATTTTTGTCTTGTTTTGTATCCTGAGTTTAGTGTTGAAGTTAGGTTCTTCATCAAGTCATGTCTCTATGGGTGCTCCAATGTAGGTATGGTAGCACCCCTGCACCTGGGATTAGGGGAATCTTCGGTAGCAGTATCTGTTGGACTGCACCTGTGCTCTTCCCCATTTCATGCTATAACTGTGGCTATAGAGTGCTGTCATTCAACCACCCTCAGTTCCTTCTCAACTGCTCTTGGAATCTCTAGCAGAAGCCTTCATACACCTGTAGAACCTTTAGTGATAATAGTGCCTTTGTTGCAAGTTCTTAGTAAGTACACGTTACCTTTATTCTTTTCTCCCTTTTCTCTCATTTTTTTTCTTTTGCTGTTTCCTCCCTGTTACATTTTAGATTAGCATAGGTTTCCTTTTCTGCACCTTTCGCTATTGGGAAATTCTCCCTACGTGGGGTTATGCCAGGATCCTCCAGGGTTAGAAGGTGCCTCTTCTGTCCTGAGGCCATCTCTGTGAGTGGTGGCTACTCACAGTGCAGCCATTGTTTGCATGAGGGGCCTGTATCACAGAAGTGTACCCTTGTCTCAAATTGAAGGCATGGTCCAGGAAGGACCATGAATTGAAAAGAAAACCTTTACTGATGGAGAGCTTGTGACCAGCCTCACACTCTGGCCCCAATATCTTTCCTCCATAGTGGTCCATCAGCACTGGCATTTGCTGACCCCCAACTACAAAAAGAAAATTTACGCTGTCACCAAGAGTATGGCTAGACTACATGGCTCCGTCAATGGAGCCATGTAAACTAGTTTATCTGGCATAAGCAAAGAAGCGGGGATTTAAATAATCCCCGCTTCATTAAGATAAACGTGGCCACCATGCTGTGCCGACGATCAGCTGATCCGGCACAGCACAGCAGTCTAGCCACGGATCTGTTGGCTGGGGACGCCTTTGCTGACCGATCCCTTATGCCTCGTGAAACAAGGTTTACTGGATCGGTTGGCAAAGGCTTCCCCAGCCGACAGATCCACGTCTAGACTGCTGCGCTGTGCTGGATCAGCTGATTGTTGGCCCAGCACAGCGGCCATGTTTATTTTAATGAAGTGGGGATTATTTAAATCCCCGCTTCTTTGACTATGCCTGGTAAACTAGTTTACATGGCTCCTTTGACGGAGCCATGTAGTCTAGACATACCCCAAGATGAGAAGGGACATATAAAGACAAATTAAAAATCCCCAAATTGGTGCCAACTGTTTCAACAGAACAAATGACTTTGAGAGTATTGGCACCAATGACACCTCCAAAATAAGCATAGCACTTGGTGTCATCTACTAGTCATTAAACAGAATGCACTCTAACTTTGACACTGTCAACATCCAAAACATCTGCACCATTACTTAGACCTTCCACAGCACCCATATACAGAACCACCAGTATCTATGATCTTATGCCAGTACTGCAAGAGTCCTGCTTTCCAAGAGTCCTGATTGTTTCTGACATTCCATAGTCTCTGTTCCTCTGTACTGAGCAACCAATGGTTAATGCCTCTCCAGGACTAGCCATAAGGAAAATGTTGCTCTTAGCAAAATGTTGGTGCCCAGAGTGGTTGTGGTACCCCTCCTATTGCATATGGCCTCATGAGCTCCCCAGGCTCACACCCTCTTTTGCCTCTAAGCTGTGTCCCCTTTGCCTCAATCCTAGGGTACATCTAGACCACAGGCTTTTGTCGACAGATACTGTCAACAAAGCTTCTGTCAACAAAGAGCATCTAGACTACATCTGGTTCTGTCAACAAAGCAAGCCGCTTTGTCGACATGAGAGTGTAGACGCAAAGGACAGTGTAGATGAAATAACGCCTTCAGAACTCTGTCGACAAAAGGCATTATTCCTCGTAGAATGAGGTTTACCACCATCGACAAAACTGCCGAGTTCTGTCGACGTTATGTCGACAGAACTCGGTGGTAGTGTAGACAGAGGTATAGTTTTGTCGACAAAAGTCCACAGCGGTATCCGTGCATTACTACTCCTCCCCTCAATGTTCCTCCAGTAACACAAAGCAGGGAGAAATCTGTCCCCTCCCCCATGCAGTGCTCCTTTGCCAAGTGGGAGCAGTTTCTGACCTTCTATGATGCTGCATGATGCTTGACTATGGTACCCCTAGGTGGTCACCCGGGTGACCAACTCCAAAGGTCAGTGCTGGAAATTCAGCTTATACCATACCATTCTCCTTCACTGTCCAGGATGACACCATTCTTATCCAGCAAGGAGGAAGTGAAGGAATACTCAGTTGTGCCTCTCTCACCCCACATCATACTATGGGGCTCTCTCTACACAGAATTATACTCTCAAACTTGATATCCAGAGACCAGAGGGTGAACCAGGTCCTTGGTATGGGCCCCATTGATATAACCCCATGTGCTTATTCCCACACATTGGCCCTGCTGGGCAATAAACCCATCATCCCACTACTTCCAACATCAGTTGATGATTCAGGTTCGAGAATTGTTGCAAAGGATTGCTAACTCTCTTCAAATTCCACTGTAGGATGATAGAGAGCAACATCAGAAGTTGCTTGACATATTGCAGGCTTCCATGTTGGCAAAGATGGTACTTCCAATCAATGAGGCCTTGTTGTACCTGTGCAAGAACGATCTGGCAGAGCCCAGAATCAATATTGCCTACTTGTAAGTGAGCGGAGAAGAAGTATGTCCCTGCCAAGGATATGGAATTCTTACACTCAGATCCTACTCCAAACTCCCCCATGGTCAATGCAGTGCACAAGAAACTGTGCTACTGTTGTCCTAAGATAACTATATGACAAGGACTGCAAGACACTAGACCTCTTTGGTCACAAAGCATATTATTCAGCTATGCTCTAGTTTCAAATAGCTAATTATGAGGCACCTCTATTCAAATGTAATCACATGAACTATTCCAAATTCAATTAGTTTAGTCAACATCTCTCAGAGGACAAGAAAAGCAGTTCCAGGCACTAGTGACAGAAGAACAGTTGGCATATATGATGTACAAGCCTCTTTGTATGCTGCAGATACAGTGGCCTGATCCATTGTGATATCTCTTGTAATGAGACGGGCTTCATGGCTTCACCTCTGCAGGAAAATGCAGACCACTGAAGGAGCAGAAGTTCGACACCGTATAGATTCAACCACAAGGGCTTATTACGCATAGCGCTTGCAGAGTGTCACTTCACTTATTAAGCTCAGTGAGACTGCCAAACAATGGATTACTATAGATTACATAGAGTGCTAATGGGCGGAGAGAAGCAGGTGGGAGTTCCCGAGTCCCTGAATAGGTCCTAGCAGCAAGACATAATGAGCACAGTAAGCCAATAATCTAAAAGGTTACATCATTGCTCCATCCATAGCTCAGGTTAACGTTTGCTAATACACAGGTGTTATCCCTCAAAATTCTCCTCTTGCAACGTGGAATTTAAATCCTGATTTCAGGTCCTTAGAAATGACGGTGGCACTTCCCAGATGGGTTGGCCCACAGGTACATTCCTAGAGGGTTTTAAAGCAAAAAGAACAGTAAACAGTACATAGCAATGACAATTGTGTAGAGTTTATCAATGCATCCTCTTGAGCTTGGGTTGGCATCTGTGAAGGAGGATGCCATAATTCAGGCTGACTCTGGTTGGCATTCAGGGAGTATGTACTTGTTATCTCTTTCTGAACCATGGAGACTCTGAGGCCCCTCTCTGTGAATTAAGTGCCCGTAACTCATGATAAGTCCCCAATTACTGCTCCCCACCTGGGGTTGTGCTGTCTTAGCTTGTTTATGGCTGGTTAAACAAACATGTCTGTTTCTTACTTATCTCAACCTTTCTTTAGCCATGTATTGTCCATTGTTAACTAGGCCTCAGACCAGGCCTGTGGAGTTTGTGCATATGTGAAAGATTCTTAACAGAGACTGTGGTCAAGATCTTACATATATATTATTGGGATTTTGGTCCTTCAGCCACTGTGGAAGATCTTCTGTTGGAAGGATTCAAACTCTTTGCCGAGTACACCGATGAGTCCCTTCATTAACTAAAATATTACAGAGCCACATTGTGCTCACTCAGTATCTATACACCAGCACTAAAGAGAGAAAATAAAGGTAGATATCAACCTGCTCCAAGATCTCAGCATCCCACATTTCACCCCTCAACAGCATTATGATTTGCATTGCAAGTGACAGAGACCTCCTCTCAAACTTCTCTATCCTTTTTTAGAGATCTTTCTTATAAGTACAGGAGACGAAATAGCCTACCTTCTGTAACTGGGAGCCATAGAACTAGTCCCATTCCAACACAGAGGGAAAGGCTTTTATTCTTACCATTTTCTAATTAAATCCAGTGGGTGGAAACCTATCCTAGATTTGAGGAATCTCAACAAGTTTGTCAAACTACAATGATTCAAGATGGTCACACTATCAACACTGGAACAGAGGCACCGATTCTCAGTCCTCAACCTTCAAAACAAGTATTTCCAAATTACCACACACCTTTCCCACAGGAGGTTCCTCAGATTTGACTTGGAATCTGATCATTATCAATACAAGGTACTATCCTTTGGCCTCTTTACAGCACCCAAAGTGTTTTCCAAAGTCCTGGCAGTGATGGCAGTGCACCTCCTCAAACAAGGGATTATAATATTTCCATACCTAAAAGACTGCCTCATCAAGGCTCCATCCAAAGTTGGCAGGCTTGAAGCCATAACAAAAATGATGGGCTTTTCTCAAAACTCAGAATCCAGATAAACATACACAATAAATGGGACACCAATTTAACAGCAAGAGGCTCCTACTTGATGCTGTAGAGGCCAGAGCTTCTACTTTATTGAGGCTCCTACTTGATGCTGTAGAGGCCAGAGCTTTCCTCCTGACTCAGATTCTACACAATAATCAGTCTTACCTCCACCATGAGAACCAGTCCACAGATCTTCACCAGGAATTGCCTATACTTGCATGCTTTTTGTCAGTGACCAAATTTGTGCCAGATTACATATGTATTGCCTCAAGGGATGTCTTCAAACAGCTTGAACAAACTTCTCTCTATACATAGCTTGAACAAATGTCTCTCGATACAGCTCAAGGTCAAGGAATTATTAGAATTGTGAACACAGCCCCAGAATGGCTACATATGGATTCCTTTTGTCCAACCTCCACCATCCTTGATACTGATGCATCCCTGCTAAATTGGAGAATAGATCTACAGATCCAAATAGTATAAGCCATGTAGTCCATATCACAACATATTCCTGGAGATTCTGGAAAATAAATCCACTCACCACACTCAAAATCACCAAATATGCACAATTCTGTTCAAGAGCACATCTAGGTCACACATCTCTGGGGAATGCCTTATTTGTTACATGGAATGCACTCCTTTTCTACACATTTACACCCTTTCCTGTACTATTCAAAATTATTCATGAGATGCAAGTGGAACAAACCAACGTAATTCTCATAGTCCCACCACAGCCATGACAGGTCCTTACATCTTGTACACGATGGTTTGTCCACCTACGATTGATTTCATACCTTCTCTTGCAGGATTAAAGACAAATTCTCCAATTCTCCATCTGAATCTCTACAATTCCTCCATCTAAAGGCCTGGCTCCTTCATGGAAAGAATTGGGTTTGTTTAGTTTAGAAAAGAGAAGATTGAGGGCGGACATGATAGCAGTTTTCAGGTATCTAAAAGGGTGTCATGAGGAGGCGGGAGAAAACTTGTTCATCTTGGCCTCTGAGGATAGAACAAGAAGCAATGGGCTTAAACTACAGCAAGGGAGGTTTAGGTTGGACATTAGGAAAAACTTTCTAACTGTCAGCGTGGTCAAACACTGGAATAAATTGCCCAGGGAGGTTGTGGAAGCTCCATCTCTGGAGATATTTAAGAGTAGGTTAGATAAATGTCTATCAGAGATGGTCTAGTCAGTACTTGGTCCTGCCATGAGGGCAGGGAACTGGATTCAATGGCTTAGTATTCTATGATTCTGTGATTCTATGATCCAGAGGTGATCTGTTTAAAAGAATCACCTTTATTTCTTCTGAATAGCAGACATTCCACAAGACACTATACGTACCTATGTAAGTGAAAACATTCTGGATGTGGTATGACAATAAACATGTCTCAGAAATGAACACTCCTTTACCACTCATTCTGGATTACATTCTAGAGCTCAAAAAATAAGCGCTATCCATAAACTATATTCACATACAAACTGTCTATTATTGTATTCCTATACAAGACAGAAGGTCATTTGGTATTTAACCACCAAATTACAAAAAGATTCCCTAAGGGCCTTGAAAACCTTTATCAGAAATATGAGATTCCATTTCAACTTGGGATCTCAGCCTAATTTTATACTGTCTCACCAATTCCCCCATTTGAACGTATTGCAACCTGCTGCTACACAGACCTGTTCATGAAAACAGCCTTTCATAGGCATCACATCTGCCCAAAAGATAGAAGAAATAGGTTTACTCATGGTGTATCCCCATTCACAATTTTCTAAAAAGTTAAGTTCATATTACAACTAGGGCTATCAAATAAGTAAAAATAATTTCGATTCATTGCAGTTTTAATCGCACTTAAAAATAGAATAATACCATTTATTTAAATATTTGTGGGTGTTTTCTATATTTTCAAATGATTGATTTCAGTTGCAACACTATGCAGAGTGTACACTTGCTCACTTTATATTTTTCTAACAAATATTTGCACAGTAAAAAGATAAAGAAATATTATGTTTAAATTAATTTAAAACAAATACGGTAGCGCAATCTTTTTACTATGAAAGTGCAACCTACAAATGCATATTTTTTTACATAACTTCAATAAGAAAAAACAACAATGTAGAAGTTTAGAGTCTACAAGTTCACTCAGTCCTACCTCTTGTTAAGCAATCACTAAGATAAATAAGTTTAACTATAATTTACAGGAGGTAATGCTGCCTGATGTTTGTTCACAATGTCACCTGAAAGTGAGAACAGGCATTCACATTGGACTTTTGTAATGGTGTTGCAAGGTATTTGCATGTCAGACATCTTAGCTGTCAGATGACCTCTTTCTTGTCTTTTACATTAACAAAACCAAATTGTTCTGAGAATTGCAACATGTATGCCTCTCTGGGTACATCTAGACTGCAGAGTTTTCCGGGATACCTCAGATATCCCAGAAAAACTCTGCCACATCCAAGGAATGCGTCTTCTCTTCCGAAATTTTTTTCAGAAGAGCACATGTGTTTTTTCGACATCCCTGTAAACCTAGTTTTATGAGGAAGAGGGATGTTCCAAAAAAGGTTTTTTTTTTTTTTTTCTGACATTTGGCCCAGTATAGACGGGCCAAATGTCGGAAAAGCCTCTTCTGAAAAAAGAAGCAGAAAAAGCTACACAAATTGCAGTTTGCGATTTGCGTATCTTTTCCGGAAGAACTGTGTAGTCTAGACACAGTGTCTGTTGCTGAAAGATCAAAGGGATTGACCAAATCTAAACAAAAGCTTTCTAAATGAATCTCAGAGTGCATCCGTTTTTGCTACTGATGACACAAACTTCAGCCTTCACTTGGAACTCAGAGGCATTCCACTTGATCACTATCCATGTTGATACTAATAATGTACCTAATATGAACATTTATAAGGCAGCTACTTAGGTAACCAGGGACACCTTCCAACACTATGCAATCATCTACAACATGGTATTAACACCCTACTAGGACACAGTGTCTTATGCTCCTTAGTAGATGTTACTTCAAAGTCCCAACCTTCCAACTAGGGACACTGCTCTACAGTCATCTACAGTGGATCTCCCATAGGTTTACTACTTGCAGAAGAGAGGGTTATTCACTTTGGCTATGTCTACACTAAAGGGTTTTTGCGCAAGAAAATCTACAGTCAGTTGACAGAACAGAGGGCTTTTTGTGGTGTAGGTATACCTCCTTTTACAAGGCATAACTCCTTTTTGCACAAGAGTTCTTGCACAAAAAGATGTGTGTGGACGCTCATCAGGGGTTTCTTGTGCAAAAAGAGCCTATCACAAAAAGCACAGATGCTCTGATAGCCATTCTGTGAATGGCAATCAGAACTTTCTTGCACAAGAGTGTCCATGCAGTGTGGACTCTCTCTTCAACAAAAGCACATTGCTTTTGTGATCTGCTTTTGCGGTATGGACGCGCTTTTGCACAAGAAGCTTTTGTGGAAGTTTTTGCACAAAAACTCTGCAGTGTAGACAAAGCCTCTGCAATTATTGAGGTTCTTTGAGATGTGTATTCCTGTGTGTGCCCCAGTACCTGCCCTCCTCTCCTCTACTTCAGAGTTAAAGTGTTAGACTCTGTGATACAGTGGTTGAACCTACAGTGCTATATAGCCATGGCTTACAGCACAAGACTAGGAATAGCACTCGTGCAGCCCAGTGGATACTGCTACTGAAATCTCTGATTACAGATGAAGGGATGCTTCTACATCTGCAAGTGAGCACCCATAGGAACATAAATATTGAAGTGCCTGTAACTGCACAGAGTAATCCTTTCTTAGCTCAGTCCCAGAGTATTTCACCTACTGGGACACCTTCCCTCCTGAGTATATGCTTCAGGAACCCAGATTTTAAAACTGACTCCACCTGCAGGCACTATGCTTGCAACTCCCATTAATCATGGTTTTCAGCTAACGTGAGCTGTAGAACTGGAGCCTGAGGTGGAACTGAGCTAGCACCTAGATGATATGTCTAGACTGCATCCCTCTGTCGGCAGAGGGATGCAGTTTAGGCAGGTCGACATTGCAAATGAGGCAGAGATTTAAATATCCCGTGCCTAATTTGCATGAAAATGGCCACCGTGTTTTGCCGACTCAGCACTTTGTCGGCAAAAAGCGGCAGTCTAGAGGGGGATCTGTCGAGAAAGAAAGCCTTTTTCGACAGATCCTGTAAACCTCCTTGTGCTGAGTCAGAAAAATGCGGTGGCCATTTTTATGCAAATTAGGCATGGGATATTTAAATCCCTGCCTCATTTGCAATGTCGACCTGCAGAAGGATGCAGTCTAGAGATACCCAGAGTTAGTTGCCATTTACCAGGAGCAGGGGTAGGGAACCTACTCAAGTCCTGTCAACCTTCACCTTCAAGCCATATCCCTCCTGAGCATCTGCGATACCCCGGGGCCACCCACATGAACTGCATCCTCCCCAAGTTTTAGTCAGGGGTATATAGCAGATGTCATGAACAGGTGAAGTTTTGTGTACTGCCCATTAGCTTCCATGATATTTGCTAAAAATACACATGAGTAAAATGTAACCTTAATGATGAGCACCGATGGTGCTTGTACTGCCTTGGTGAAGCTCACATGACTACCTGCTATTCCATCAGCCACTCATTCCCATCCTGGATGTGGAAAGCCAGGTAATTTAATCTCTAAAAGCTCCTCATGGAGCAAGCTATGTGTCCATGTCTGCAGTCAGATCCAAGATTGTCCTGTCAGAAGAGAAAAGCAGTTTTGCCTCCCCGACCCATGACTGGCCAGGAGCGAAGTTGTATGTTGACCTCACTGCTCAAAGTCTTAGGATGCCCTTGATAGAGTGTAAAGTCAATCACCAGCAAGATCTGCTGGCACCACCCACAGTTCTGGTCATTGCTCTGTCATAGCCGCCATTTGCATGGCCAACACCACCCAGACCCTGTGAGCCTGGATTCTCAACCACATGGAATGGCTGATATAAATTGAGGAGCTGCTCTTGCCATATCCAAGTTTCCCCTCTACTGTCCAGACCAGTCACTGCTGTCATGTCATCTCTGGAAGATGAACTGTTGCTCCTTCTGCCCCATAGGCACATCCCTCCCATCTACTTTGGACTGCTGCTACCAACAGCTCTGCCTCTTCTGGACCCATCCTCCAATTTCAAGGACTTTTCAGAGCAGAAGCCCTTGTTCTCACTAGCCTCCAGATGGAGTCCAGGCTCATGGAACAGACCACCTAACCTCCTGGCAAATGACACAACACACCTGGGTGATGCCTGTTACTGCCCTTACTGGCTGTCTTGGGACCCCTACTGTGTTCATGCCATTTTGTCCACAACATCATGCTATATAACCCGGTGCACCCCAAGGTGCTGTTCATCTATAAGAAGGAGGAAGAAGTGACACTGGTACTACCAGTGCCCACTGCAGCACTTTCTTCCTCAGATGAGGTGCTCATTCCAGCCTATCTCTCCCCACTGACAATATCAAGAGCTCCTGAAATGTGTTGGTGAATATCGCCCTCTCTTTGTGATATACCTTTGGAGGTTAAGGACACCCAGCATGAGTTGTTGGATATCCTCCAGCCTCAGGGACTCTTGTCTATGGCCCTCCCCCTTACCAAGGGTGTCCTCTAGCTGACCAAGACAGTGTCACATATGTACAATCTCCAAGGCTGTGTCTACACTGGCACCTTTTCCCAGAAATGCTTAAAACGGATCAGTTTTCCGTTATAAGTATTTCCGGAAAAAGAGCATCTTCATTGGCAGGATGCGATCTGGGCTTTTTTGCGGAAAAGACTACTGTGCTGTCTACACTGGCCCTTTTCCGGAACAGTTTTCCGGAAAAAGGACTTTTGCCCGAGCAGGAGCAGCATAGTTTTTCCGGAAAAGCAGCTGATTTCTTACAGTAAATCGTCACTGCTTTTCCGGAAATTCAAGGGACCAGTGTAGACAGCTCGCAGCTTATTCCGGAAAAGCGGCTGCTTTTCCGGAATAAGTGGCCCAGTGTAGACACAGCCCAAGAGTACAGAGTGATGATACTTTGTTCTTACCAAAAGGGCAGAATTTCTCATTACCCATCTAATCCTTTATTCCTTGGTTGTCCATGCCAGGGTGGAGCAAACCTGTCAACACCCCCACAAATCCACTTCCCTGGACTGGGCAGCCAAATATGTGGACTTGCTTGGTTGCAAGATATACTTCTCTGGAGGCTTTCAGTTCAGGATTGCCAGTGACCAGGTTTTCCTGGCAAATATGATTTTAATAAACTTAAGCTGGTGGAGTTTAAAGACCATCTTCCACTGGATCAGTAGCAACAATTCCAGGTTCTCCTTGATGAAGGACACCTGGTGGCCAAAGTGTACCTATAGATTGCAGTGGATGCAGAAAATACAGCCTTCCATTCACTGGCTATTGTTCTCATGGGGGACTTTAATCACCCTGACATCTGTTGGGAGACCAATACAGCAGTACACAGACAATCCAGGAAGTTTTTGGAGAATGTTGGGGATAACTTCTTGGTACAAGAGCTGAAGGAACTGACCAGGGGCCATGCACAGTTTGATCTGCTGCTCACAAACAGGGAGGAACTAGTAGCAGAAGTAAAGATGGGTAACAACCTGGGAAGCAGTGATCATGAGATGATAGATTTCAGGATCCTGACCAAAGTAAGAAAGGAGAGTAGCAAAATACACACTTTGGACTTCAGAAAAGCAGACTTTGACTCCCTCAGGGAACTGATGGGCAGGATTCCCTGGGATGCTTACATGACGGGGAAAAGTGTCCAGGAGAGCTGATGGTGATCAGAGAGGGTGTGCGTCCCTTATTGGATGAGGGAGGTAACCTACTGACAGATGATGTGGGAAAAACTAAAGTACTCAATGCTTTCTTTGCCTCGGTCTTCATGGAGAAGATCAGCTCCCAGACTAATGCACTAGGCAATGTAGTATGGGAAGGAGGTGGACAGCCCTTGGTGGGGAAAGAACAAGTTAGGAACTGTTTAGAAAAGCTAAACATACACAAATCCATGGGCCTGGATTTAAGGCTCCGAGGGTACTGAGGGAGTTGGCAAATGTCATTGCGGAGTCGTTGGCCATTATTTTTGAAAACTCATGGAGATTGGGAGAGATCCTGGATGATTGGAAAAAGGAAAACGTAGTACCCATCTTTAAAAAAGGGAAGAAGGACAATCCAGGGAACTACAGACTAGTCAGCCTTACCTCAGTCCCCGGAAAAACCATGGAGGGGATCCTCAAGGAATTCATTTTGAAGCACTTGGAAGAGAGGAAAGTGATTAGGAATAATCAACATGGATTCACGAAGGGCAAGTTGTTCCTGACCAATCTGATTAGCTTCTATGATAAGGTATCTGGCTCTGTGGATATGGGGAAGTCAGTGGATGTGATATACCTTGACTTTAGCAAAGATTTTGATATGGTCTCCCACAATATTCTTGTCAGCAAGTTAAGGGAATATGGATTGGATACATGGACTGTAAAATGGATAGATAGCTGGCCAGACTGTTGGGCCTAACGAGTAATGATCAACAGCTCAATATCGGGTTGGCGGTCGGTTTCTAGTGGAGTGCCCCAAGGATCTGTTCTAGGACCTGTTTTGCTCAACATCTTTATTAATGACCTGGATGAGGGGATGGATTGCATCCTCAGCAGGTTTGCAGATGACACTAAGTTAGGGGGAGAGGTAGATACTCTGGAGGGCAGGGATAGGGTCCAGAGTGACCTGGACAGATTAGAGGATTGGGCCAAAAGAAATCTGATGAGGTTCAACAAGGACAAGTGTAGAGTCCTGCACTTGGGATGGAAGAATCCCAAGCATTGTTATAGGCTGGGGACTGACTGGCTAAGTAGCGGTTCTGCAGAAAAGGACTTGGGGATTACAGTGGATGAGAAGCTGGATATAAGTCAACAGTGTGCCTTTGTAGCCAAGAAGGCTAATGGCATATTAGGGTGCATTAGGAGGAGCATTGCCAGCAGATCCAGAGAAGTGATTATTCCCCTTTATTGGTCTTTGGTGAGACCACACCTGGAGTATTGTGTCCACTTCCGGGCCCCCCACTATAGAAAGGATGTGGATGCATTGGAGAGGGTCCAGTGGAGGGCGACCAAAATGATTAGGAGGCTGGATCACATGACCTATGAGGAGATACTGAAGGATTTGGGTTTGTTTAGTCTTCAGAAGAGAAGAGTGAGGGGGGATTTGATAGCAACCTTCAACTTCCTGAAGGGAGGTTCCAAAGAGGATGGAGAAAGGCTGTTCACAGTAGTGACGGATGGCAGAACAAGGAACAATGGTCTCAACTTACAGTGGGAGAGGTCTAGGTTGGATATTAGGAAAAACCATTTCACTAGGAGGTTGGTGAAGTACTGGAACGGGTTACCTAGGGAGGTGGTGGAATCTCTATCCCTAGAGGTGTTTAAGTCTCGCCTTGACAAAGCCTTGGCTGGGTTGATTTAGTTGGGATTGGTCCTGCCTTGGGCAGGCGACTGGACTTGATGACCTCCTGAGGTCTCTTCCAGCTCTATGATTCTATGGTACTGTACTCCTGGCTGCAGCCCTCTGGTCTCCTCCACAGGGGACTTGTCTTTCAAATGACACAGTCTTTTTAGAATCTTAGAAAATTAGGATAGGAAGAGACATTAGGAGGTAATCTAGTTCAAACCTTTCCTTTTAGTGACATAACTGAGTCTTTGCACTTTTTCAAGGAGTCCTGTGCCACACTGCAGTCACTTGTATATACACTCCTATGGTAAGACACTGCCTGCACTGTCAGTCATACCATCCCTGTTGGCCAGACTCCTACTCACTTTACTGTCAGTGCCTGTAAAAGGAACTGAATTGTTGACAGTACTCCCAAAGGCAATGCTACCCCACTGTTGCCATATATTTGTCTTTCCCTTAGCAATTGCTTAAGTTTGTTTTGTTGACCATGTTGGGAACTGCAACCTTTTCCCCACTCCTCTTATGGTGCCTCCCATGTTATTTTAGCAGGCCATCTTGCCCTTTTCATCCACCGACAGATTACCATGGATGGTTGGATATTGGAGATCATCCAACTTGGAGACCTGTCCATCTTCCTGGTTAGGGATGAGCCTGATTTTATTTCTGTTCTTAAAACTGGGTAGCATCCACCCAGGGGTGGCCCGTGGATTCAGGCAAACTTGGCAGTTGCCTAGGGCTCTGCATTCAATGGGGTACCCAATGATGACATCCTGCCATTGAGGGCTATGGAGATGGGGGCACCGATCGCACATTCTACCTAGGGCACCAGCTGCTGGCAGCTCAACTCGAGTTGTCTTCCGGCCAATGGTTTTTCAACGCTTCAGCCCTCTAACTGAGTCTCATACACTGTGTTTCCAGGGTTTGCAGTCTTTTTTTCATTGCCCTGATATAGAGCTGTAAACACTGCCACCTTTCACAGCCCAACAGGGCCCCTTCTCAGTACTCTTCATAGGTGTTCTTTCAGTAACTCTCACCTTGATCAGTCTTCAGCCAGACCAGCATGACCTGTCATGGTACCCTTGCCTGGTCTAGCTATGTTCTGGGCTCAGTCTGCTTGCACTGTCTTGTCCAAGGTCCTGCTACTCTTCCAGTCAGTCAGGCACCAGGGCTATGTCTACACTTGCGGCTTCTTGTGCGAGTAATATGCAAATGAGGCTAAGCGTGGACTATTGTCGAGCCTCATTTGCATATCTAATGAGCCACCATTTTTTTCAAAAGAGGCTCTTGCACAAGAAGGAGCGTCTACACTGCCCCTTCTTGCGCAAGAAAAACCCTCTTGCGCAATGCCGTTACACCTATTACTTTTCAGGAAGAATGGCATTGTGCAAGAGGGTTTTTCTTGCGCAAGAAGGGGCAGTGTAGATGCTCCTTCTTGTGCAAGAGCCACTTCTGAAAATAATGGTGGCTTATTAGGCATGCAAATGAGGCTCAGCGGTATTCCAAGCTTAGCCTCATTTGCATATTACTCGTGCAAGAAGCCGCGAGTGTAGACATAGCCCAGGTGTTTGGAAGAGGTTTAAAAAAAAGCAAAGAAAATAGCAGCCTCTCAAGTGCAACACTCGTGGATTGCTGTATTTATAGGGCAAGCAATAATGCAGCCATGGATGTGGCTGATATTCTCATTATGACCTTTTCCTGCCTATTATTTTTGGGAAGATTAACAAGTAAACAACCTGCAATAATTTCTTGATGTGACAGAAACTTCAAATATCGGCATTATGAGTAGTTTCTGTAAGCTTTAAAGTTCTGATTTCACGTTATTCGTTAGCACTGGAAGTGGCATCATCCCATAACTTACTTGTTAATTAATGAGTTCTGAACATGCAAAACACATTTATGTGTGTTCCTGACTCCCACCGATTATGCTAATTTTTGGTTGAACTCTGGCATGTAGTTAATTAGGGTGCAGATGTGAATATCTTCTCACAGCCAGATACAGATACTGGCATTATGCATTTGTAATAGCAAAGAAATAAGAAATACTTGGCCTGATCATGTAGGGAACTGAACCAAACAAACAAAAAAGGGATCAATGGAAAGCATCCTTTAAACAAAATTACTGCTTTTAATATTAATAACTAAACTGCTATTCTGCTGGAAAAAAATTCTAAGCACTGAGAGATTTTTTTAATTACCAAATTACAAAAAAAAATATGCTTGTCTCTTCCATATTTCTTCAGGTTATTTTAAGATGTTGCTTTGTTACTAAAAAAGAATATAATATCATAAGAACATATATAGTTAAGTTGCATGTGATTTTTTTCAAATCTTTGCAATTATAGAGCAATTAAGAGATCTTTGCAATTATAGAGCAAGAAGACTAAACAGTTCTTGAGCATTAAGTTATATTTGCCACCTGTTGCAGTATTCAAGAAACCATATCAAGTGCGATTAAGTTCCAAGTGTAGACCTTTATCAAAGTTAGTTCAGCAAATCCCTTGTTTCAGTCACAGGTGTGTAACTGCACACCTAGGATTCTTTGAGCACAGTTGGACATTATGGCACAGCAGGAGACTCTATGAATATTTAATCAGCTAAATTTGGCTTCAGTGGCTGGAAACCAGCACCTATATATATATAAATAATGAAGTCATTACTAGTAATAGAGTAAAGTAGAAAACATACCCTCGTTTTCTCTTTTTCTTGAGCTGTTTGTTTAGAGCTTTATTTGTATAATGTCTGCAAGGAGTACTTTGCTGATAGTCTGAGGAATTAAGTGAAAAAGGTTTGACTTACACTTGGAATAAGATTTCTGATTTATACAAGTCAATGTGTTTGCCTTTTGTTTCTAACTGCTGTGTGAAAATAGGAATTTATGTGTCAAGCACATCGTAACTGGAGAGGCAAGTGCAATAGCTAATACAAGTGGCTTTATGCAGATTTCTGTGTTTTAACAAGGTTTTGCCAAAGTTTAAAGAATTAGGATTTGAAACCTACACATTCCTTGGCTTTTGTAATTATGGCGATAACTTCATTCAGGATAAAGGAGCTCCACGGAGAAGCCTGGATTTCAGGTAGTTAATTGAATTTCCGTCAATTGATGTGTTCTCATGTTTGTGGATTCTTGTAAACATAGTTTCAATATAGTTAAGATATTTTTGTCACTGTCAATCTTTAATACATTAACTACATAAATGTTTTAAACAGTATGCATAAGATCAATAAAAATCTTGAGTCATTCTGGTGTAACAAAAAGCACCTTAAGTATAAATATTACTAAAAATTTGTAATTATGACAGTCATAAATGTCATCTTGTTACTTGAAATTAAAATATTAACTATCAATGTGATAAATTTGCCACTAATATGTAGAGGCATCTACCACATATCTTTACATATTTGTGCATCTTGGGAACCATTCATCAACAACCTTCTTTTATCTGCTCATCTTCCACTTCACCTCAATAGACCCATACCTTTACGGTCATGACTGGTTAATTAAGGCATTCCTGCTCCTAAACATTTCAATCATGTGAATAGCAAGGGGTATTTTGAGTATTATTACCAATTTTTTTGCATAGCTTTCATATACTTTTTACATAGGGAAAATATAAATTATCTATAGTGTCTTTCCCAAAGATCAAATCAGCTTCTACAGTGTTTTGGGAGTTCAGGTTTAAATAACTTTTTCACAGCTTGTATAGTAGTGCATTGATCTTGGGTTTTAAATCATCTTTAGTACTGTAAACCATGTGGGGGAACTTACATATTCACTAATAACTTGTTTTTATATTCTGTCTATCAATAGGAAAATTGTATTGCCTTCCTAAGTTCGTCTCAGGTGTGGTTTTGTTTGTTTGTTTGTTTTTTGGCAGACAGTACAGTACTGGGAAAGTTAGAAAAAAACTGCTACATATCAGATATCCTGACCTTAATTGTTTCAATAAAGGAATATTGCTACTGAATGGATGTTGCAAACATACATGCTTTTAAAGGAACAAGTAAAATTGGCTAGTCATTTATCACATAGGTCCATCAACCTCACTATTGTATAATATATTTTAAAGAAATATCCAAAACAGAGCAAAGTTAGTTTACTTTTCCTCTACAGGTCAGAGTTGTACTTTTGTTTTTGAATGAGAGGCAAACAAGATTTACTTTTTGAGGTAATCCAAATGTGCAGGGTTTCTTAACTTATTTACCTTAATTGCATGTGTGGTTGATTAGTAATAATCATAATAATTAATACATAATTAATAATACTGTGATCCAAGAACTTTAGACTTATTTTAATCTAATTATGCCAAATGTTATTTTTGGACAGTATGTTTAAACCACTTTGCAAAGAACGATATTGAGGCAAGTATACAGTGATCTCATTATGAATTAAACGTTGCCTGCAACAGTAACAATTTAGAAACATTTAATCATTTATTTTTATTATTTTTTATTATTGATAGTCATGTATTAATTATTTTTAGTATGCCCTTCCTGGTGGTTTCTGGGTGCCTCACAAATTTATGAAGCAAACTAGATTTTTAAAAAATGACCAAGTCATCACTGCTTCCTGTTTTAGTACATCATTTCTCAGGATGAATTATAAAGAGGTTATTTGGGAAATGACTTTGTAAGTGGATGCATTTTAATCTGTGGAGTAAAGATGAGGAGACTTGGATTCAGCAATATGCGTCATGATATATAATACTTACATAGGCATGTATCTTTATTCAGAAGTGTCCTGCGTCTCATTTCCAGACAGCTAAACCTGATTGTGTCACCTTTTGAGCACAGTTGACATGCTGATTAACAAATCTTGAGATAGTCGCTAAGATAATTGGGTCTTTACCCAATGTATTGAAACCCAACATAGAATCTGGAACAATGTTGTACAGTGATGAGGTTAACTCAGGAGATGGTTTTCTGCAGAGTATACCAACTCAGTTTTCAGTCATTCACTGGTAGAAATCATTGCAATTAGGGATGTTAATGATTAACTGCTTAACCAATAATCCTTATCTTTAATGAGTGAGGCTTATTGCTTACATTTAACCAGTGAGGGCTTGGGTGGACCCCCTGCCTGCTGCGGGCAGGGGACGGCTCCAGGTGCACAAAGCCCGCCACAGGCCGGGGTGCTCAGCCTACAACCAGGGCAGGCCCAGACCAGGCGCACTGTGGAGATGCTCCAGCCCTGCCATGGTAGGTGGGCTGGAGTGGCACCCCCACTCACCCCATTTAATCAGTTAACTGGTTAAACTTAACATTTAACTGATTAACTAATTAAATGGGATTTTACATCCCTCTTTGCAATAACTTTTTCCTGCTGATGACCAATATTTGAATAACTCAAGCAAAGTCCACATCTGATTTGAAAATATTTGGTTTGGACCAGTTGAAGATGGAAAATAGTACTTCTGGCTGCCTTTGTAGTGATGAATCAAATAGAACTCAAACATTCTGTGTCACTTCCAGCCAGGGATGGATTAAGAGGTGGGCTAGCTGGGCAGCTGCTCGGGGCGCCAACCTATGGGGGGGGTGCTAAAACACACCCCAGTTCACCCGCGGGCGCTGCTATGGCTGGCGCATGGCATGCAGTAGGGTGGCAGCTGCTTCGCCCGAGCACGTCCTGCCAGCAGCCCCAGCTCCTGCGCTGAGATGTGGCGGCTCCTGCCACAGAAGGGGCGGTGAGTTAAAGGTGAGGGCGCTGCCTCAGTTTTTGTTCGGACAACAGAAAGCGAGTGTGCGGGCAGCCGGCGAGGCTCAAGAAGCAGTGGTGCTGGTCTCTCCTGTGTGCAAAATCTGCCACACAGGGCACCCAAAAGGGGGTGCCCAGAACTGGGGCTGTGCAGCCTGCGCACCCACACTCAGCACGCACCCGCTGCGGGCTATGTGGTTCCCAGCTGCCCTGTGTTCAGTCAGGGGAGGCTGCACTGTGCTCCTGCTGATCGGGAAGCCCTTCCTCTTTGCCCCAGCCCAGCACCTGAACGCGGTGCAGGTGGGCTGGAGCAAAGAGGAGCAGCTGCCTGGCCAGCTGGCCATGGTGCTCAGCCCAGGTGCACCACGCTCCACGTGGGCTGGAGCAAAGGGAAAGCCTCCCAATCGGCTGGAGCGTGGCACAGCCTATGCTGAACATGCTGACAGGCAGCTGACAGGCAGCTTCCCCTCTGCTCCAGCCCACATGGAGTGTGGTGCACCTGGAGCACAGGGCAACTGGGTGGGAGCAAAGAGGAGGGCTGCCTGGCCAGCTGGCCATCGTGTTCAGCCTTGGTACACCCTTCTCTGCGGGAGGGAGGAGTTGTCCCCAGAGGAAGCACCTGCTGGGTCTTCCCTGCTCCATGTGGGGACTAGGGAAAAGTCCTGGGAGGAGGCAGGTACAGGGGACTCCCTGCTCCCACTGGCACCCTGTCTCCCATTGCAGAACCCTGTCCCCTCTCCCTCACTGGCTCCCTGTCCCCTGATGAAGAGCCCTGTACCCTCCCCACACTCCAGTACCCTGTCCCTTGCCCCCACTAACACCCTGTGTCTGTTTGAAGGGGTGCCAAATTATTAGCCTGCCCGGGGCACCCACATGTCTCAGTTCTGCCCTGCTTCCAGTGTATGATCACTGATATCCTTAATAGGGAGTGTGATTAGAGACCCAGCCAATTTCCCAAAGTGCCTTCTTTTACCTGTCAGTATAACATCCTTCCTTATCAGTTATTCATTTTTATCAAGCATTCAGTTAGCTTGGGACATTGTTCCCTCCATGTTTGAAGATATGTTGAGGAAGAATAGACTGTTCCCACAAAATTACAAAATGCTGTATATGTATCTAAGGTTGTAGGAAAAGGTTTCAATATTTTATTAGCAAAACAGTGTATAATTGCATCTCTACGATAAAGCGTATATGGAAAGGGTTAGAAGTCTGAGGTTGCAAACTTTGGAGTTTGCAGATTTGTTTGGGGGTGATCTCCATGACTTCTAACATATCTATGTCCTTGTAAGTAACTCACCCCTGCAAAACTGATGCATTAAGTAGGATATTAGACATGGGTTAATTGAATAGTTGTGTAACCCCATTAATTCTTTGCTGTTACACGACAATTCGATTGTCCCTATGAGTGGGACCTGCAGCCAGTGCGCTCCCAGCTCCACTCCTGGGGAGCCCCCAGCCATCTCATGCTGCTGCCTGTATATCTGAGTCAGCAGTGCAGGGTGGCAGGGGGAGCCAGTCCGCAAGGGGAGCCAGTTTAAAAAACAGCTCCCCTCACAGACCAGCTGCTGTCCATCCCACACTGCTGCCTCTGATATAGAGGAAGCAGCTTGGGGTAGTAGAAGCCCCTTTCTGTGGTGGTCCAAGCTGCTCACAGAGGAGGCTCTGCAGGAGGCAGAGCAGCTTTGGTTCACAGGGAGCTTGGACGCCCTGTGGGCAGGGGTTGCCACGAAGCACCCAGGAAAAAAAATCAGCATTTCCATGCACCTTCCCTGGGCAGTGTGCCACCTCAAAACTATAGGGTTGGAGGGAGAGATACCATCTCATAATTCTCATATTTGTTTCTTTCATGGAATTCAGCAATTTAAGGGGAGCATGGTCCGTGACCAACTGAAAATGGGTTCCCAACAAATAATAGCGGAGGGCCTAGATCACCCACTTCACTGCTAGTGCCTCCTTTTCGATTGTCGAGTATCTCCTTTCTTGCTCAAAAAGTTTACGACTTACGTACAGTATGGGGTGTTCTTCCCCGTTGGCCTCTTGTGACAGCACGGCTCCAAGTCCTGACTCAGAGGCGTCCGTCTGCAACACAAAGGGTTTGTGAAAGACTGGCTATGAGAGAACCGGCGCCTGGGAGAGGCATTTTTTTAAGTCCTGGAAGGCTTCTTCGCAAGCCTCCGTCCACTGCACTTTCTGTGATTGCAAATTCTTCGTCAAGTCGGTTAAAGGTGCGGCTATGGTGGCAAATTGGGGAGCGAAACGTCTATAATAGCCCACTTGGTGCTTGGTTGTGGGGGCGTGATAGTCTCTCAGGGCTTGCACCTTATCTATCACTGGCTTAAGTTTTCCTCAACTTACCGTGTATCCTAAGTACGTAACTTCTCCTTGCCCCAGGTGGTACTTCCCTGGGTTAACCGTCAAGCCGGCATCCCCGAGGGAGGTTAACACTGCCCTCAGGTGCCTCAGATGGTCCTCCCAGGACTCACTATAAATTATAATATCGTCTATATCGGCCGCTGCGTAGAGGTTGTATCCTGGGAGGACCCGATCCACTAACCGTTGAAACGTTGCTGTGGCCCCATGTAACCCGAAGGGCATCCTCACAAATTGGTATAGCCCAAAAGGGGTTGAGAACACCGTTTTCTCTTTGGACGCGGGGGTTAATGGTATTTGCCAATACCCTTTTGTTAAGTCCAGTGTAGAATATAACGGGATCTCCCTATCCGCTCTAGCAGTTCATCTACCCTTGGCATGGGGTAAGCATCGAACCTGGAAATGGCATTTACCTTCCTAAAATTGATGCAAAACCGTATTGCCCCCCCGGGTTTTGGCACGACGACTATGGGGCTTCGCCACTCACTCTTTGACTCCTCGATTACCCCTAATTTGAGCCTGTTTTGGACCTCCTTCTGTATGGTCTCCCATAATTTACAGGGCAACGGGCATATTTGATCTCTAACTTTCTGCCCCGGCACGGTTGCTATGTGGTGGCTAGACCATCTTGTATACCTGGGGGTCTCTGATATCACCCGGGGGAATTCTTGCAGGAGCTGCATTATTGCCTCCTGCTGTTGCGCCTCTAAGTCTTGCCCCACGTCCACCTCAGGACGAGGCCCCTCCTGGCTGGCTCAGGGACCCAACTTGGGTTCAGGCGGGTGCGGCATGATAAACAAGGCCTCCCACGGATACCACCTTTTCAACAGTTTCACGTGGTATATTTGGGTTCTCCTACGTCTCCCTTCTAACTGGATCTCATAATCAACAGGGCCCACCTGTCTAACCACCTCGAAGGGTCCCTGCCACTTTGCTAACAGCTTTGATTCCCTGGCGGGTTGTAGTAATAGAACCCTATCTCCGGGTGCAAAAACCTGCATTTTGGCTCTTAGATCATAATTCCTCGTCTGTTGTTCTTGTGCCTTTAAGAGGTTTTCCTTAGCATACCTCCCTAGTTCTTGGAACTTTTCCTGCAGCTGCAAGATATACTGCACTGACCCCGCAACCCTTGTCTCTTGTTCCTTCCAAGACTCTTTTAAAAGATCGAGTATACCTTGGGGATTTCTCCTGTATAGTAGCTCAAAAGGGGAAAAAACGGTCGAGGCATGGGGGACCTCTCTGGTTGCAAACAACAGGGCTGGCAACTGCTGGTCCCAGCTCTTCTGGTCTTCCTCTACAAAACGCTGCAGCATTGCCTTCAAAGTCTGGTTAAATCGCTCCACCAATCCATCTGTCTGTGGATGGTAAACCAAGGTTCATATCGTCCAAACGCTTAACAAGTGGGCCAACTCTGCCATCAATTTAGAGGACACATTTGTCCCTTGGTCTGTTAAAATCTCCCTAGGTATGCCTACTTGGGAGAAAACGACCACTAATTCATTAGCTATCACTGATGCCATCGAACTGCGCAAGGGGATCGCCTCTGGATAATGGGTGGCGTAATCGACAATCACTAATATATATTGGAACCCATTCTTTCCAGGGGTCCTACCAGGTCTAGCCCAATCCTTTCGAACAGGACGCCCACCACGGGCAAGGCCACCAGCAGCGCCTTGTGGGGTGGGCATAGATCTGCCTGCTGACACTCCGGGCAGGATTCACAAAACTCCTTAACCTCCCTATGGATCCCCGGCCAAAAGAAACTCCGGGTTATTCATTGGAGTGTCTTTTCCTGTCCCAGGTGCCCAGCCCAGGGGTTCATGTGTCCCATCTCTAAGACCGTCTGCCTCCACCCCTTCGGGACGAGTAATTGGGCTACCTCCTCCTGGTCTTCCCGCCCCCTTGTAATTTGATAGAGGCGGTCTGCACGTGCCTCGGGCCTGGGGGTCTCTCCATGGGTCACCTCCTGGCTAGTGGTTTGTTCCCATGCCCAGGTTAAGCTGGGGTCCTCTCGTTGTTCTCTCATGAAGTCCTCGCCTCCGTCGGTCAGGGTCACTTCCCTCAGATCCCCAGCATCTGAGCTTTCCCCTGCCAGCCCCCCTTTGGGTGGCTCCCCTCGGCCCTCTCCTGGAGGGCGGACTTTACGGGCACCAATCTTCTACTGCCTGGAGGAATCCGGGCCAGTCCTGTCCCAGCAACACTGGGTACATCAGGCATGGGGCCAAGGCCACCCGAGCTAATCTCTCTACCCCATCCACCGCTATCATAATCCAAGTGGTGGGTTAGGTTTTCATGTCCCTGTGAATGCACTGCATGTGGACTGGATCCCCCGCGGGGCCGGGGTGCTACACTAAGTCAGTGTGTACCAGTCTGGCTACTGCCCGAATCTACTAATGCGGATACCTCCTTACCCTCTATCTTTACGTGTACCAGCATCTTTTGGAAATCCAGGGGTTGCGCCCGGGCTGCTACAGTGATGGCACGTACGTGCAGTCCATAAAAGCGCACTCCCGGTGGAAATGTCCCTCTTGGCTGCACTCGTAACAAGCAGTCGTTGAGGGGGGGTTTGCTTTAGGGGTACCCTCCCCCTCAGTTGCGGGAGGAATTCTGACTCTCTCCCTCTCCCCTACGGGGGGGCTCTCCCAAGGCCATCCCGGTCTTCGAAGTTCCCCCTTTTGCCCGTTGCCTGGCCTGCTCCTACCTCTTGAGGCCCGCCCGTGTAACCCTAGGCTTTCCTTACTTCCCTTGGTTGGGCCTTCCCTACCTCCCCGCCCTCTCCCGTCCACATCTTCGGCCACTAAATAATCCTCCATTAAGGTCGCCAACTTCACCAACTGCTCCAGGATGATAGCTTCTGCCACCTGGGCTGCAGAATGCTTTTTGGGTTCTAGCCACCGCCAAGCCAGTTCCTTAAGACACTGTGCAAAAAGTCGGAGGCGTGTCCCTGCAGTATAGTGTTCTTGTCGAAATTTCTGACGATATGTCTCGGGCGTTATCTCGGTCTGGTCTAGGATAGCCTCCTTGACCTTATAATAATTCAGCACCTCATGTTCATCCATACTTCTGTAGGCTAACTGGGCTGGCCCGATCAGGTACGGGGTGAGGATAGTAGCCCACTACTCAGCTGGCCAGCGGGCCGCGGTGGCCACCCACTCAAACATCACCAGGAAGGCCTCAGGTTCGTCTTGGGGTCCCATCCTTGCAAGCCATTGGGGGAGGCAACCCCGGGTCAGATCCCTCCTCCTCTACTATCTGCGCTCCTTGGCTGGATCGGGACATCGTCATCCACTTCTGGAACCACTGGTCCTGCTGGGCCCTTTGTTGTTCAGCCAGCTCACATATCAGCTGCCTCTGTTGCTGGGCTGCTAGCTGCTGAAATATCTGGGCCTGCTGACTCTGGTTCTCGGTCATCCACTCTAACACCTTCGCGGTATCCATTTCCCCCTGTTCCTGTCAAGGAGGGTGTCTATGTCCCCGTACCCCTTCTCGTCAGGGTATGGGATCGATACCCGCATTCTCCACCACATGTCGAGGGGTGTGCCGCGGAGGTTCCACCTACCTTCTCCTGGCACCGCCTCCCTTTTCCTCTTTCCCTCTGGGCAGGTGGGCAAAAGAGGCATGGGGGGGCCCAGCCCCCCCTCCCTATGCCTCCTGATCCCCTGGGCATGCTGGCTATTCCACCAACCCTTCGACCGTGCTGCCCCTGCCTAGTGGGTCTCTGTCCGAGGGGCCCCCACCCAAGGAGGGGGGTATTCTGCCCAGTGCCCCAGATGGGCCGTCACACTCGCTGCGGCCCCTCAAGGTCACTCCGCTCCTTTCTGTCTTCCCTCTGGGCAAAGGAGGGGGAAGAGGAGTGGGTAGGGGGATCCGGGCCCGCCCTTACCTCCGTGCCCCAATCCAGGGTCCTAGGGGTCAGAGAACACTGACTCTTTAAGGCTGGAGCAGGATTCCACTCTGCAAGTCTCCTGCCACGTGGGACAAGCCCGCCTTGGGTTCCTTCCTACCCCTCCCTTTCTCTCAGACTGGGGTACCTGGTTCTCTGACGTCTCCAGCTGGGACGCCGTCTGCTTCCCCAGGGGGGCGCCGCCTCAGCCCATCGCTCGGCTGCAGGCTGCTCCTCTCCCGGCCGGGGGGTCAGACCGCTCCCCCTGACAGGTGGACCCACCGGCTCTAAAAAGTAGTATTTGTTTCCCCAGCAATTCAAACTTTTTTTTCAAGCAATCTGTGTACAATAGGTTCAGAAAAGGGCAACAAAATGATTAGAGGTTTGGAAGGGGTCCCATTATGAAGAGAGATTAAAAAGACTTGGACTTTTCAGCTTAGAAAAGAAGAGGCTAAGGGGGGATATGATAGAGGTCTATAAAATCATGACTGGTATGGACAAAGTGAATAAAGAAAAGTTATTTACTTATTCCCACAATATAAGAACTAGGGGTCACCAAATGAAATTAATAGGCAGCAGGTTTAAAAGAAACAAAATGAAGTTTTTCCTTGCACAGTTAACCTGTGGAACTCCTTGCCAAAGGATGTGGTGAAGACCAGGAGTTTAACAGGGTTCAAGAAAAAACTAGATAGATTCATGGAGGCTAGGTCCATCAATGGCTATTAGCCAGGATGGGTAGGAATGGTGCCCATAGTCTCTGTCTGGAAATGGATAACAGGAGAGGGATCACATGAGGAATACCTGCTATATTCCCTCCCTCTGGGGTATCTATATTGGCCTCTGTTGGCAGACAGGATACTGGGCTAGTTGGACCTTTTGTCTGACCCAGTATGGCCCTTCTTATGTAATATATTCTGAAATTAGTTTCCTCAACCACTATAAGCAAACTTGAGGTCAATAAAAATATGAAAATTCTTTTGATTCAAAAGGCTTCTTAAGGTACATGCTTGTGCACTACAGGAAAATACTGAACACTTTATGACCTCTGTCTTGCACCAATAGCATTAGAATGTCCAAAGCTGCTGGTATGTTTCTGAAAAGCTCTTGGAAGCTTCAGTGTCTTAGAAAGAAACTGAGGACTAGTCAAAACAACCTTCTCAAGAATAATAGATTAATCTCTCATTTTCTGAGTCAGACTATGTCCAGAAGTAACCCCTGCCAAGAGAAACAGAGGTTAAACAATCATTCACAAAAATCCCTTATCATTATTTTGAAAATGTGCAAAAGAGGAAAGGCCCAGAACAGTTTGGAATCAGAGAGAAGTATGGAAAAGTTGACCCAGTTTGCAGTAGGAAAAAATCAGATATGTCCACTTTGTCCAATGTAACAGATTTGAATTTATACATAATCTTAACGTGTTAAGAGACTTTTCTTATATCCTCCAAGGACTGTCCTGAAGCAGCTGACTCGTGCTTCTGAGTCCCAGTGCTGTTTCAGCAGTTTATATTTCAAATTTCCAACAGTGACCAAAACAGAAATTGAACTTGTCAAAGAAACCTATTTTTCATAGGATGACTTCATTTATTGTGCTATTCCAACATGGCATTGACTCCTTTAGCATCAATAATAGGTAAAAAGGACTGACATTAGTAAATCTGATTAGTAAAATTGGTGCTTGGCCAACTACAAGCTCATCTAATTGAAACTAACATTGTAGACCTGGCATAATCTGGATTCAGGCCAGGTTTTCCTGTTTAAATAAGTGTTTTATCAGGCTGGAATATGATGAGAAAATAAAATGTTTAAAAAACTTTGCCACATTCTGGGAAACTCCATGGCGTATAAGCAATAAACAGCACATTATTTCAACCTGCTCCTGGCACCTGGGATCCAGTTTTTTGGCCTAAAATCCACCTTTAATTTATTTTTATTATTACAGCTAAATTGCCTAAATACTGCAATAACGTTATAAAAATAATTATACCAAATAAAAGGTAGAAAGTGTTTCTTGTTAAATAGATCCAAAACAGCTTTTGTTAAATATGGGTTAGCTTTATTTAAGTACCTAATTTCTGCTACAAACATACAGGGCAAGTGACAAACTCAACATGTGTTTGGCCTTTTTAAAGATAAATTTTCATCTCTTATTTAAATGTAAGCAGGTTATCTGGCCTGATTGTTCTTGGAATATAGGACACCTATGATCCCAGTCAAACTTGTAACTAGAACACAAACAAATAAAAGATCTGTGGTTTTGGTTATACCCCTCTATTGATAATCTCAACTATGTTGAAATTATTATAAAACCAATATTTTTCATATAATTTAATGTGATATGTTCTGTATTTTTACTATTATACTGCAGAATAGCAAATGGCAGTTATTTGTAAGATATAGCAGTCTTAACTTTCGTATAATTATTGTAAAGATATAAAATAAAAGTGACTTGGAATTTCAATCCATTTGATTCAATTTAAAATGTCTTTCTATTTTAAAAGAAATCTGGAGGCAGAGATTATTTAAAAATAAGCAATATTTTATGTGTTTCAATTACAAACAAATGTAAAATAGTGGATATGTTTTGGTCCATTGCTAAGAAGAATTAGTATTACATACTGCCAAGTGGTAAATTGCACTATAAGAAAGTATATGAAGTTCACAGGTCTTAGTCTAGCTATGTCTGATATTGCTACAGCTGTGTCACTCTAACCCTTTATGCAAATATTCACCGTCCTTCTTCAGACACTGGCTGATATTAGATACTAGAGTGATATGTATGTCTTTGGGGGGTCTGCTTGTATTTCTAATTATATTAAAATAGTTGCTGTGCGAGTAAGGAATCAAGTTATTTATTCAAAAAGCTTGATGCAAATGTAGAAGTACTAGCAACCAGTGTTCTTCAGATGTGATGATAGTCAGAATCTTATCCTATTATGTCCATTAAATATTGATGGAGTAAAGGAAACCCCATGCAAACATGTTTGAAAATTCTTTTTTTTTTTTTGGTATAGTTAAGACTATATAGTCCAAATAAGGTAGAGATTTGAGGTAAATCTATATCTGAACTTCAGTTTTGGCAAGTATTTGGCTGAAAACAGGTAGTTATGTACAAAAGAAAATATATTTTGAAAAATAAACTTAATTAAGAATTAATAGTGAAATGTCATCTTTGATAAATCTTCTGTAGTTATTGACAAGAATATCAGCAATACCTATTGTAGGCACTAGATGGTGCTTCAGCCTTTAAAGTGAATTAATATATTTCTGTTTCAAAAGAGACCAGCAACCTTTTAGGATGCAAGTTTTTTTAATAATTTCCAAAAATGTTAATTATTAGAAGTGTTATAGAGCAGAATTTTGTTTTCCCCCCATTTAAGATGGACACTGTACTAGTATTTTATAATAATTCACATCCCGAATCTTCCATTGTGGTATAGAAGATAGGCAGACATTGTTTTCTTGTGTGTGTTTTTTCCCAGGCTGTTGTTAATCAATGGATAGAGAAGTTAAAATGTAGTTTGCAAATTGTCCTAAGATTATGATTTTATCAAAGTATTAAGCTGTCCTCTTTAGTTTTAAAACAAAATATAATCTTAGCATATTGTGTGTGCTACTGTAATAAATATTTAAAATAAATATTATATAAATAAATATATAAAATAAATATTTTTGTAACAGGTATCAACTCTCTCCTCTAATAAATCACAGCCATAGTGTCTTTGTGTACGTTAAAAGTATGTTTGCATATGTGACAGTGACATTTTGTTATTTAATGTTATTTTATAATAATACTGTAACTACTTATCTTAACAATCTGCACATCCAAATATAAGAAGCAGTTTGCCTCATAAATAAATTATAGAATGTATTTTATAATAAGGGTTAGTTATAGCTGGTATTTCTCATTAGCACTCTTGTAAAATGATGAAAAACATCTGAAAAAACAAAGGTCTATATATTTTGTTATGCTGTATTTAAAAGTTTATTTTAGAATGGAACTTTAATATAGCTTTTTATTTTCAGTTTCCTTTATTTTCATGTTTTGTAGGTTTTTTTTAACATTTATAGTGTAATTTCATTTAGGTCTGTATCATTTTTCTGTGCAAGTCTATAAGAAACATTGTGAAATATCTTTGGAGACAGTTGGATTTTGCTGAAAGTCAGCTGTATATGTTATGATTGCTTCCCTGGAGTGTGATCAGAAACAAAGGAGCTGATGCAGTCTCAATGGCCGTCTGTGAAAAACAGATTCCAAACTTTAGAGATGAAAATAAAATGACAAACCAGGATATCATAGATTCCTATCTCTAAGGTTGGGTGGTGCCTTTAAAGAAAGGGGCAGATGTTGATCGAAATTTTATCATGAAAATAGCTGTTTCCTGAGCTGTCTAGTGGCATTGGCAACTGTTCTGCCATGTGCTGAGCTAGGCTTTCAGCTACACAGTGCAGTAGAGGGTGGGATTACTGCAGAGATAGCTCATTAAATTACAGAGGGCTATAAGGGAAGAAATTTGGTATGTTTCTAACTGACAGCCACTCTGGCTAACCGGAACACAATGGATAACTCCTGGAGGGGGCAATCTCCAACAATCTTCCATTGAAAGAACTCATCACTATACCACATTGCAGGGGTTCCCAAACTTTTTGACATGGGGACCAGTAAATCCATTCACAAGCTTTTGGAGGACCGGTAACATTCATTTGCATATTTGCATATTCATTAAGCAAATGATGAATATTCAAATAAGTTGTTTCTGGTCCTCCCAAAGCCCCCAGTGCCAGCGTTATTCTGGCCAGCAAGTTAAGGGAATATGGATTGGATAAATGGACTGTAAGATTGATAGAAAGCTGGCTAGATCAGGGTTTCCCAAACTTTTTACTTTAGTTGGAATCCATTTTTTTTCAGTACTGTTTTTTGCAGCCCAAAAATATAAACGCATATAAAAAGAAGAATGGAAAATGAATAAATTGTCAGTGTTTCACCGGGGTGCATCCTTCGCCCAGCCTAGGCCAGGGTTTGGGGAACCCGTCGCTGCATAGGCACTCCAGGAGGCGGGAGCAGGAGCAGATTGGGGGTAGGGTATCTAGCTAGGAGGGACGGTGCAAGGAAGGGTAGGGTTGCCAGGTGTCTGTTTTTGTACAGACTGGTATTTGAAGGTTTTGTCTGGGACACAAATTGAGAAATTACCAGACATATACAATGTCCGGTATTTTCTAATTAGGTTTTATTATAAATAGGCGTATCGGTCCTTAGCTGCGAACTGCCTGGCTGGTAGATGTGTTCATGCTGTCTGAGTGTGTGTCTACCTGCCAGGCAGTTTGCAACTACTCGAGGGAGGGTATTTTGGGGGAGGGGGGGCAAAATGGAATCCCTGTCCAGACTCACTCGTCTGCCAGGGTCTGCAGGGTCTGCATGTGCCCAGGTCAGTCCCGCTCCCCCCCTTCTCATCCCGATCCAGCCCTGCTGCCCTCGTCCAGCCCTGCTTCCGGCAGCTGGTTCTCCCGTCCTCCTTCTCCTGATCTCTCCCAGCCAGCCCCTCCGCCCCCCGGACCAGCCCTGGTTCTGCCGTCTACCTTCCCTGATCTCTGTTGGACTGCCCCACTGCCCCCAACCCTGCTTCTGCCACTTGCCTGCTCGCCCCTCCACTCCATCTCGGCGGGACAGCCCTGCTACCCCCTACCTTGCTTCCACCGGCTGCCCACCCAGATCTCTGCAGGACAGCCCCGCTGCCTCCAACCTTGATTCCGCCGGCCGCCAGCCCCCCAGCCCCGATCTCCAAGGGACAGCCCTGCTGCACCCAACCCTGCTTCCGCCAGCTGCCCAACTTCCCCCCCATCTCCTTGGGACAACCCTGCTACCCCCAACCCTGGTTCCCGGTGGCCGGTTCCTCCTCCCCACACCTCCTCCCAGCCCTCTCCACTCTGCTCCCCTCCCGGCAGCCATGCTGAGGCCCGGTATATTTTTCCGGGCCACGGCCCATAGTTTGGGAAATGCTGCCACATTGCTTTGTGGCAAAGATGAAAATACTAGTCATAATGAAATGCCTCTTTTTATATGAAAAAATGTAGCTAGGAACTAAGGAATTATATGATGAGTGGTTCATCTTGTGCTACTTTGTTTCAGTGACATTTAAAATTTTTGACAATACCAACAAAATATTGTGAGAAGACTTTCAAGGATCTGATACTGCAGCAGGTTATTCATTTAAAATTGCCACTGACTTCTATGCCTGATTAATTACAGTGTCATACATTGGAAAAATGTAGTGCTTTATTCGGTGGAAACACTGCCTGTGCAGAAGGTAGTAAGAGACATTATAGCTATTGCTGGGTGGAAAATGGTTTCTTTGTCGAGTGATGTCCCTGTGGGTGCTCTGCTCTGGGTGCTGGTGCATCCTCGTGCCAGTGACCAGAGATTTATCTAGCAGTACCCTGCCTTGCTGCACATGTAGGGTATGTCTAGACTGCATCCCTCTGTCAGCAGAGGGATGCAGATTAGGCAGGTCGACATTGCAAATGAGGCAGAGATTTAAATATCCTGTGCCTAATTTGCATAAAATGGCCACCATGTTTTGCTGACTCAGCACTTTGTCAGCAAAAAGTGGCAGTCTAGAGGGGGATCTGTTGAGAAAGAAAGCCTTTTTCAACAGTTCCTGTAAACCTCCTACCGCAAGACCATTTTTATGCAAATTAGGCATGGGATATTTAAATCCCTGCCTCATTTGCAATGTCAACCTGCCTAATCTGCATCCCTCCACCGACTGAGGGATGCAGTCTAAACAAACATAGAGTCTCCTCATTCCTTTTTGGTGTCTGTTAGGTGCGTGCACGGTGCCTCAGTTCCTTCTCTACACCCTCAGCAACAGAAGGAGCTCTCGGTCAGTTGCCATTTTTGCACCTGAAATAACAACAACAACAAAAATGGTTAAATTCCTAGTTTTCTCTCATATCCAAGTTTTTTACACCTACTTTACCTGTTTGTTTCCTCAAAAAAAACCCCAAACAAACTAAAAAACCTGAACAAACAAAAAAAACCCACCCCAGTTCATTCATCATTCTTTGTTTCAACATGCCCAGCTCCCCAGGTTTCAAACACTGCAACTCCTGTTGAGAGGCCATGCCAATGTCGGATCGCCATTCTTCCTATACGAAGTGTCTGGGAGAGGCACGTATGGTACAGAAGTGTTTGCACAGTTCGAACATCACGGCCAGAGCTAGGCGGGATCGTTCCAACAGGTTCAAAACATACTTGTATGAGAAATCACTAAAACCACTCCACAATTACTTTCCTTCCAGGACCAAGGACACAGACAAGGCCAGAGGTATGGACAAAAATCATCCCGCTACCTCTTTGGATGAGGCAACGGTGAAAGGCTGGGTTTCTCTGGCTAAATTACTGCCTCCAGCATTGAGCTCATCCAGAGTGAGCGTAGGCGACAAGCCCAGCACCTCAGGCATAGCACTGCCTAAACAACTGGGGCTGCATACAAGGTCTCACTTTAAGCCAAGGCACCTATGGCACAGCCATCCACCATACTGACCAAACACCATAAATTGGCACAGAAGATGGCACCAGAGACAGTGCTGGATATGGCACCCAGGAAACCCTGCACTGACATGCCTCCTCTTTGGGTGCCAACGCTGACCCCATCTTCAGCACTGTCGGCACTGCCACGTGACTGTTCCAGGCACTATACAAGATTGGCAACCCGCACTTCCTCGGCATCACCTTCACCAGCATCTTTGGTGCATTCAATACATTTGCCTCAATCACCAGTCCTATCGCTCTCCCTCAGCGAGGTAGACACAGGTCAAAAGTTGTTTATCATCTCAAAACTCTACTCCTACCCAGAGGCATCCCCCATGGGAGTCCCATTCCACAAGACCACCACACGGTCCACCACCACCTCAATGATACTGTCATCATTGGCCTTATCTACTGCCTCCATACCTGGGTCAGTGGAATCCTTGGGACATGTGGTCCTCTCTAGGAGCCACTATAGTGCTCTGTCTACACAAGCCAAAAGACCGCCACATTCTCCCAAGCCTACACCTAGAAACGTGGCACTGAACTCCCCTAATGTCTGCTGTCAGAAGAGGAAGACTCTCTCTCCGAGGGTGTAGACAGATCTCCACTTCACAATTCCTCTTCATCCCTAGACAGGTCATCATTCCTACCACCCCACCACCAACAGGTGACACCAAACGATTCCAGGAACTGTTCAAGAGGGTGGCTTCAGCACAGGTACTGGATTTACAGGAGGTTCACTCTCCAACCTGTCCCTTGGCCAGGAGTGCTCTTCCTATGGATGAGGCCATCATGGATCCTCCCAATAATATCTGGCAGACAGTAGCATCTGTCATGCCCACCAATAAAAGGGCTGACCAAAAATACTTTGTCTTGGCCAAAGGGATGGACTTTTTATATTCCCACCCATCACGTAACGCACTGGTCATGGACTCAGTCCGACATAAAGTGAAGCACCCAAATATGAGGTTTACTCCCCAGGATATAGATTATAAGTGCTTAGACATCCTGGGTAGAAAAGTTTACTTGTTAGCGACTTTACAACTCAGGGTTGAGAACTTGCCAACCATGACTACTCTAACTATTCCAAACTTCAGGAGTGCTCTCAATTCCTTTGTGAGCAGAAAAGAATCGAGCTCAACAGCATTATTCAGGAGGGTCGTACCATTGCCTGCACTGCTTTACAGTTGGCAATGGACGTGGCAGACCCATCAGCTTGCACTACTACAACTGCCATTGTCATGAGTAGAGCCTCATTGCTCCAAGCTTCAGGAATCCCACAAGAGCTGCAGCAGAAAGTAGAAGACCTTCCATCTGATAAAAAATAACCTGTTTGCAGCTAAAATAGATGAAGTTTTACACCCCCTGAAAGATTCCCAGTCAACTTTAAGAACCTTAGGCATGTACACACCGCCTAACAAGAGACTCAAGTATAACAACTATCCGAGACCCAGAAAGCCTTACAGACAAGCACCATGATATGACGTTAGTCAGAAATATAGACCTCAGAGATGCAAACCTCAGCATCAGCAACAGTTGTAGCGATCCAATTTTCATCTTCCAAACAACAAATCTGAAGGTTTGGTTGAGTGCCAGAGAGAAATCCCCACTGCTTCAACACCATCATCTTCCCATCTACAATTTACCCACTGGCTTCAGTCCTTTGTACACCAATGGACAGAGATAACATCTGACCACTGGATACTATAGATCATCAAAGTGGACTATTCCATTTCCTTCATTTCCATGCCCCCAACCTCCCCCCTCCTTCTCCCTCTTCAGGGACCCTCTCACGAGGTCCTGTTCCAACAAGAAGTTCAACACCTCCTGCAAACAGGAGCCATAGAGCTGGTGCCATCGTTTTTTGAGGGGAGAGGGTTCTGCTTAAAGTATTTCCTAATACAGAAGAAAACAGGCAGATGGAGACCCATTTTA
Organism: Pelodiscus sinensis; assembly: GCF_052426305.1. Taxonomy (NCBI): domain Eukaryota; kingdom Metazoa; phylum Chordata; order Testudines; family Trionychidae; genus Pelodiscus; species Pelodiscus sinensis. The sequence goes on along the minus strand of NC_143053.1, from coordinate 35,262,522 downwards.
GATCTCAGGAAACTCAACAAGTACGTAATGTACAGGAGGTTCAAGATGGTGACACTAGCAACAATTATACCTGCATTGGATCATGGGGATTGGCTCTCGACCTTCAACCTTCAGGATGCGTATTTCCACATAATGATTCATCCAGTGCACAGACAATTTTTACTTTTCATAGTGGGCAACCAACATTATCAGTACCACGTTCTCCCATTTGGTCTCTAGACAGCACCCAAAGTTCTCTCAAAAACTCTGGCTGTAGTAACTGCACATCTCCACTATCTCAGAGCAATAATATTCCCTTATCTGGACAATTGCCTTATAAAGGGTACTTTGTTCTAGGAAACTCAGGACATGGTCAACACAACCATTTCTCTTCTACTTAACCTCAGATTCCACATCAACTATCAAAAATCCATGCTCCAGCCAACACAAACTCTTGAGTTTATAGGAGCGTGCCTTGATTCTACATCAGCCACAGCAACATTACCTAGATAAAGATTCACGGCCCTCACAGCCCTTACAGCTGTGGCACACACAATGCCGACTATGATAGTACACTAATACCTCCAAATTCTAGGTCACCACATATGTGGTGAGGCTGGCCAGACTTCACATGAGACGTTTACAAGCCTGGCTCACCACAGTCTATATCCCTTCCAGGGATTCCCTACACAAAACTGTCACCATGCCACCACATGTCTTCACTTCATTGCATTAGTGGATATAGCTTCAGAACATGTTACATGGAGTTTCCTTTCAACAATCTGTTCCCACAGTTACTGTTACAATAGACACATCTCTCATAGGATGGGATCTCAACTTGGACCTCATATGGTACAAAGGATGTGGTCCTTCCACGAACAACCGCTCCACATCAACCTTCTCAAGCTCAGGGCTGTACATTATACCTGTTGCCATTTCCCTCCGTTCATAACCCAGAAAAAGATCAACATCATGACAAACAACATAGCATGCATGTATTACATCAAGCGGTATGGGGGAGCCTGATCCACCTCCCTCTGTACACAGGCCTGTTGAAACTGTGGGATTGGTGCATCACGCACTGCGTCGACCCAATTGCCACGTACCTACTCAAGGCACTCAGGCTGTGTCTAGACTACACCCCTCTGTCGACAGAGAGATGCAAATCAATCACGTCGAAATTGCTAATGAAGCAGGGATTTAGATATCCTGTGCTTCATTAGCATAAACATGGCTGCCGTTTTTTTCAAAATGGAGCTTTTTCGAAAAAAACCCGGCAGTCTAGATGTGGATCTGTCGAAAAATAAACCCTTGTTCAACAGATCCTGTAAAGGTTTAAACGGGTTTATTTTTCAACAGATCCACATCTAGACTGCTGGGTTTTTTTTTCTGAAAAAGCTCCATTTCGAAAAAAAAGTGGTGGCCATGTTTATGCTAATGAAGCATAGGATATTTAAATCCCTGCTTCATTAGCAATTTCACTGTGCTTGATTTGCATCCCTCTATCAACAGAGGCATGCAGTCTAGACGTAGCCTCATTGTGATGGTGGACAACCTCAATTGCATCTTTTCAGACTAGCATGAGTGGGAACTAGGTTCTCAAGCCCTTCAAAATATCTTTTGCAAATGAGGACAACCAGACATAGACCTGTTTGCAACCAGATCTAACTGAAAGTGCCATCTATTCTGCTCCAGAGTAGCCCTGGGCAGGGGTTCTCTAGGGCTATGTCTAGACTGCAGGCTTCTTTCGAAAGAGGCTCTTTCGAAAGCATCTTTCGAAAGAGCCTCTTTCAAAAGATCGCGTCTAGACTGCAGGCGGATCTTTCGAAAGAGAAATCCGCTTTTTCGAAAGAGAGCACCCAGCGAGTCTGGATGCTCTCTTTCTTAGACGGCCTCTTTACATTGAAGAACGCCTTCTTTCGAAAGAGGAACTTTCGAAAGAAGGCGTTCTTCCTCGTGAAATGAGGTTTACCGCCATCGAAAGAAAAGCCGCGTTCTTTCGAAATAATTTCGAAAGAACGCGGCTTGAGTCTGGACGCAGGGGAAGTTTTTTCGGGAAAAGGCTACTTTTCCCGAAAAAACCCCTGAGTCTGGACACGGCCTAGGAGATGCTTTCCTCCTATACTGGGACACTCCTCTCCTATACGCGTTCCCATTGCTACCTCTTATCCACCAAGTAATAATGAAAATCAGACAAGACTGAGTACAGGTAATACTGGTTCCACCAGCATGATGGAGATAGACCTGGTTTTCTCAGGTTGGTGGCCACAGAGCTTCACACCTTTCCTCCGCATCAGATCTCCTGACTCAACATCATGGCAGAACTCTCCATCCTGATCCCGGGAAACTTCCCCTGAAGGCATGGCTCCTCCATGGCTCCAGGATGCTGAAGTTACCAGCTCAGACAGGGTAAAACAAATACTTATCAACAGTAGGAGAGAATCCACCAGAAAGACATACGTCTACAAGTAGACGGGGTTCTCCCAATGTGTAAGACAGAACCACTGTATGCCACCTGACACTATACCTATTCCAATGATATTAGACTACCTTTTGGGACTAAGGGAAGCAGGGCTCTCTTTCAACACAATAAAGGTTCATGCAGCAGTGATAACAGCCTTCCACAAAACCACTGATAGCACTTCAATTTTTGCACATCCCATCACCAAGTGTTTTCTTATGGTACGCCCACCAACTCCTATATGGGACCTGAATCATGTCCTGAAGAGCTTAACTAAACCACCCTTTGAACCATTAGCAATCTGTTCCTGGCTACATCTCTCCATGAAGGTGGCCTTTCTAGTGGCCATAACTTCTAGCGTGAGAGTGGGTGAGTTAGAGGCATTAATGGCTGACCACCATACATGATATTCGCTACGGACAGAGTAACTCTCCAACCCCATCGCAAATTCCTCCCTAAGGTCCTAACTCCTTTCTATATCAGTGAACCCATACACTTACCTGCATTTTGTCCCAAGCTGCACACTGATCCATTGCAGACAGCATTGCACTCCTTAGATGTCCAACAAGCACTTGCCTTTTACCTCGGCTGAATGAGACCCTGGAGGAAGTCAATAAAACTCTTCTTATTGTTTGCAGAGCACTCCAAAGGTCAAGCTGTCTCCTCTCAATGAATGTTGAAATGGATCTCGTCTTGCATTCATACTTGCTATATCATCCAAAACAAGCAACTGCCAAGTATCATAAATATATCACTCCCCCAGAGTGGTTGCTTCTACAGCTTTCTTTAACAATGTTCCTCTAGAGGACATTTTCAAGGCAGCAACTTGGTCATCTGAGCACACTTTTGCAAAACACTACACTCTTACTTCCACTATTGCTCCATCAACATCAGTGGGATAAGTGGTGCTGTCCACAATTTCAGGGGCAGGGTTCCAAACCTGCCTCCATGATACGAACACTGCTCTGTAGTCACTCAGAGTGGAGCACCCACAGGGACATCACTCAAAGAAGAAAAGAGAGTTACTCACTCTGTGCTATGGGGGTTCTTTGAGCACCTACGGGGACACACGTCTCAACTTCCCTCCCTGCTTCCCCTACTCTAGCCCTCTTTGGGGGCTAGAACCAAGGTAAAGAAGGAACAGAGGTGCCACACCATGCGTGCACCTAACAGACACCAATGGCATGAGGAGACATTATTGCGCATGCATGGTGTGGCAGGGCACTGCTAAAAAAAATCTCCAGGCACCGGCACGAGGATGAATCAGCACCCAGAGGAGCACACATCTCGAATAAACCCTGTTATTGCACAGCAAGAGTAACTTTCTCTTTCCCATTCCATGAACATTTTTAGTTTTTTCCCCCTCTCTGTTACGTTGCCGCAATGGAAACCTTTCTGATTTTTTCATGAAAAAAACCAGAGTTAGAACAAGAAGATCCCATAATAACCTAATGGTTAGTATAGTCATCTGAGTTGTGTAAGACCTAACTTCAAGTCTCTGCTCTTTCTCATTCTGTAACTATTTAGCTATTGTAGGCCAGTGGCTCAACCTTTCCACACAACTGTACCCCTTTTAGGAGTTTGATTTGTCTTGCATGCCCTCAAATTATGCCTCACTTAAAACCTACTTGCTTGCAAAAATAGACATGCAAATAAAAAAGTGTCACAGCATGCTATTACTGAAAGACTGCTTCCTTTTTTATTTTACCATATAATTATAAAATCAATTGAAATATAAATATTGTACTTACGTTTCAGGGTTCAGTATATAGCACAGTATAAACAAGTCATTATCTGTATGAAAATTTAATTTGTACTGACTTTGTTAATACTTTTTATGTAGCCTGTATAAAACTAGGTAGATATCTAGATGGGATGATACCTCCTGAAAGACCAATGCATATGTCCAGGGCTTCACATGCTTCTATTTGAGAAGCACTATTCTAGGTGGTCTCTTGTACTTTCATTCATTTTGACTAGAAATTCTAGCTCAGACTTGAACAACCTTTGGGACAAAAGTTTCATCAAATCTTTCCCATAAAAAGTTTTGATTGATTGTTTTGTATTTAGAAGACTATCAAATCTGACAGGTCAAGAGATTCACTGGTATTCATTGTGGGAAAATAATGCCTATCTCAAACAGATACCTGAGGGAGTTCATCTACTTTTGACACTTTGATAAGCTTCATATAGTTTGTCATGTCAATAAAATCCCACTTAGTTGAACTGAAATGAGTTCTTAAAACTTGAATATTAATATGGGGATAATGCCACAGTCAAAATGAAAAGGAAACTCCTTCATAATGAAAAGGAAAAACTATCTTTTCAGTTTGATGCCTTTCTCTGTACTGGAGCTCTCTACTTGACTAAAACAGTGAGGGTACATCTACACTACACGCTTATTTTGAAATAAGCTATTCCAGAATAGTCATTCTAAAAGAGTTTATTTTGAAATAGCACATCTACACTCCAAGAAGCCTTAAAATTAGTCTGAGGCAGGTTTCCCTAATGTAGACGTACTATCTCAATTTAGAGCCCCAGGAGATACTGGGAAGGAATAACTTATAATGGCCTTGGTGAGGGGCTATTTCGAAATATCTATTTTGGAATAGGCATTATTCCTCATAGACTCGTAGACTTTAAGGTCAGAAGGGACCACCATGATCATATAGTCGGATCCCTTGCACAATGCATAGAATGAAGTTTACAGATTTTGGAATAAGCTGTCCATTATTTTGAAATTATTTCAAAATAATGGAATGGCTGTGTAGACGTTCGCGTTGTTATTTCAAAATAATGCTAGTTATCTTGAAATAACAGTGCAGTGTAAGCGCACCCTGAATATTATACCTTACTGGTTTGATCATCTAGTTAGTTACATTTACTAAAAAACTGGTTAAGAGCGTTAAGCAAGTTCTGGTTGAGTGTGTTATTGTGCAAAATAAAAATTAATGGCAAATCAAACTATGGTTAGTGGGGATTATCAGCCATGTATACGTCTAGGTGTGGTTATCCTGAAAAATATCTACATTACATATATAAAAATGTCAGCACAAATACCACAAAATAGTAAAAGGAAGTGTACAAAAAAGAAGCTGATAGTTGAGACATATAAAAAGAGGAAGGAATTAAAGACCACATTAGTGAATGAGTACTATATAAATGAATTGTTTAAAAAAATCTGAAACATATGTTATTATAATGGGTTTATAAAGTATTACTTTTAGTTTTACTCTTTGTACCAGTTCTGCCATATAGACGTACATGTTTACTTTGTACTGTGATAAGATTAGGTACATAATCAAATTCCAAATTACTAAGTGCTGGAAATGACCTGAACTAGTGTAATCAATTACAATCTCAAGACCCTGTGGGCAAGCATATTTTATTATAACAAAAATAGTTAAATAATAGTTATGTAATCGTTACATAATTGAGAAGTTTCAATAAATTTTTGACTAATCAGTTATTAATATAAAACAAGTTAAATAATCTCTTCACTTCATTGTTAAAAATTATTCTAATAAATATTGACTTTTTACCTTTGTGTCTATTAAATCAATTTAATTTACAACAGTTTAAAAATCAAGTCAGATGCCCCATTTAGCCCTAAATTAAACATAGAGGTCCAAGTAGTAAGCTTGTGACATTGGCATATCAAAGCTGAAGTCCGTCGAATTATATTTATCTGCACATCTGAAGATCTAATCTAAAGTTTGTAACCCTGATTTTTCTTTAATTTAATCAATTTTCTTATATTTTATCCCCTCTTATTGCTTCTATCACTTTACCTTTATCACTTAATAATACCCCCCCCCCCCCATTTTCACATTTTACAAATCTATCTAGCCTCTTTCCAATTACTGTAAATGCAAAAGCAACAATGAAAGCAAAAATAGTTTCTTTCATAGTATTTTACTGAAGGAACTTTTCTTTCCACATTTGTCAGAATATATTTTAACCTTTTTTTTAACTTGTTTTTAACTTTATTTTAAATAAGTGAAGTTATACTCATTTTTTGTACTAACAGAACTAGCAGCTCAAGTGACACATGCTTGACTTAAACATTTTTATTTTTGTATTCTTTGAGAAAACTGATATGTTTTTCATTACCTTATGCACAGGTAATGTGGGTATGTAATTTGTGCCGAAAACAACAAGAAATCCTCACGAAATCAGGAGCCTGGTTCTACAACAGTGGATCAAATACACCTCAGCAGCCTGATCAAGAACGTATTAGAGGGCTGCGGAACGAGGAAGCACCTCAGGAGAAAAAAGCAAAGCTGCAGGAGCAGGCTCAATATCAAGGACCCTTAGGTGATATAACCACACCAGCTTTGGACAAAAATAGATCTCAACCACTCACAAGACAAGACTCAATTAAAAATGGCTCAGAAATGAAGCACCAGGTTGCAAGTGACATAACTTCAGACAGGTAAGGAACTGTTTCATTTTTATACTGATAAGAGGGTTCAGATTGTTCTTTTAAGCAGTTGTAATTGGAATTGGTAGCAACTAAAGAGCCTTTCACTGTGTTCATTAGAGTGCAGACATCATGCTTTCTTCTTCATCCTCTTCTTAAAATGTATGAGCCAAAAAATGATAGTCATGACACGCTTGAAAATGTTATGCTGAAAGTGCACATTGTGCTTAGGTCATTTTCCCTGTACAAAACATTCTTTGTATACTCGTTATAAAATATTGAGTCCAAAATTTTGTGTGATCACTAACTTTCTGGCTTTATTATTGTGATTATTGCCAGTATTTTAAAAGTAAGGCATGACAAAGTGTGTTGTTTTTGGAAGTTAGTAGTCATTCAGATTGTCAGGATGTTATTTTGCCTAATGCCTGCTGTATTTTAAATGCAAGATTGTAATTCCTTTGAGTGATGACATCAGCACTGCATCTTCAGATTTTCCAACCCCAGATTTAAACCTCATTTCCCTTTGTTAATTAAAAAAGTCATGATTCTTTCATCTTAGTGTCATCTATTACAGGCTGAAACGATAACTATTTTAAACATTAATATAATTATAACTTTCTTCCGACCCACCTCACCAAATTCTTATTCCTATTTTCTGTCTTGGTTGAAAAAAAGTTAAATATAATTAACTAGATCTTTTTGCTTCACCTATTCTTGCTGCTGCCCTTTGCTCTGATTTCAGTTGACAGGTTCAGCGCTGAGTGGCTCCAAGTGCTCCTTAATTATATTCACTGTCTCTGAGCTGCACAATACTGAAGCTAGCAGTTGGACTCATTGCTAAAGAGCAGCAAGCACAATGGGAGACAAAAAAAGAATTATTCTATTTCTGTTTTTTTTCTTAATGATTCCTAGTAAATGAATTTATGCATTCCTTATAGCAGTATAAGAAGAGAGGTACCCCATCTCTTCATGTCTAAAACTCTAAGTATAGGTATAATATAAATATGCACAGTTCAAAATAAAATAGACCAATAGAAAAAATACTCTGTCCTTAATTTTCATCCATTCCCATTAAAGCATCAATACCCAAATTGCTGATTAACTATATGGTGAATTGCTTGACTACACTTGCTTCATTATAAAATATATTCAAGAGACAAAATAATCAATATCAGTCATGTTTATTGCTGAAAGCCATTAATAATATAGTGTGGGGAAAAAGGTTCAATACTATACAAGTCTCCGGGAAACTGTCTCACACAGTGTTGTTACATTTACCTTATATGGAAGATATGCTCTCAAAGTTAATTTCAGTTAGGAGTGTTTATAAAATCCATTTAATCACTTCCTCCTGATCCCTTAAATTTTCTGTTCCTTTCCTTATCTTGTTTTAGCATTCCCGGTTCTGGTCCATGAAGTTACTTCCCCCAGCTTGTACCAAGATATAGAACAAATGTATATTGATTTTTTTCCAAGTTTCCTCTTTCTTATGCCAAATACTGAGCTATACTATTGTAAGTTATTATGAAATGTAGCTTACCATAAGTGAACAGAACTCTGGGGAAAAAATACAGGCCCATTCAGCTTTTATTATTGCAGGCATTGACATTGTGGTATATACTAACCTAATGTGTGTTGGACGACAAACACTGCTCTTCAGATACAGTCTCCTCTTTCAGTTTTATTTGGATACTTAGTCATTCTATTCTATCTTATTCTATTTTAACTAAATACAATCGTGTGTAACAACCACACCTAAAATTGTATCTATGATAAGTGCTGCACACTCTTAAGTTTTAGAGGGTCTTCTAAGTATGGAGAAAATCTCCCTTAATTTTTCTGTGATTGTACTGTCTTCATGTTCATTGAGACAGTCTTCCTTCCATGAAAGGAATGCTTGAAAAAGGATACCTTCTGATGCATGAACATTTCTTTCCTGAGCTGGCCAGAGTGTCTGTTAGAGAAGGATGCCAGTCTCTTCCTCTGTTAAGGTCTCTAAGAGGTGCTGGGTTAAAATACAGGGCCTGAACTAAGTTTCAAACATGAATCTTTATGTGACAGTGTGTTGCATTACTAATGTAACAGTCTTAACGGTATCAATTTTTCTATAAGGAAGTATTATTTTATTTAAAACAAAATATTAAAAGTAAAGGCTTTCATTTCATTTCATTTCATTTTATTTTACATTTATTTTTTTTATTAAAAGAGTATTTAGTATTTTATTAATATTCAAAAGTTTTTTAAATTATAAAGTACTTTGGGGGTATTGACCAATGGAGCAGTACTTATTAGCCTATAAGTATTATTTCTCCTTTTTGATTGCTGATCATACTCTAATAACCTCTTTCCATCTTCTAATCACTCCTAGTTTGGTAAAGCTAGCATTTCCAAAATATCAAAGAGTGTGGAGCTTGATTTTGTATCTTCTATTAAGAATATAAATTAGAATGCTGAATAATTAAGATGATGTATCTCTTTAATAGCAACTAAAAGATCAAAATGACCAATCACAAGGTAAGCATATGGATGTGATATTATCTTGGATAGACTTTTATTGTAAAAGAGCTCAATCAAGGGAATGAGTTTTTCCTGACTAGAATGACAAGCTACTTTCGTTCCTTTCCACTTTTCTGAAAAAGATAAACCCAAAAGAGAAAGAAACAAATCAAAATGACCCCACTGACAGTGAAGTAGCAATAATGGGGCCAAAATTTTAAGAAGGAGACTTGCATCCAGAGCACAGTAAGTACAGTAATCAGAAAGTGAACAAGAATATAAAAAATATCACAGTATGTTTCCTGGCTTTTTTCATTGTCTCCAAATTTGTTAGTGTGTTTACATCCAGACTTAATTTTCTAAAACAATAAAATAAAATAATTTATTTTATGTGTGAGAAAACGTTCATTATCCCTAAAGAATCCCCAAGGCTGGGGTGCATTGTTGCTTTCTTATGAACCTGACATAGTGTGCTGAACTATTTTCAAAATGCTGCATAAGAGTTATAGGTACCCTTTATAAATAGGTACCCAACAACACATACAAAGGCTATACAATTTTTTATTTTCTTAAAATATTAATTTGTTAGTGTAGACTGATGTATTGTATGTAATTTTAAAGTGTCAAATGTGGATTTTAGTTTGTGAGAGATATTTGGTTCATTATTTTTCCTGTATGTACAGTAAGTAGCTAGTACAGTATGGCTGAGGATATGAATTTTATACTGTCTGTTTCTTCATAACATATAAGAAAGAACAGGTATGCTTACCAGATGATTATACTTTTCTAGTTACGTATGAAAATTGGTGCCTTTAATTTGTTTTGAGTCTTTGCTTACGGAGACCCACAGCATCCATTAATCTCAGTTGCAGTAGTCTGCACTTAACACGAGTATATCAGGCTCCAGTTGTTTCAGTTTGGGCACCCAGAAAATGAGGACTACACGGTTAGTGGCCTTCTGAAAAAATACTATTGTAAGTGACTTGCTCAGCATCATATGAGAAATCTGTGGCTGAGTTAAGAATAGAGCTGAGCTCTTGTGTGTAGCATTCACCTTCTTAATCATGAAACCATAATTGTTTATGCCTTGTTCTCTATCACGGCCCAGTTATTCCTTTCTCCCACCTTTCATCTCTTTGTCTTTCTTCTTTGGTTGCAAGTTCTTTGAAGTAGACATCATATCTTCTTGAATATCTGTTTATGTTTTTAGTGCTACTGCGATAGTAATAATCTTGATTAAAACAATAGTCAATATTAACAGTACCTTGACTAATATTTTGTTCCTACGACATGCACAAAACTCCCATTTGATATCCATGTGTACACTGTGGCTGTAGGAAGAGCTAGGAATTGGAGTGGAGATGCTGTTTTATTGACTCAAGAGCAGAAGTTTGCCTTAAAACTCTGAGATGGGTTTTAAGGCAACATTTAGATTTGACCTTCCTCTGGACTGTTAGGAAAAGTGGTTTTAGTTTGGGACCATGCCTATCAGAAACAGAGGTGAATGTCTACATACAGAAAATTGTACTTGTCACCACCAGATCAGTCTTCCATTATTGAATCTGTTTCTAGTCTATATTTGGTAGTTAGTTTAAGGTATGCCTTAAAGTATTTTATGTTGTTGTTTGTGAAATAAATCTATGGAAAAGTTAAAGCCAGAAGGATTATGATTGGATTCAGTATGGCATTGGTTTGGATCAGTGATCATTCATAAATGCTAGACTGACATTGTTTGTGTTGTGCAGAGATTTTATGCAACATGCAGACAGGAAGTATATAGTGTTGAAAGATTTAACCAGATTTTGAGCAAAGCATAGGTATTGGTGGGGACAGAGAGCCATAGCCTTGGAAAACTAGGGAGGAATGTGAGTCTAAGAAAAGTAATCTAAAAACGTTAATAGAATCTAAACAGTGACAGCAGAAGGTCCATTTTGAGGTCTGCTGTGCACAGATGGGTTATTTATGCTGCTAAACATTGCAGTTATTCAATTTGTATTATCCATTTTATTATTTTCCGGGATTAATCAAAAGGTTTCTTTTTTATTTTACTTTTGTTAACAGCACTATGCAGTCTGTCATTGTCCTCCAAACCAACTCTAAAGGGCTACGTCTAGACTGGCATGATTTTCCGCAAATGCTTTTAATGGAAAAGTTTTCCGTTAAAAGCATTTTCGGAACAGAGCATCTAGATTGGCACGGACACTTTTCTGCAAAAGCATTTTTTGCAGAAAAGCGTCCGTGGCCAATCTAGATGCACTTTTCCGCAAAAAAGCCCCGATCGCCATTTTCGCGATCGGGGCTTTTTTGCGGAAAACAAATCTCAGCTGTCTACACTGGCCCTTTTGCGCAAAAGTTTTGCTCAAAAGGGACTTTTGCCCGAATGAGAGCAGCATAGTATTTCCACAAAAAGCACTGATTTCTTATAGTAGGAAGTCAGTGCTTTTGCGGAAATTCAAGCGGCCAGTGTAGACAGCTGGCAAGTTTTTCCAGAAAAGCGGCTGATTTTCCGGAAAAACAGGCCAGTCTAGACACAGCCTAGCTGTTTTCTAATATAATGTATTTCCATCCCTGCAATTACTATGATCTTAATGCCATCTGGATAGAAATACTTTCCTTTTTGAAGCAACCTGTAATAGTCCTTCATTAATCATTTTGCAGTGGACATTCAGTCTTTCCCCTCCTCTTCCAAAACCAAGACATATCAAGATAACACTCTGCAATTAAAGAGAAGGGAAGGGAGGTTCTTGTGTTTGCTCCCAAATTCAGTCTGTGTGCATGGCACCACAATCTTGTTTGTCTGGAGTTCAGACATGGAGTTATTCATGTGGAGTGAGTAACAGATGTTTTATTTGAATACTATTATGAGCATGAAATAAGAAGCTACGCCTCCCCCTGTGCCGATACGGAAAACATAACCTTCAGAGATGACATAACAGAGACTCAGCTACTCAGTAGGAATGGGTTATTTAACTGAGACAAATAAGAGTTGGCTACATACTTGTTCATCCATTGTTCTTTCCATCCAAAAGCCAAACACTTTCAAAGGTTTGAATAAGATTGGTTAACTTCTTTTAAAAAATATTTCTCATATATCTGTACTTACTGTATCTGGCCAAAATACTATAGGGAAGGCTATTCTGAGACTATATCCTACCTAGTTCAACACAGTGAAAATATCGTAAGAAATTTTTTCATGAAATTTCCAGTGTTGAATTAACTTTGCTTTTGCAGCATCCATTTAACAATCTGCCATGTTGAAGAAAGAGAGAAGGTGTTTATTTTCTGGATGAAGTGGGGAGTTATCACGGTGAATTGGTTTGGAGAAAGATTAGTAGATTGGGTTCTCTGTCTCTTTTTCACGCTAACAGAAGGGAAATAAAATGAAATCAGTAAGCCAAAACACTTTTTTTTCCTGGAGTGATCAAGCAACATTATAACAGCAGTAGCTGCTTTCCAGGCCAACAGACATAGATAGCACAAAACCTGTAGTCTTTCCCTTCACATAAAAACAGATGCACCTGTATTCTTAATATACACTGTCTCTCTGCTTCTTGTTTTTCTGCAATAAAAATTGATTGCTCATAGTGGCTTTCTTTACTAGGAGCCAAAGGACAATGTTTACATTCCGTTGTCTACATCAGGCAGCTGGGATAACTGAACCTGTCTTCTACATCCCAGGTGAAGGCCCTAACCTCTGGGCTACAGGTTATAAAAGGAAGCATCCAAAATCATGTTTTATTTGACTAGACATGGACATTTTGACTTGAGTTTTTTTCAGTATTTCATTTTTTGTCACTGCAAGCAAATTTTAAAAATAATCCATTATTTATTCATCTCTACTGCTAAAAGGCTCAGCAGTCATGGAGCTTGTCCAGTCTTCATGTATACTGGATTATGGTAAATAAATAAATAAATAAATAAAATTTAAAACAGCACCCTGCCTTGCAAGTATAAAATGAGCAAGTAGCCTAGCCTATCTAGTAGGAGGTTCATAAAGTACCTCAGAAATTTTCTGTGTGGAAGATTATTTAAGTTTCTTTGTTTCTCAAGTATCACCAAGATCAGCATAAGGAAACTGATGATAGCATCACATTTCTCATAGTTATGATGTTCCTGCTGGTGCTAGAGTAGGGGTGGGGAACCGTTTTTGGTCGGGGGCCACACAAGTGAGAAGCAAAAAAGAAAAAACAAACCCTCACTGATGTGGCCCCTGGCTGAGAAGGAGAAAGACACTCCTCACATTCCCTTCACACACGAGAGCTCAAGCAAGCCGGGGGCTGCATCCGGACCCTGGGACTTGGGCTCTGATGCACCTTCTTACTAAAGTCTGAGGTCCTATGATCTAGATCCTGAGTGCTTCCTGACCTGAGTCATATTGATTTGTGTGTGGCTATAAGTTGGGTTTGGGCTGAAACCTGACTCAAAACCCAGGCTTCATTTGCAGTGTAAACATACCCTTTGAGCACTCTGAGCACATTCTGTAACTTAAAACAAAATCCATAAAAGCCAAATTTCACCCCATATCCAAGGTTTTTCTTTTTCTATTCCTGGGTCTCAGCAGATGTGTCAGACTCTTCTGAGTTAACTGTTATTTTAAAACCTTGTTCCCTGGGATATTTTAGAGGCAGATACAATACATTGCAGCTCATCTTTAACCCTGGGAAGATATGAAGAATGCAAGATCTGCAGACTGCCATAGCTCAATTGTTACTATGTGATCTGATGAGGTTCTATAACCCACACATCTAGACTACGTCTACACTGCTGGTTTTTTGTGTGTGGCAGAAGTTATGCAAATCGTGCTCTCATTTGATATCTTCTGTTGATCCTTTTTGTGGAATATGTTTTGCTGCTAAAAAGCCCCAGGTAGACGGGAACATTTGTTGGGGAAAAAAAATCCTTTTGTGCAAGAGCCGTTATTTCTAAAAAATGAGGTTTACAGGATCTTGCGCAAAAGGGTTTTTTTTTTTTTTTTTTTTTTTTTTTACAAATGGCCCTTTCTATACAGATCTCTTTAGCGGCAAAAAGGAATGGCAGAAGATATACAAATGAGAGCACGATTTTCATATCTTCTGCCTCAAAAAATAGCAGTGTAGACATAGCCCGTGTGGTTCACTGTCCCATGGTAGTGGCACTTAGACCACTTACAGCGAGAGTTAAGAACAAGGAAGCTCTACAGCCTAAGCCAGGGGTCTCCAAACTTTTCAGCCCGAGGGCCGCATTAACTATCAAACAGCAGTTCGGGGGCCGACTACACTCTTGAGGTCCAAATAAAAAACAATCAAAACATGGATGTTGTTTTTAATTATTTATTTAATATTATTTTATTCAGTTATTATTTAATAACACATTGATACACTACACATGAACACCTGTATTAGTGTGAATGGTGAAATTGTTTCCTGGATGCCAAAATAGCAGACATTTCTGGCTTTAGATTTGTTGTCCCTAACATCAACAGTGACCTGAGATTATCATCGGACAAGTTTGTTCTCAAATTGTTCTTCACGTATTTCATTCTTGAAAATGTTTGTTCACACAGGTATGTTGTTCCAAAGATTGAAAGGTACCTTGATGCAAAAATTTGACTGTGAACGGAAGTAGAAAAAGTAAGCAGCGAATAAGGTTTTGCAATGTAATGTTCGGTTGGAAAACATAACGCACTACTGCGTGCCTCTATTTTAATTTGGTAAAAACATAACGTCCACGTAAGCGGCGGCTGATCTTGGCAGGATACACGTAAATTTCCGTAATTTTTTTTCCGTGGACAAAAAGGTCTCCACGGGCCGGATGAGAGGGCCTCGCGGGCCGCATCCGGCCCGCGGGCCGTAGTTTGGAGACCCCTGGCCTAAGCTGAGAGCCAGCTGGCTTTATAGCTCAAGCTGTAGAGGCGCCTACACTAAGCTCCAAAGATCCCAGCTTCAACACCATCTGGTGGTGGTTACACTTCCATAGTGTCATATTGGCACAGAGAGAGACATGGTAAGAAGGAGAGGGCCAAGAATGTGGCAGAAGAAAGGGATAATTGGAGTAACAGAATAGAGAATGGTACTCAATAGCTTTATGGTGAAAGAGACTGCTCGTGTGAGGGGGACGGTTAAGAGTCAGAGAGCAAATGTATTTTGAAGAACTGATCAGTATTCTGTATCGGGTTAGGGAACTTGGTGAAGGATCTGGCTGAATTGAGGAGGAAAAAAGGGGAAAATATGAGTAATTATAGAGAAGGGTGGAGGAGGAATTATAGAATCATGGAATATTAGAACTGGAAGGCACCTTGAGAGGTCATTGAGTCCAGTCTCCTGCCCTCTTGTCAGGACCAACCACTGTATAGACCAGGGCTATTCAAAATGTGGCCCATTTGTTTGTGGCCTCCAGTGCGGTTTGGGTTTACGCCAGGCTCAACATGCAGCCCGCAGATGGGATCCTTTGAACATGGCCTCCACTGGGAACACGCTGCACAACGGTGAGTCAATATACAGGCAGTCCCCGGGTTACGTACAAGATAGGGACTGTAGGTTTGTTCTTAAGTTGAATCTGTATGTAAGTCGGAACTGGCGTCCAGATTCAGCCACTGCTGAAACTGATCAGTTTCAACAGCGGCTGAATCTGGACGCCAGTTCTGACTTACTTAGGGTATGTCTACACTACAGCGCTAGTTCGAACTAACTTAGTTCGAATTAGTTAATTCGAACTAAGCTAGTTCGAACTAACGCGTCTAGAACTAAAAACTAGTTCGAACTAGCGTTTTGCTAGTTCGAACTAGCAAGTCCACATTGAGTGGACTCTGAACAGGGCTTAAGGATGGCCGGAAGCAGTGCTGGCAGGGCATAAAAGGAGGACTTAGAGCATGGAGATGCTGTCTCAGGCTAGCCGAGGGCTGCGCTTAAAGGGTCCCGACCCCCACCCCGGACACACAGTTCTAAGGGGTGCCCCGCTTGCAAAGAAGTTCTGGCTTGGAGTGCCCTGAGTGCCCACACTGGGCACATCACACCACTCGGCCATCAGCCCAGCTGCACTTGCCGCAGGCTGCCATCTGGGGAGAGGGAGTAATTGGGGGGCTGCAGGAGAGCTTCCAGCCCCAGAAGCCCGCAGAGCCAGCCCAGTCCTCCCCATCGGGGGCTCGTACCCCATTCCTCCCTCACCTCCTTCCACTTACCCTTCCTTAGCCCCCCTTCTTATTGATGTACAAAATAAAGATAACGTTTCTTCCAACATTGACTCTGTCTTTATTGAAAAAAAACTGGGGGAGACTGGGAAAAGGAGGTGGGAGAGGGGAAGAGAAAGGCTGGGAGAGGGGAGGGCAACTAACATGATCAGGGGTTGGGAACAGGTCCCAGATGAAGAGAGGCTACAGAGACTGGGACTGTTCAACTTAGAAAAGAGGAGACGGAGGGGGACAGGATAGAGGTCTCTAAAAGCAGGGGTTGGGTGGAGAGGGTGCATTCAGAAAAGTTCTTCCTGAGTTCCCATCAAGAAGGACTAGAGGACACCAAAGGAAAGGAATGGGTAGCAGGCTTGAAACTAGTAAGAGAAAGTTGTTGTTGTTGTTGACAAAGCAAATAGTTAACCTGTGGAACTCCTTGCTGCAGGAGGCTGTGAAGGCTAGAACTAGAACAGAGTTTAAAGGGAAGTGAGATAAAGTGATGGAGGTTGGGTCCATGGAGTGCTATTAGCCAGAGGGTAGGAGTGGTGTCCCTGCCCAAAGTTTGTGGAAGGCTGGAGAGGGATGGCACGAGACAAATGGCTTGGTCACTGTCTTCGGTCCATCCCCTCCAGGGTTCCTAGGGTTGGCCGCTGTTGGCAGACAGGCTACTGGGCTAGATGGACCTTTGGTCTGACCCAGGACGGCCATTGTAAGCTCAGGGCTCAGTGTCGGGGGTCTCAGTGGACCCCCCTGATTTTCATGCACACCTGGTCCTGGGTGGCCAGGCTGGCAGCTCTCCTGCCCTAGACGGCCACTTTCCTGTGCCTAGTGCGGAGATCGTGGACGAGGTCCACGATGTCCGCACTAGCCCAGGAAGGTGCCCGCCTCTTGCGGTCCAGGGCAAACTCCCGGGAGCCGCCAGCCTGGTCCCGGCAAGAGGGGGTGGGCTGGGGGGCATCGGGTGGGTGGCTCTGTGCCGTGCCAGGTGCAGGGTCTGCTAGCTGGGTGCTGGCAGGCTTGCACCTGGCACGGGCACCGTAGCCAGCCCGTGCCCCTTTAAGGGGTCCGGGGCCGGGAGGGGGGCATAGAGTTTCCCTGGTGTTGGCCAGAGTGGCCACCAGGGAAACCTGGGGAGGGCTAGCCTCCCACTAGTTCGAACTAAAGGGCTACACAGCCCTTAGTTCGAACTAGCTAGTTCGAACTAGGCGTTAGTCCTCGTAAAATGAGGTTTTCCTAGTTCGAACTAAGCGCTCCGCTAGTTCGATTCAAATTCGAACTAGCGGAGCGCTAGTGTAGCACCTATTAAAGTTAGTTCGAACTAACGTCCGTTAGTTCGAACTAACTTTGTAGTGTAGACATACCCATACAGATTCAACTTAAGAACCCCAGGCATCCCCAAGTCAGCTGCTCCTGAAACTGATCAGCGGCTGATTCCAGGAAGCCCGGGGCAGGGGCTTCGTGTAGTCAGCCACTGGTCAGTTTCAGCAGCGGCTGACTTAGGGACGCCTGGGGCAGAGCAGCTTGGGTGCTGCCGGGTTGGTCCAGTAGCGCCCAGAGCAGCACTACGGGACCAACCGGCAGCGCCCCAGCTGCTGTACCACAGGTGTCCGGAGCAAAGCCGCAGAGCACGGGGGCAGCGGGACAGCCCAGATGCGCCGTGGCTGTCCTGCTGCCCTCGGGCTCTGCGGCTTTGCTCTCCTTTGCTCCCCGTCCCCCTGGTCTACAGACCAGGGGGACGGGGAGCAAAGCGGCGGAACACGCGGGCAGCGGACAGCCCAGATGCGTCAGGGGGACGGGGAGCAAAGCAGAGCAAAGCCGCGGAGCACGCTGGAGACCAGGGAGAGGGAGGGCCCCGTTCGTAACTGCGGATCCGACATAAGTCGGATCCGCGTAACTCGAGGACTGCCTGTAATGGTCTTTTCTGTTGATATGCGTTTTAGTAGTTGAATTCCTGGACTGTCATTGCTCATTAAAAGTGATATCATATGAGTGGAAATTGGGTAAATATTGCATTTTATTAATATGAGCAGAACTGACTTAAATGGGGCCTGCGTATTGTGTAGTCTTGCCTTAATCTTTCACACATGTCAGTGTGAAAGAAGCTATTTGCATATATTTCCATGTATATGCAACCATATTTAAATTGCAGCCCTCAGCATGTGCTGTGAGTATTATTGTGGCCCCCGGGGCTTCCAAAGTTGAGTACACCTGGTCTAGACCATCCCTGATAGATATCTATCTAATCTGCTCTTAAATATCTCTAGAGATGGAGATTCTACAAACTCCCTAGGCAATTTATTCCAGTGTTTAACCACCCTGGCAGTTAGGAAGTTTTTCCTAATGTCCAACCTAAACCTCCCTTGCTATAATTTAAGCCCATTGCTTCTTGTCCCATCCTCAGAGGGCAAGGAGAACATGTAGGCTGCTCTTGCGAAGTCATTGTTGCTTGACACTTACGCCTTTTATTAAGATCTCACTAATGATTAACCAGGCAAAAGTCCATCACAACAGATGGACCTGAACACTGGGAGCTCAAAGTCCACGTATGTGCAGGGAATATGGTGTTGTGTGCAGAATCTTGCATAACCTTCATGCATCTGACGAAGTGGGTCTTTGCCCACAAAAGCTTATGCTCTAATACATCTGTTAGTCTATGAGGTGCCACAGGACCTCTTGTCATTTTTGCCTAACCTTCTCATTAACGAACTGGGAAAATATAGTAGATGGAGTATATACTATAAGATGGGTGTACAACTGGTTTTATAACCTTTCCACCAGAGTAATTATCAATGGTTCATAGTTATGCTGGAAGGGCGTAATGAGTGGGTATGGCAGGGATCAGTTCTGGGACTAATTCTGTTCAATATCTTCAAAAGTAAACTTGATTTGACTAAATAAAAAATTGCTTATCCTCTTGTGGGTTTCAGAACCAGCTGCTCCAAGAAACAGTCATTTAAGGTATCAAGAGACTTTATCTCTGCATCCCACCCTGAGGAGTTGTGTACCTAGTCATTATGGGGAAAGTTGAAATCCCCCACTATTACTGAGTTTTTTATTTTTATAACCTCTCTAATCTCCCTTAGCATTTCATAGTCACTATCACTATCCTGATCAGGTGGTCGGTAATATATCCCTACTGCTAGATCTTATTATTAGAGTATGGAATTACTATTCATAGAGATTCTATGGAAAAGTTTAGTTCATTGAAGATTTTTACTTAATTTACTTCTACATTTTCTTTCACGTATAGTGCCAGTCTCCCATCAGCATGACCTGTTCTATCCTTCCTATATATTTTGTACCCCGATATGACTGTGTCCCATTGATTGTCCTTATTCCACCAAGTTTCTGTGATGCCTATTATATCAATATCCTCCTTTAATACAAGTCATTCTAGTTCACCCATCATACTTTTTAGACTTCTAGTGTTTGTATGTAAGCACTTTAAAAATGTGTCCCTATTTATCTGCCATTTCCTGATGTGTTAGACACTTTTTCATTTGACTGTTTCTCATCTGATCTTACCTATATTTTATCATCTTCCATCCTCTCCTCCTTGCTAGAACATGAAGAATCTCTATTGATAGACCCTCCCCCGGAGATATCTCTGTCCAAGCCATGTGCTCCTCCATACCTGTTGGCTTTCCCCAAGCCCTTAGTTTAAAAACTGTTCCTCAATTTTTTTAAAGTTAAGTGCCAGCAATCTGGTTCAATTTTGATTTAGATGTAGCTCATCCTTCCTATATAGGTTGATTTTCTCCTCTACTGTAGACCTGGCCTTAGGAAGGAACAATCAGTTGGACACAATCAAAATGGGATATGACTGTGTAGGAAGATCTACTGTGGAAAGGGATTTGGGGATCCTAATGGACTACAAGCTAAATATTAGTCAACAATGTAATGCTGTTGCAAAAAATGAGAAGCCAACATCACCCTGAGATGTATTGTCAGGAATAAGCAGGTCACAAAAAGTCATTCTTCTGCTCTATTCTCCACTGATTACGCCTCAACTGGAGTATTGTGTCCAGTTCTGGGCACCACATTGAAGAAAAGATGTGGACAAATTGGAAAAAGTCCAGAGAATAGCAACAAATATGATTGAAAGTCTAGAAAACATGACCTATGAGAGACAATTGAAAGAACTGTTTTTTTTTTAATCTAGAAAGAAAAAGACTGAGAGGGGATGTGATAACAGTCTTCAAATGCGTTGTTGCAAGGAGGAGGGAGAAAAGTTATTCTCCTTAACTTTTGATGATAAGACAAGAAAGAATGGGCTTAAATTGCAGAAAAGAAGGTTTAGATTAGACAGTAGGAAAAACTTTCTAACTTTCAGGGGTAGTTAAGAACTGGAATAAATTGCCTAGGAAAGCTGTGAAATCTCCATCTTTGGAGATTTTAAAGATTAGGTTAGACAAACATATTTCAGAGATGGTCTAGATGGTGCTTGGTCCTACCATGAGTGCTGAGAACTGGACTTGATGACCTCTCAAGATTCCTCCTAGTTCTGTGATTCAATGAACATGTTGAAATGGTTGTTGTTCCCAGACTTAGTTAACTAAAGTGGATATGTTATTAACAATTCAGTTTTGATCAGTATTGACTTGAACAATCAAACAAACAAAAACTCAGCCTCCCCTCTAAATAATTATAATTTATAAATAGCACCAGTATAGGAAAAGTCAATGGGACCGAAAGGAGAATTCAAGTGTAGATTTGGCTTTAGTTGCTCAGTGGGAATTGTCTTTAGGTGGGACACAACAAATGTCTTCACCTAAGTGACTTCAGATTCTATATTGACAAGGTGCATAAATGAATTTCATAGGTGTAAGGAATGTGTAATATCAAGTCTAAGTAAAGCTATTGAAATGAAAAGCAATCCAGTAAGAAAAGAGCATCTGCTACATAAAAATCAGGAACAATAGGTAAAGTTAAGGTTAAAAAATATGGATGAACTAACATGTACCTGTACAGGATAATTAGCTGTGGGAAAAGAAAAACTGCCAAAGCCAAGCTGTCAAACCATAAACTACATGAAAATACAAACTGTCAAATACAAGCTGTTGAGTTTTTTTTTACAGTGACTTAATGACGTTTTTTGCGTAATATTAATTAAAAGCGTGGCTTCTAAGTGGTAGTTGAGTAAGGGAGTATCAAAATTTCATCAGATGTAGGTTCTATAAGCCATTTATGTATCAAAATTATCCATATGTTCATATTGTCTCCTAAATATTTGGGCCAAAATATTGAAATGCTGTTTGCCTGGCATGAGAGGTCTTTGGCCTTTATTTCCAATATACTGAGCCAAAAAAAGTCCATTTGGCAATGCAACAGTCCTGAGTCAGACTCCAAGCCTGCCATCGCTCCACATGATTCTTGGAAGTAGTGAGATGCTCCCACTCCAGGTACTATGTTTAGGGGCCGCCAGTAGGGTTGCCAGGTGTCCGGTTTTGAACCGGACGTCCGGTATTTGAGCTTTCTGTCTGGGAAACAAATTGAGAAAATACCGGACATATAAATGTCCCGTATTTTCTAATTAAATAAGTTTTATTATTATCATGAGTATCAGTACATAGTTGCATACTGCCTGGCTGGTAGACACGTTCACACTGTGTGAGAGTGTCTACCCGCCAGGCAGTACGCAACTACACAGTAGTGAGGAAGGGTGTGGGGGTGGGACTGGGGCAGGATGGAATCCCCGGGGCCGGACTCGCCCATGCACCTCGCTGGGACCGTGTGCGGGACGGGCGGTGCCCCAGGATCTGCGTGTGCCCGGGCTAGCCATGCTCCCCGCTGGCCGGTTTCCCTCCCCTGCTCCTCCCTCAGCCAGCCCCGCTCCCCGCCGGCCGGTTTCCCCCATTCTCCCCCAGCCAGCCCCACTCCCCTGACCCCCTCCTGGCCAGCCCCACTCCCCGCCGTCCAGTTCCCCCCCAGTCAGCCCCACTCACCCCCAATCCCCTCCTGGCCAGCCTTCCTTCCTGACAGCCATTCCCCTCCGATCTCCCCTGGCCAGCCCCGCTCCCCCCAACCTCTTCCCGGCCAGCCCCCTCATCTGAGATCAAGTGTGTCCAGTATTTTTTTGAAACCATCTGGTAACCCTAGCAGCCAGAGGGCTCTGTATGTTGCCCCTCCGCAAGTGCTGGCTCTGAAGCTTCCCTTGGACAACAGGAGCTGCAGGGGAGGTGCCTGCAGACTGGATAGCACACAGAGCAGAGACACTTGGCTGTGCCTCCACATAGGAACTAGAAGGAGGACATGTTGCTGCTTCCTGGAGCTGTTTGATGAAAGTGCTACCTGAAGCCTGCACCCCCAAGTGCCCAAGCCCTTGTCCCAGTCCTGATTTCCCTCATACCTTCCAAATCCCTTAGTTTCAGCCTAGACCATCCTCTTATATCCCAAATCCCTCATTCCCGGCTCCACACCAGACTCTGTACCCCCAGCCAGAACCCTCACACCTCCCCTCACCTCAACACCCTGCTCCACCCTAGAGATCTTTCTGCACCCTGAACCATGCATTTCTAGCCCCACACTGGAACCTGTTAACCCAGCCTAGAGCTGGTTCTTCCTTCTACAACCCAATCCCCTGCCTCAGTCCAGATCCTCCTTCCATAGGATGATTTCCTCAGCTCTACTCCTCACCTCAGAGCCTGCCCTGCACTCCAACACCTTAATCCCTTGCTCTATCCCAGAGCCTGTACCCACAGCCATAGCCCTCACCTCCTTCTGCACTCCAACCCCATAGCCAGCCAGGTAAAATAAGTAAATGAGTGAGGTTGGAGAAAATGAGTGACTGTGAGGGAGGGAGGATGGAGTGAGCCGGGGCATGGCCTCAAAGAAGGGGAGGGACAGGGACATGGCCTCAGAGGAGGGATAGGGCTGGGGGTAGGGAAAGGGTATTTGGTTTTGTCTGAGTAGAAAATTGGCAGCATTATTTAACAATGAAGACCGTGGGGTCTCAAGTTGAGCAAAACAGAAGCAAACTCAGAGGCTACATTTTAACATTTTGCCTTCATCTTTTTTGAAGAAGCAGTGATATTTTCAGTTTTTTTTATCAGATGACTATAAAAATATTAGTCAAGAATCAAACTGACAATGCAACATTTACATTTCTAATATTTATAGTTCATAGCATTGGCAACTGTGAGAGGTATCATATAAAAAAACTGGTACACAAATACAGTATCTGCAGTCTGTAGATCTGTTAATTTGCATATGTAAGTGTCTTCTTGTTATGAACTTTGTTGACCATAATAAATAAGAAATCAGTTGTCAGGTAAACAGAAAAATGTATTGAAAATGCTGACATTTCATAAAATTAGCACAAATATTCAGGCAATTTTTATAGGTAAGTTTGAAATTAAGTCTTAGGGCTGAAGTTTGTCCTTGGATGGGGGCACAGAGTACCCATTAATACTAATAATGCCTATTTCATGTATAACACTTTCCATCAGTAGATTTCTAAGCGCATCACAATCTTTTAATATATTTATCCTCATAACACTACTGTGAGGTGGGGAAGCATTATTGTCCACATTTTACAGATGGAGGACTGAGGCATAGAGAGGATAAATAACTGGTTATATAGGGGCTGTGTCTAGACTGGCAACTGCTTTTGCGGAAAAACTTGCCAGCTGTCTACACTGGCCACTTGAATTTCCGCAAGAACACTGATGATCTCATGTAAGAAATCAGTGCTTCTTGCGGAAATACTATGCTGCTCCCGATGGGCAAAAGTCCTTTTGCCCAAAAGCTTTTGCGCAAAAGGGCCAGTGTAGACAGCTCAGATTTGTTTTGCGCAAAAAAGCCCTGATCGTGAAAATGGCGATCGGGGCTTTCTTGTGCAAAACCGCGTCTAGATTGGCATGGACACTTTTCCGCAAAAAGTGCTTTTGCGGAAAAGCGTCCATGCTAATCTAGATGCTCTTTTCCACAAATGCTTTTAACGGAAAACTTTTCCGTTAAAAGCATTTGAGGAAAATCATGCTAGTCTAGACGTAGCCAGGCAGTCTAGAGAAGAGCTGGAGATTCAATCCAGATCTTCCACCTTTTAGGCCCATGCCTTAACCACTGGACAGTCCTTCCCCATTGATTGACTTAAGGTCATCGATGCGCAACTTCACCCTAGTGAGTGGGCCTCTTCATCTCAGTGAAACACAAGAATGTTGTAACTAAGGGTGCATCTTGACAGCATCCCCCTTATTTTGAAATACCTTTCGAAATAGTGGGTGAGCTATTCTGATGTCCCAGTAAACCTCTTTCCAATAAGGATTAAGGGACATTTCAGAATAGTGCTGTATTTCAAAATACACTAAAAATAAGGCACGCAATTTGCATAGCTCAAATTATGTAGCTTATTTTGAGCTATGAGTTAAGTGTAGACTCACCCTAGGCTACCTTCCCAGGATAGAGTAGTTTTGCTAACTACACTTGTGTAACTAGAATTTGCGGGTTGTGCTGACTGAACCATAGCAGCACTTTGATTGGATACAGAGGGAGTGCACGGCTCTCACAGTCAGTGTTGTGTGAAATCAGCATACACCTCACTTCATGTGCCTTTTTTTTATGTGCACGTCATTTGAGTAAAACTGGTAGGATAAAAACAAATCTGGCAATTCTTCGCGTGGGCAACGTTAAAAAAAATGTCTCACAGGCTATACATAGAATCCTGATGGGTTACATGCAGCCCTCAGACCACAGGTTGCCCATCATTGACTTAGATGCTACAAGAGAAGGAAAAATGCATAATATCAGAGGAACACATCCAATGTTCTCAGCATCTAGTTTAAGACTGAGAGTGGGGCAACTCTCATACCAGCATCTTAGGCTTAAATTTGTCCCTGTCTCCCCCTCTCTCTTCAATCAATTCATACCCCCTGGTATTTAGCTCACTGATTATCTTTATAACTAGCTCAAAGGAATCCCCTTTTAAGAATTCTGAAATAAAATCTTTATATATGCAGATTGCTGTTTCAGTATTTCTCTGCATTTTGTGCTGTGTCTCAATTAGAGAGATAATGATAGTCAGACTAACCCCTTTTAATAGAATCTCCACACCTCTTTTAGACATTTCTAGTATATAATAATGTGGATCTGTTTCACTATCACCCATATGGCTATTTCCAGTTTTTAAATACTGGCAGTACTTTTCTTTTCTCAAGCAAGCAGGGTTTAGTAGCTCCCTGAAGCTGGAAGTGGAATGAAAGTAAGTTCAGTTCTGGTCTTGGCTCTAGGAAGGAGCTGCAACATGAAGGAAGGAGGTAGGCAAAGAAAATCCATCTCAGATACAGTGGAAGAATCAGCAGCTGGATGTTGGTGAAAAAGAAAAAAAGAAAAATCTTTCATCATGTCATTGCAACAGACAGAAAATTAAACAAAACAAAACATAACAAAACAAAAGACTTACTAGACATTTACCAGTCAATGGACTAAATCTACTAACAAGAAGTAGATATAAAAGGCTATGAGGGAGATGGCACCTGTCTACAAGATTTAGTTGCAGAGCTCTTATGAGAAGTCCAGTCACCATTGCTGCTGGTGAAGAATTGTCATTTCTACCCACAATTCTGTCTTTGACCTTGTTTTGAGGGCTTAATCTTTTATATCTCTAGCTAGTAGTTTATAAATTGCAGCTCCACCTCAATCTAGTTTCTGGAAGGATGAGGAAGCTTTTCAGCTCTTCTACCCATGGTATTCCTTGTGTGCTGTAGGGCTTTAATTCTGTCTGCTACTCTATTTCCTAACTGCTGCTACTCATATAATTTAAAATAGAATCAGAAGTAACTATGACTTCGACAAAATTCTAGACAATTTTATTTCTGCATGCGTATAGAACCCTGCAAATCTGCAGATATCTGCATTACATCCACATCTGTAGATGTGGATGCGAGTGCAGATAAGAGCGGCCCATGAGTATCCACAAATCATTTTTGCAGACGCAGATACCAATTTTGTGTCTGTGCAGGGTTCTACCTACCTGACCTGTATGTCTGCAGTGAAACTAACCAGTCTTATTGGTTTCATGCTGCTTTTGCTACTTAGCAAAGCTATAAGCAGCAGCAAATATGTTGAGCAGTCAGGAAAACAATACTGCATCGATTTACATTAGATTCACATATGGTTATCTTCTGAGCAAAAGGGGAGAAATTTTTTAAATTAAAGCTTAAATTCTGCCAAAATTTATATCATAGGCCTCAGACTAAGTTTCCTTTGTGCCACTAACTAGTACGTAAGTAGATTTTTAAGGTTCTTTCATCAATAAATTAAATTATTTTTCCCAAGTAGAAACCCACTATAGTGCAATATGAAAAATAGGCCTAAGTATACTGTTGTTTTTTTAAAGTTAATCAGTGTTTTGAAATGAATTTGAGTAATATATGTATAACAAAGAAGCCGGATCCCTACATTAAATGCAAATCTCAACTTAGCCTTAACCATGGAGCCATGACCATTACCTTCATAACGAGCACATCTGTGTTTATGATTATATTAATTTAAGGGAATTTAATTTTTATTATTTAATGTGGTTGTCATTATTTCTGATAACTGTAACTTAATATTTAGCTTTTTTCCCTTTTATATCTTTTTGGATGTTATGACCAGGGTTCCAGGGGAACCAATTGAGGTTACACAATTAGAACCAAACTGCAAAGAGTGGGGCAGGCAATTTCCCAAACTGGTGGCTGTTTCAAAGCTTAGATTTAACAAGCCAGCACAAAACTGCTTTTGTAACACCTTATTAGTTTCCCAGAATCCAACAACACAGTTCCCTTAAAGTATCCCAGCTTTAGGCCTCTACCTAGACACTCAACTCAGATATGATGAGGATCTCTGAAGATCTTATTCATCATATAAGAAAGTTCTACCAGTCACAAAGGTTCAAAAACAATTCCTCGTAGATCAATGAATATTTCAGATCTTACTCCAAATACATTCTTACAACAAATTCTTATTAACTAAACTAAAATTTATTGAAAAAGAAGAGAGAGAGGTTATGGTTTAAAAGATCAATATACACATAGGCATGAAATAACCCTTAAACCTCATTTTTTAAGTACTAAGGGTTATTTCGAGATAAGGTTTTTTTTTTTTTTTCCAAAATAACTCTGTCTAGACTGCATTTTTTCTTTCAGAATAGGGTATTTTGAAAAAGTGGCCAGCCACGATTATGCAAATGATGCACGGGAAATTCAAATCTGTGTTTCATTTGCAATTTCACTCACCTGCATTTGCATTCCTCTCTTGAAAGAGGAATGCAGTGTAGACAGACCCAAGTAGTCCTGCAAAAAGGCTTTCTGTAACATGAATGTCTAGAATAAACACAGTTTCTTTATTCTTAGCATTGAGCAGAATCAACACAATTTGTGATCTCATTATTGTTCTATTGGAGCACATCTCTAGGGCTATGTCTAGACCAGGTAGCATTTTCAAAAGAGGATATGCAAATTCCATGGAAATTTGCATATCTTCTTCCAATCGCACTTTCAAAAGAGAAAGTAGTCTAGATGTGTGGTTTTTTTTAAAAAAAAACCTTTTTCGAAAAAGCTGCTTTTCCTTCAAAAAGGAGATTTACATGGTTTTTTTGAAAAAGGGTTTTTTCCCCAAAAAACCCCCGCATCCAGACTATTTTCACTTTCGAAAGATCCTCTTTTGAAAGTGAGATTGGAAGAAGATTTGCAAATTCCCGTAGAATTTGCATATCCTCTTTCAAAAAAACCCAACAACATAGTTTAGACATGCCCTAGGAATTTTATGCTGAATCATGTCTTTGATTGCGCTATGACAGTGATTTGTTTGAGTATTATCTTGATGGCATTCTTTATGCTGAGTCAACTTCTTGAATCAAAGTTCAAATTGTTATTAGAGGAAAAATGTGGCATGGTAGTTTATTTTCTGCTCTAAAGGGAAAAAAACCCTATGAGTATAAAAGAAGACATTAGTTTGCAGGTACCAATGAAAAGTAAGATGAAATAAAATTTGCACGTGATACAAAATTACTGTCAGGATCCTGACAAGGGTAATCAGGCCCAATGGTAAAAGTTGGCTCAAAGTTGAGGCTGAGTGTAGCAGAGGAGTTTGTAATCAAGTTATCAAGTTCCAGGCTGGGGTCAATTCCAAGGATCAGAGCCTGAGTCAGGTTTCAGAGTCCCAAGTTAGCAGGCAAAGTTGAAGTCAGGACTTCAGAAGCAGAAATGGTCATAGCAGCTTCAGGAGATGCCCATTGATGCCCAGACATTTCCTGGAACACTTTCTCAGTTTATATAGGCTGGGGAGACAATAAAGAGCTATGAATTTGCTGCCTGTCAGGCCCCTTGTAGGTTGTGGGTAGTGAAGCATGAGCAAGTTATAGCACTGCTAGGTGGAAGCAAGAAGACATCTGCCATCTGGTAGCTCTGAAGGCCTCAGTCTGAGACCTGCTGGGAATAAAAATGTAAAATTGGCCACTAAAGCATATAAGCGTAAATAGAAAAAAAATCCAACTTTCTTTGCTAAAACTGGGGGCCAAAGTCCTTGGATCAGAAAGTACTAACCATGTACATAAAGTACCTTTATTTGCGGACATACTTAATTCCATTAATCCTGACAGCCATGTCATCAAGTGATTTCCTGATGTTAATGAACTTTGCTGAATCATACCTTTAGACTCCTAACAGCCAGAATCATAAGAGCTATTTTAGTTTACAGTAGGAATCATTACTAATTCAATAACTTTCCATTTAGCCTTTCCACAGCATTGAGAAATTTGCTCCTCAATAAAATCCCGATAATCATGTCTGCTTGAAAAGGAACGTAGGGTGTATAACAATTTCCATTCTTAGATAATATCCTTGTAGGAGAATAGTCCAAACAGAACCATTACATACATCCAACTTATAACATTTCTAGAGAAAAAGCCCTAACTTTCTTGGCCTTCTACATTTGGGAGTGTAAATATATTCCACATTTGTGTTGGTTTGTTTGTCTTGGAGGAGATTTTCTAAATTCTAAACTATAATTCCTCAAGTAAAGGAAACATAAACCCAAACTATTTGATTTAAATGCTAAGGAGAATGGTTCCTTGCAGAGAGATTTTTCTCTAGAAAAGACTTCTACATGTGAAAACAACAAAGACTGAACAATTTGATTCTTCCTAGGGGAGAAATGTATCATGCCAGAAGAATGGGGGGAAGAGAAATATAGAATCCCTTAGCTAATTTAATTATCTTGTAAATGCTCAGATTACATGGTAAAGATAGCATAAATACAGAAAAGACAAAGAAAACAGAGAGAACCTGTACAGAAAATTATTTCCCCCTCTTCCTAACTCAGATGCTTTCATCCATGGGTTTCAGAGACAGTATTAATGTAGGAGATTACACTATAGAGTCAATCACAAGATCATCATGATATGTGCTATTTGTCAAAGGATAGAGACTCCACTTGGAATCACATTCATCATGTGCTGGGGAATTGGCTCAAACATCAGACCATTTGTTTAGCACGTGAAAAGTCGCAGGACCTATGCCCCCATATTCTCTGGTGCTTAAAAATGGTGATGGACATGCTATAAGAAACTCTATAGAACAAAAAACTTTAAGATAATAATTTGGCCCACGGAGTATTCTCTAGAGAGTTTTTCAAAACTGTTTGGTGTTCAGCTTAATTGAAAATAGCAATACCAGCATTTCAATCTTATTTAACAAAGATGCTCTGGACAATATAGAACCTCAGTGTTGTAGTGAATGATGCACTGTCATAGAATCAGTCTTACTAACTCTCATATGCTTATCTTGTGACTTTTATACTCCCTCAAATAGTTCAACAAACAAACAAACAAACAAACAAACAAACAAAAGGTCTCAGTTGTATTAATAGTTGTTCAGTGATTCAGGAGGCTACGATTCTCAGAAATAATCATGGAGAAAGTGACAAAACTTCTGAAAAAAACTTAACCCCCCCCCCCCCAATAGTCTAGCAACACCTTAAAGACTAACAAAACATGTAGATGGTATCATGAGCTTTCATGGGCATAATCCACTTCTTCACTTGAATGGGGCATTAAAGGTCCAGTTCCAAAATAAATAGTAGGGGATGGGGGGAGGGGAGGAAGGAAGGGAAAAAGGGAAAAAAAGTAAATTTGAGTGTTCATGTTACATGAAGCTGATAGAAAAGATGCTAATTGTTCTTAAGCACCCATTGTTTGTTTTTTTAAGTCACTACTGAAATTTCCCTCAAGTGCAAGCTTGTAGAAATAAGGCTCTCTGTGGCAGGTGCATACATTTTTCCTGAGCCATTTTTCTCTAAAATGAAGTTTATTTATTTGGAAATTAATATTGTTGAACATCACCAAGCAAATTGTGCATTACAATGATAAAAAAATCAATTATAAAATACCAAAATCTGTACCATTCAATTTAAAAGCAAGTAATGGAGCCACTACTACTTCTACTCAGTGAGATGAAAATCCATAGTATTACAGGCAGTCCCCGGGTTACATACAAGATAGGGACTGTAGGTTTGTTCTTAAGTTGAATCTGTATGTAAGTTGGAACTGGCGTCCAGATTCAGCCGCTGCTGAAACTGATCAGTTTCAACAGCGGTTGAATCTGGACGCCAGTTCTGACTTACATAGAGATTCAATTTAAGAACCCCAGGCATCCCCAAGTCAGCTGCTGCTGAAACTGATCAGCGGCTGATTCCCGGAAGCCCGGGGCAGAGGCTTCCTGTAGTCAGCCACTGGTCAGTTTCAGCAGTGGCTGACTTAGGGACGCCTGGGGCAGAGCAGCTGGGGTGCTGCTGGGTTGGTCCAGTAGCACCGCCGCTCCTCGGCGCTACTGGACCAACCCAGCAGCACCCAAGCTGCTCTGCCCCAGGCGTCCTGATTCAGCGCTGCTGAAACTGACCAGCAGTGGCTGAATCAGGACGCCTGGGGCAGAGCAGCTGGGGTGCTGCCGGGTTGGTCTAGTAGCGCCCAGAGCGGCGCTACGGGACCAACCGGCAGCGCCCCAGCTGCTGTACCACAGGCATCCGGAGCAAAGCCGCGGAGCACGGGGGCAGCAGGACAGCCCAGACGCGCCGTGGCTGTCCTGCTGCCCTCGGGCTCCGCGGCTTTGCTCTGCTTTGCTCCCCGTCTCCCTGGTCTGCAGACCAGGGGGACGGGGAGCAAAGCAGAGCAAAGCCGCGGAGCACGCGGGCAGCGGACAGCCCAGACGCATCTGGGCTGTCCGCTGCCCACATGTTCCGCCGCTTTGCTTCCTCTCCCTGGTCTGCTGGAGACCAGGGAGAGGGAGGGCCCCGTTCGTAACTGCGGATCCGACATAAGTCAAATCCGCGTAACTCGGGGACTGCCTGTAGAGGAAGAAATTTTGCAAAAAGTGAACACTTGCATCATACTTTAATGCGTGTTAATCTCATGCTCTGGGGGAATTACTATAGAGAGCAAGTTCCAAAGTATGCTTTTCAGTGAAGTGCCTACTCCTATCTGTGAATTGGTTTAAACCCTGCAACTGAAAGCAAAAGCAACCTTGGGGATCAGAATTCCAATGATGAAAAAGGAAGTAAAGTAATCTCTGCAATGGGATCCCAGAATACATACAGTTTTAGAATGTAACCAATAGCTTAAATTGCAGTAAAAGTAAATAATCAGTTCAGTGCATAGAGAGAGCATTTGTGATTTGCACTAATACCTCCCCCATTCAGTGGAAAATAAATACAGTCAAGGGATCATCTCTCACTTTCATTCAGCAAAAACTCCACTTCTCATTTGTTCAAAGATTTGCTTATGATTCCATTATGATTACGCAAGATTTCACAGACCACAAGAATCTGTTGATACTTACAGGTCTTTATTTCTGTTCTGCCTTTCTGAGGTTTGAGTATATATGATGACAGTAAAAGTTTTTTGAACAAAGTCTCTGGACTATTCCGTTTGAAATATTTAAAGTATCTCATGTAAGGTTTTAGAATACAGATTAGCACTTGCTAGGCTTTTGCACATTAATGACCTGCCATAAATTTTCATTTTTATTTTTTCTTGCTCTTTTAAAAACATTTGGATCAGGGCTCTTGCTACATTTCAAAGCAGAAGTGCCCTGGGGAGCACAGGGACAGCAGGGAACTCAAACAGTCCCCTGCTGGTTCCATGCTCCCTGTACGCTTTGCTTTTGAAATGTGCAAGAGCCCCACAGGGGGCTCTTGCACGTTTCAAAAGCAGGGAGCAGGGGGACTACTTGAGTTCCCTGCTTGCCCTGTGCTCCCCATGACACTTCTGCCCTTAAAATGTACAAGAGCCCAGAGGGGCTCTTGTATGTTTCAAAGATGGAGGTGCCCTTATTGACTAATTGAGTAGTTGATGGAAATTCCATCAAGTATTTGATTAGTTGATTAATCTAAAGTTAACAACCCTATGCTAGTCATAAAGGTATTATAAAATTTGGCTTTGTCTTAACATAATGAGATATAGTAAAATTATTTTAGAAATATGAATATGAAGTCTCTCCATATTTTAAAGCTTTTTTGAGTCATATATGATGAGTTAAAACCTAAAAAATTACAATGTTGATTAGATTTCAGGTTACAGAGAATCCACCATTTCCACTAGTTTTAAGGGTGCAAGTGATTTTGTGCCTCTTTTCACCAAAGGAAGGTGAAAAGCCTCTCTGTCAATCTGACCCAGAGGAAAATTTCTTCCTAACTTCCAGCTTCATGATGGTCATACTACCCACCCTCATATATATAGTAGCCCAATGTCAGTGACTCTGTAACGCTGAAACACTGCCTGTTGCCTCATGCCGTGCTGCATGGAGAGCGTGAGGCCCAAATGGCTGCTTGCACCGCTTGCTCCTGCGCGGTGGCCTGGCTGAGTGGCACAGAAGTCAGCCGAGCACCACAGCGGGAGGTGAAGAGGGGCGGGGCATTGATGTTCATGGCCAGGGGGCGGGGCCTGGAGCTGCTGTCATGCTGCACATCACCGTCCAGCCCCCCTTCGCCTTCCGCCGTGGTGCTCAGCTGACTTCTGCGCTGCTCAGCCAGGCTGCTGCGGGAGAGCCCAAACAGCCGCTTGCTCTGCTTGCTCCCCCGTGACAGCCCAGCTGAGTGGTGCAGAAGTCAGCTGAGCACCACGGCGGAAGGCCGAAGGGGGGCTGGACGGTGATGTGCAGCATGACAGCAGCTCCAGGCCCCGCCCCCTGGCCATGAACATCAATGCCCCGCCCCTCTTCACCTCCCGCTGTGGCGCTCGGCTGACTTCTGCGCCACTCAGCCAGGCCACCGTGCAGGAGCAAGCGGTGCAAGCAGCCATTTGGGCCTCACGCTCTCCATGCAGCACGGCATGAGGCAACAGGCAGCGTTTCAGCGTTACAGAGTCACTGACATTGGGCTACTATATATATGAATATGAAATGGTGTAGGTAGCCGCTCAGCTGGGCTGCCACGCAAGAGCAAGCAGTGCAAACAGCCATTTGGGCTCCGCACTCCCCATGCAGGAGGAGGAGGAGAAGAGAAAGAGAGAGTGAGAGGCAGGAGGAGGAGGAGAAGAGAGCATGAGAGGCAGGATGGGGAGGAGAAGAGAAAGAGAGATGGAGAGAGAGGCAGGAGACGGAGGAGAACTGAGAGAGAGGGGGGGAGGTAGTAGGAGAATGGGGGGAGAGAGAGAGAGAGAGAGAGAGAGAGAGAGAGACGGAGCGAGAGACCAGAGGCTCAGGAGAGAAGACCGAGATAGAAAGGGAATAGGATGCAGAGGAGAGACCTGAAAATCCCGTTTTATGACCGGCTAATTGGCTAGTAATCTCAGAATTAGAAAGAGGGGACTGGTTTTCTGCCCTTGATGTTCAGGATGTGCATTTTCATATAACCACCCATCCCTCATTCTGGCATTTTCTCTGATTTGTAATAGGCCCACATAATTTCCAAAATGATCGCCTTTCTTTTGGCCTAGTCACTGACACTCAAGCTCTTTTTTTTTTAAGGTTCTTGCCATTGAGTCTGTACATCTATGCAGGATTTTCTTCTATCTGGATGATTGCCTGCTCAAAACACCAACATAGTAGGTGGTGAGAGTTGCGGCAGAATAGATATTCACTCTCTCTATGTGATTAGGCCTCCATATAAATTCACAAAATTCCAACAAATAGAGTTCTTTGGACCTCCCTCAACTCTCTTGACATGATGCCTTCTCTGTGATAACAGCAATTCCTCATATTGACCAACTTGATTGCTTAAGTACAAATCAACCCACAAGCCACTGTCAGAACATGCCTACACTTATTAGACTTCTTGGCTTCTATGATTTATTTTGTCAGATACTCACAACTCCCTCTGAGTTGCAGGCCAGTCAGCTTAATGTCTTTACCAGGAAAAATAATAGAACAAATAATTAAGGAATCCCTTCGAAAACTTCTGTAAGATGATAAGGTGATAAGCAATAGGCAGCATAGATTTATTAAGAACAAATCATATCATAGCTTTCTTTGTCAGGGTAACGAGACTCATGGATAAGAAGAAGCAGTAGATGTGGCATTTCTAGACTGTAAGTAAGTCTTTTGATAGTCTTGCATGACCTTCTCATTAATAAATGAGGGAAATATAACTTAGATAGAGCTACTGTAAGGTGGACGTAGATCTGATTGGATAACCATTCCCAGAGAGTAGTTATCAATGGTTCACAGTCATGCTGCAAGGGCATAATGAGTGGGGTTCAGCAGAGATCAGTTCTGGGTCCAGTTCTGTTTAATATCTTCATTAATTATGTAGATAAAGGCATAGAGAGTACATTTATATGGTTTATGGATGATATCAAGCTGGGAGGGTTGCAGGTATTTTGGAGGATAGGATGAAAATTCAAAACGATCTGGACAAACTGGAGAAATGTTCTGAAGTAAATAGGATGAAATGTAACAAGGACAAATGCAAAACACTCCACTTAGGAAGGAACAATCAGTTGTACACATACAAAATGGAACATGGCTGTTAATTAAGGAGTACTGTGGAAAGAGATCTAGAGGTCATAGTGGACCACAAGCAATCTTTTTCAAAGATAAAGTTTCTTTGATACCATTTCCTAAGTTTTTGCTCAAGATCAGCTCATCATTTCCTCTGTCAGCTTATCCAATATTCTCCCCTAAACTTGAAGGCTATGTCTACACTGGCCCCATAAAACGGAAGAGGCATGCAAAGCAGGTAAGTCAGAATAGGGAAATCCGCGGGGGATTTAAATATCCCCCGCGGATTTAAATAAACATGTCTGCCGCTTTTTTTCCGGCTTGGGGAAAAGCCGGAAAAAAGCATCTAGACTGGCGCGATCCTCCGGAATAAAGCCCTTTTCTGGAGGATCTCTTATTCCTACTTTTTTGAGTCATATATGATGAGTTAAAACCTAAAAAATTCCTACTTTCAGGTAGGAATAAGAGATCCTCCGGAAAAGAGCTTTATTCCGGAGGATCGCGCCAGTCTAGACGCTTTTTTCCGGCTTTTCCCCAAGCCGGAAAAAAAGCGGCGGACATGTTTATTTAAATCCGCGGGGGATATTTAAATCCCCCGCGGATTTCCCTATTCTGACTTACATGCTTTGCATGCCTCTTCCGTTTTATGGGGCCAGTGTAGACGTAGCCAAACAGAATAGGCTACAATCAAGTCTACATACCCTGGATATAGGCAGGGCAATTGCCTTTTACATAGATAGAACAAAAGCATTCCGTGGATCTCTGAAATTGTCTCAATCACTGAATGATCCAAAGGAAATGCCATATCTACACAGAGACTTTCCATCTGGATTTCAAATTGCATGAAACTGTTACTCCCAATATGGTCTACAACCATGCGGATTTACACACATTCCACCAGGACCTTTATATCATTCCTTAACACTGTCCCCATTGCAGAAATCTGTGCTACAGAGACTGAAAGCCGGGCTTCAGCACATATTCAATATTCAGCACATACTCAATATTTACTCAATATTACACTGAAGAGCAACAGGCAACCTTAGATGACCTGTTTGGATTCACTGTACTCTCATCTGTTATGATTTCAACTTTGAAGCCCCCTCCTCCTGCCGAAGGGTACTGCTCTGATGTCCCCTACAGTGGAGTATCTACAGGGACATCACTTGAAGAATGAGAGAAAATTACTCACCTAGGCTATGTCTACATTGCACTCTCTTGTGCAATAACATATGCAAATGAGGCATGACAATAATATCTCTGCACCTCATTTTAATACCTAATGAGCTGTCATTTTTGTGCAAAAACCCCCTCTTGTGCAAGAGCCGTTCTGTCTGAAAATAAGCAGCCGATATTCCTCGCCATATTACTGCACAAGGTACCTTTCTCTTCCATATCCTTGTTCCCATTAACAAGCCTACCACTACCATTAAATTCTTCATTAGCAATATTAAAAATGGAGGCTAAGTATTTGTTTATGGGACATGTCTGGAGTATCTTTAATCTCCATTCCATCTTCAGTGTTTAGCAGTCCCCTTTCTTTCCTTCTTTTCTTTTTATTTATATATCGATGAAACCTTTTACTATTGGTTTAAATTCCCTTTAAAAGGTTCAATGCTTGGATTTTTGGCAATTTTTACTTTTCCTCCTACATTTTCTGACATCCAAGAAACAGCTTTCCTTGCTGTTCCATCCCATCTTCCATTCCTTGTAGGTTTTCTGCTTTTTCTTGGACTCTGTCTACACTACAAGATAAAGTCAAATCTATTAAAATCATTTTCTGGTCAGCTCTTTTTATGAATTTGAAGGTCCATGTCCCTACTGTCCAGAAGAATTCAACTTATTTCGAAGTAGTGTGTGTCGATTAGGGAGACTGCCGTTGGCTTTGAGAGTAATATACTCTGGGTAGCTATGCCACTGTGCCTGCACCACTTTGCATTCTAGGTTATGCTCAGTGCACGCTGGGACCAAAACTGTGCAGCAGTTGGTTATGGGTTCATATCATCAGCGCCCCATAATTTGCTCATTAACTCCCTCCCCATTTGCTTGAGATCAATGGGAAGCAGTCTTTTTGCATCCTTTTTGGCCCTTTTTACCTGGGCAGATGCCATAGCAGCACAAACATGGCCCCCCTCATGTATCCCATTTTGCATCAAACCATTGTGATGTTAAAGTCTACCTTGGTGCACCTAATGGTGCAGGATTTTGAGAGCGTAAGCATAGCACTCCACCTGGAAGAGGATGAGGAGGAATCTCCTCCATCTCGGGGTGCCATAGGCATGCTGTACATCAGGAGTGGGCAATAAAAAAGGCAGCCCGCAGGGTTAGTTCCTGATGGGCTGCCACCTCTAGGTTTACCTGCACCTCCATAGGTATTGGAGGATTACAGCTCTGCTTGGCTGGGAATCACTGTTCATGGCCAATGTGAGTGGTGGGAAGCATTGTGGCCTAGGATGCCACTTCCTGCTGCTTACATTGTCCACAAATGGTGATTCACGGCCAACGAGACCCACAATCCTCCAATACCCACAGAGGTGCAGTTAAACATGGAGTTGGGAGCCCACCAGGGACTAACCTTGCAGACCGGCTCTGGCCTGTGGATCGGAATTTTCCCACCTCTGCTCTACAGGCAAGCCCTTGAATTCAGCAAAATCGAAACACAGCTGGAATTTGATCCTATAGAAATAGTGGAACACCAGTTCTGGTGCCATGAGACAAGCACAGACTGATAAGACCATATAGTGCTGCAGGTTTGGGATGATCAACATTGGCTGCAAAACTTCCACATGTGCAAGGACACTTTCATGGAACCTGAAGTGCAGGGAAACCCAAATGAGACCTACTTTGTCCATGGAGAATGATAGAATCATAGAATACTAGAACTGGAAGAGACCTTAAGAGGTCATCGAGTCCAGTCCCCTGCCCTCATAGTAGGACTCAATACTGTCTAGACCATCCCATATAAATATCTATCTAATCTGCTCTTGACTATCTCCAGAGATAGAGATTCCACAACCTCCCTAGGCAACTTATTTCAGTATTTCACCACTCTGACAGTTAGAAAGTTTTTCCTAATGTCCAACCTAAACCTCCCTTGCCGCAGTTTAAGCCCATTGCTTCTTGTCCTATCCTCAGAGGCTAAGGAGAACAATTGTTCTCCCTCCTCCTTGTGACACCCTTTTAAATATCTGAAAACCGCTATCATGTCCCCTCTCAGTCTTCTCCTTACCAAACTTAACAAGCCCAATTCTTTCAGTTTTCCTTCATAGGTCAGTATGTGGCAATTGCCTTGTGGAAACTTGCAATGCCAGATAGCGACCAGTCAGTTTGGAATCAATTTGAAGTTAAGAATTCTACAGCAGGGGCTGTTGTTATACAAGTAGCCAACACAATCAATACCATTCTGCTATGGAGAGTAGTGACTCTGGGAAATGAGGATACCATAGTGGATGGCTTTGCCATGATGGGGTTCCGTAACTGCAGCAGGGTGATAGATGGAACGCACATCCCCATCTTGCTACCCGACGACCTGGCCAAGGAGTACATAAACCACAAGAGGTACTTCTCAATGTTGGTGCAGGTGTTGGTGGATCACAAGGGCCATTTCACTGTCATCAAAGTGGAATGGTAGGGAAAGATGCATGATGCACGCATCTTTAAGAATTCCTGCCTATTCAGAAATATGCATGGTGAAACTTTTTTTCCCAGACTGGAAAATTAGAATCAGGCAGGTGGAAATGCCAATAGTGATCATTGACGACCTAGTCTACCCCTTGCGCTTGAGGCTCATGAAGCCCTACATGGCAGCCTGGACCCCAGTAAGGAACAATTCAATTACAGTCAGAGCAAGTGCAGAATGATTGTTGAATCTGCTTTTGGGTATTCAAAGGAAAGGTTTAGGAATCTACTGACTAAGGCCGTGTCCAGACTCAGGGGTTTTTTCGGGAAAAGTAGCCTTTTCCCGAAAAAACTTCCCCTGCATCCAGACTCAAGCCGCGTTCTTTCGAAATTATTTCGAAAGAACGTGGCTTTTCTTTCTATGGCGGTAAACCTCAATTTACGAGGAAGAACGCCTTCTTTCGAAAGTTCCTCTTTCGAAAGAAGGCGTTCTTCAATGTAAAGAGGCCGTCTTCGAAAGAGAGCATCCAGACTCGCTGGGTGCTCTCTTTCGAAAAAGCGGATTTCTCTTTCGAAAGATCCGCCTGCAGTCTAGACGCGATCTTTTGAAAGAGGCTCTTTCGAAAGATGCTTTCGAAAGAGCCTCTTTCGAAAGAAGCCTGCAGTCTAGACATAGCCTAGGTGAGACCTCAGTGAATGCAACATTCCCTTTGTGGTGGCAGCCTACTATGTGCTCCATAATCTTTGTGAGAGTAAGGGGGAAAGTTATCTATCGGGGAGGAGGGGGGGGCTGAGGCAGAGCATGTAGCCAGAGATTTAAGCAGCCAGACACCAGGTTGATAATGAGAGCACAGTGTGGGGCAGTGCAAATCAGAGAGGCTCTGAAAGAAGGTTTTATGAATGGCCAGTTTTGAGAGTTATGCATGTTGCTCTTGGTGAGAAGCCCGTGCATTTAGTGTGTTTGCCTTCAATTCCCCACCCCACAACTGCAATATAAGCCATAAAGAGAGATTTTCAGAAATCATGCCTTTTTATTTAGGGAAGACATCAGGGACAGAAAATAAGTTCATGGTGGGTTCCAAAGGGGTGTGTGTGTCAAAAACATGAGAAGGACAGCCTTTTGCCTCCCAAGCCCATGAAGGCTAAGTGTGAGGCTGTCCCTGAGTTTCCCCACCCTGTGACTTGAGACCCCTGGGGGTGGACGCTATGGAACTGTGTGAGGAGAGAAAGTTGTGCATGGGGTGGGCTGTGTTCTTTTCCAGGCTCTCTGCCGGGTGCTCCATCATTGAAATCGGGGATGAAAAGATAATTTCCTGTTGCTTCACTTGCAGTTCCCTGCATGCTTTCCTGTCCTGCTGCTCTACTATCCTCTCCTGCCTCTCTACCTCCATCTCCCCCAGGAATGTATTTCTCCATTCTACTTGCTTCTTGAGCATATTTTCTCTTGTCTGGTTTTGCCAGTGGATTTGTGCAAGACAGACAGCTGCTGGAGCCAGGGGAGTATGCATTAAGCTGCCTGCTATTCCCACTGTAATAAAAAGTTTCAAGGGCACTGTGATGTGGCCACTCTGCCGCCCCGCACTGCTGCTGTGCTGTCCCCAGAGGCAGCCCTACGCTCCCCGCTGGGACCCAAGGAGAAGGGGAAGAAGCGGCGGAGGCATCCTGGCCACTGCCGAGACCACGCATGCCCGGGATTGTCGGCAGTGCCGGCCCAGGCAAGGGCCAGCAGGGAATGGGAGAGTGAGAGGAGCCAAGGATGCTGATGTGGCAGTGGGATGTTCAAAAGAGGCGCTGCTGCCAGGAGAAGGTGTCGCCGGAAGGAGACTGGAGGGGCGACCCTGAGTCACAGCGTGAGAACCAGGAAGGTAGGAAGTGACCCAGAGCAGGGTAGCAACCTGCGGGGTTGGTGCGTTGCAGGGTGGAACCCCCACCAACCGGAACTGGGACACTGGTCCCAGTCCTTATGGCCCTGGGTTGGAGTTCGGAGGGAGGGCAGGCCCGAGCCCCGCTACCTTCCCCTGCCGACTAGCCAAAAGTCAGATGGGAGGCGGAGGATTTTGGGACGACGGCGTTGTCAGGCTGTTGATGATGCAGGTGATGGGGAGCACAGAGAGGGTACTTGGCCCGGTGGGGCCACGGGCAGCGAGTGAACTGACGGAACCCAGGCGGGGTAGCCCCCTGCCCACTGACAGACACATATGACAGGAGATACACTGTGGAGCCTAAAACCTAATCTGTTAACCTACAGTGAAGGTCTCTGTAAAGACAATGGCGATATGTTCTGTGCAAGACCAAAGTCATGCTTTAAAGCAACCACTGTACAGCAAGTATACAACAGAGTTCTAAAGGGAACATCTGGATTCATGTGGTTTGGAGGCAAGCATGGTAAGGGGCCTGCCAGGGAACGATCTTGCAGGTGGGAGGAGGGACAGGGTTCAGTCATGTTGGGGTGGCAAGGTGGAGGCTCACACAGCTCCCTCTTCTGTGTCCACCACACCGTACTTCCCAAGAGAGTGCTACTTTCCCATCACGCAAAAGCCTGCAGATAGGAGGGTGGAGAAAGAGAGAGGGTGCCAGAGGCTGAAGCCAGACTAGCAGCAGAGGAACCAGCTAATAGCTTCCCCATCTTCATCCAGGTTGCCACACGAGATATCAGTGTTCTCTGAATCACACAGAGTGATAGGGAGCTCATGCTGACTGAATGTTGCCAGAAACCCAGGCCTTATGTTACAATGCTGAAAAGTTCTTGGCTCTCCCCACTCACCGGCTGGCCATTCTCCTCATTCTCCTCCTCCCCATCCACCACCATGCTGTCTTCTGTGCTGCTGCCTGAAATGTCTAGGGTGGACTCTATAGTCTGGTCTGGGAAGCTGGTTGGGTCCCTGCTAAGAGTTCATGTATCTGATTGTAGAATTGGCATGTTTATGGTACTGTGCTAGACCATCCATTTGCTTTCTTTGTCCTGTTGTAGGACTACCTCAGCTCCTTTATTTTAACTCAGCACTTCTGAGAGTTCCTGGAGTATCCTTTGTCCACAAGCACTATGCTATCTTAGCATAGATATCGCTGTTTCTTTTGCTGTTTCAGAGCTTAGAGAGAATGATTCCTCTCCCTACATCTCAAAATCTCCTGCATACTCTGTGCTGGCACTCTTTTTCACCCTTAGGAATCGGCACTTGAACTTATGGAAGTCATGGCCACATGTGCTGCTCAGGTGTGCCGCCTGATCTGAGGTGTGTTCTTTGCACTGGCCATGCAGGAAATGAAATTCAAACTTTCCCAGAGCTTTTCCTGTTCACTTGGAGAGCAGTACAGGCATAAGTTCTAGTCACAGTGGGACACTGTAGGATGCCTCATGGAGGCCAAGATCCTTTTTCAACACTGGGTCTATATTACCATGAATTTGACTATGCCAAGTAGAATTTTCCATTACTCTTTGTGAAAAGCAAGAGTACCAAAATTAACTTCAATGGCCCTTAAAGTCAATGGAATGCCCTTGGTTGTGTGGACTCTTTGTTTAGAAAATTGACCCTAAGTGGTTAATCTAAACTCCTAGGGTACGTCTAGACTACAGGCTTTTGTCGACAGAAGCTTTGTCGACAGATACTGTCGACAAAGCTTCTGTCGACAAAGAGCGTCTAGACTACACCCAGTTCTGTCGACAAAGTAGCTTGCTTTGTCGACATGACAGTGTAGATGCAAAGGACAGTATAGATGCAATAACACCTTCTGTCGACAGAACTCTGTCGACTAAAGGCATTATTCCTCGTAGAATGAGGTTTACAGCCATCAACAAAACTGCTGAGTTCTGTCGACGTTATGTCGACAGAGCTCAGTGGCAGTGTAGATGCAGGTATAGTTTTGTCGACAAAAGTCCACTTTTGTCAACAAAACCCTGTAGTCTAGACACGCCCCTAGTGTAGACCAGGCCTTGATCACTTGTTTTATTGCTTGTTCATCCAGCTTGGCTTGCAACCCTTCCCTATGATTTTTTTTTTCATTTTGCTTGGGAGGGAGGCACCAGAAAGTTTCTGTAGCTCTGTCTTACAGTAATTCCAAGATACTAATATTGCAGTGTTGAATACCTACAGAGGCTCAGACTAAGATTCAAGCATTATTTTGAAATTTTCTAATTAAGGATGCATATGATAAAGAATAACTGTAGGACATCTGGAGTACATATTATGTCATTAATATGAATATTAAAATTAATCGATAATAACTCCTGGAGTCTTTATGGTGTATTAGTTTAAGTGCTTTTAAAATATATATCTACTGTACATGATTAATTATAACAGTAACCATAACAATAATATAAAGAAGAAAGAATAAATAATGATTTTAAGCTCTCTCTGTCATTTACATACACAAGAGACTTGTTCTTCCTATTTATTACCTGTCTACAATTCCTGAGCCCTATAGTCCTTTCAGAAGGGCAAGTAAATTCTGGTCCAGTTAGAGTTCTAAGTGAAATTCTGCTGATTTGAAGTTTATA
Organism: Pelodiscus sinensis; assembly: GCF_052426305.1. Classification (NCBI taxonomy): domain Eukaryota; kingdom Metazoa; phylum Chordata; order Testudines; family Trionychidae; genus Pelodiscus; species Pelodiscus sinensis. The sequence goes on along the minus strand of NC_143053.1, from coordinate 35,218,995 downwards.
GGGAGCATGCACAGAGACCTGCTGATTTCCAAGTCCAGCCTCTTCCTGTACATCTCTAATTGTGAGTTATCTAGTTATCTATAAGCTCCCAGATACAGGGAGTTATTACAGAACCACCATGCCTATACTATGACTTTAACCCTTTTTTCATGTTTCTGCTCTGTTCCACCAATGTAAATCATAAGTAACTTATTTAACACAATGGAGTCACATTAATGTACAGTATAAATAAGAGTAGAATTAGGCCTTTATGGTTCTTTGCTCTCTTTTGAATTGTATTCCTTAACCACTAAATATAGAATAGGAATCATGAAATCTTTATGAGGATTAGATATGAAAAATAAGAGGGAAAGTTATACTTTTTTTTTTTAAGTTGTAAGTGTTGGCTGACATTTTGTATTGGTTTTTATTTTATCTGGAAAGTTTTGCCCATTTCTTTCTTCAACTTATATGTTAAGGTACTTGAAAATTCCATTGAAATTTTGATCTAAGGAAGCTTATCTAAACCTAGTTTTTAGTTAAAATATTTTGGAAATAAGTATTGTTTCAGGCTTATTTGGTCTCAGGCAACTCATATATTTCTAAATGAAACGCCTACAGATAAAAATTAATAAATACTCTGTTTGTATAAATGACATTAATATTGAAATATTTATAAGGAATATGTTACATTTTCCCATTTGTGTTGGGTTTCTTTTGTTTGTTTCTTATATCTCGCTAAACGTGGAAAATAAAACTAGAATGGTAAGGCCAGTTTCTGTTTCTCATGCAGGGTCAGAATAATATCAATCAGAGGACTTTCTGCTTGGGGAGAAGCATATTTCCCATTGATTGTAGTGGGAGCAACATTAGACTCAATATTCCATTGTTTGGGTTTCCAGCAGTTCAGGGAAATTTTAAACAAATCTGAATTAATTCAAATTAAAACAAAAATTATTTAAATATTTCTATTAAGATTAAATTATGTAATTATCTTCTCTCCCCCCCCCCCAAACAAATTTTAAATTTGGCCATATATAATGGATTTGTGAACCTCTGAAATTTGGTGACAGCAAAGTCACAAAAATAATCGAATTTCCTAATTATGTACAATTTAGAGGGCATTCCTTTCCAAATTGTAACAATTAGGTAAATTTTGTGTTTAAATTGCTTGATGTCACCTATATATCAATTTTAAAAAGCCAGAATGGTCGGTAGTTAGTAGTTAATCCCCTACTCTTTACCTCTGAGACTGGGACTAGTCATTTGGAAATGAATTATTCAATCTCATCACAAAACTGCAGCACATAATTAGGCATAGTTGGCATTCTCTGCTAAGGAAAACTCCAAGACTGAACTGGAATCTGTTATCCAAAGCTGACTTCTGGGATTTGTGAAATCTACATTTATCGACTTTTGGGGGGAAATGTCAAGGTTAATTTCAGCTTTCATTAAAAAAAAAAGGCATTTTCTTTTCTTTTTTTTTTTTGCTGCACATTCCTTGGGCTCAAATACATCAATGATGATCACGTTAAAAAGATCTAGATTAATTTCAAGGTCCAAAATGTAAACTGGTCACTAGGTGAAAAGTTTACCCTTTTGTTGTTTTCCTATAGATAAATGGATTGTTCCTGGTCTCTTTATAATTATCCAGGACTAGTTTTTCAGCTTGTGAAACTCAAGATCTTGAGTTATTTTGGTGTAACCACCTGACCTGGCAGTAGAGTGCTGCCCAAAGTGCCTCCATCAGCACTAGGGACATAATAATACCTTCTCTGGAGCCTAATGACAGCCTTCAGGTGAGCTTCTATTTCAGGGCCTGATCTAAAGTCAATTGAAGTTAATGGGATGATTCCTACTGATTTCAATGGGTTTTGGATCAGAACTCTGCTGAGCAGCAAGTGTGGATTCTGGCCACAAAGAAAGGGCAGCTCAGAATCTCAGAAAAAATACAATTTAGCGGATTATGCACACTAATTGAAAGGAAAAGATTGGGATTTGTACCTCTGAAACCTGGCTCCAAAACTTAGTTCCATTTATGGCCTAGCTCAGATCATTTAAACTTCAAACATTGGTTTTCCTAAGTTAGTATTCTTTGTAACCATGCTTATCTTCATTTAGTATAGTTAGTAGTTAAAATAATTAGTTAAATAGCTGTCCATTGGCAATTTGTTATTAATTTAGTTTTTCCTGAATTAGGCTTCTGGTACTGGTATGGCTTCCTCTAGGTTCCAGAGAGATTTAAGTGTTGTTCTTTGTAACATAGCATATCTGCTGCAGAACAGATTCCAAAATTTATCTTCTCTGATCTCACAACTTGAGTCAAATCCAGACACCATGCCTTGCCTTTCTCAGATATGTAGTCTTTATGATATCGAATGCATGCAAGTCTGGCTGAAATAGTTGTTTATCCAAGAAGGGATGGGATTAAAATGTGACCTGGCTGGGGGGTTGAGTTATGGAAGAGGTGGCCAGCCACAAAGGAGCACCACAGCAGAGAATAAAATTTTCTAGTGCGTTGAAGACATCATTTTTGATGCCTATCACTTCAGTCAGAAAGAAGGGAGATTCAAACCCTAATAGCTGTCCCTCCTAATAGGTGTCTCTAAAAACTCATCCATAGTTTCTTCCTGACATGAGTCACCAATTCCATAAGAATTAACAAATTCACCTGTGTATTTTCTTTCCCAAGCCACATACTTCCAAGATAGAAGTAACAATCTTCATCTTGACATTCCATCTTCAACATACAAAGTGGATCATGTCTTTGTCAAGACTCTTTGCTGCTATAGTGGAAAGAATGAAAGACAAAGCAATCTCATTTCAGACACTATCAAAATGGATGCTTGGCACTATAAGAACCCTATCAATTAACCAAACTAGTACGACCTACTACTCTCAGGGCTCACTCTACTAGAGCTCAAGCAGCTTCAGTGGTATCATTGAAGAACGTTTCTACCTTGGACATTTTTGTTTCAGCCATCTGGGAAGGTCTGTTCATACACTTATGAAGCATTATTCTATTATTGAAGTCTGCAGACCCAATGTTGTGCTGCACTCCTAAGACTCCAAGCACTTACCTCCATTGCTCTGGCTCACTGCTTCGGCATGACAAGAATAATTAAATGATTAAAAAACATGCTTTTATAGTGGTAGAGTCACGGAGCCAAATTAATTTAGTTTAACAAAGAGAAGGTTAAGAGAGTGAGTTGTTTACAGTCTATAAGTAAACACATGGTGAACAAATATTTAATAGTAGGCTCTTCAGTCTCATGGTGAAAAGTATGTAAGGTCCAGGACTTGTTCTGGTTCAGTCTTTGTTTCTCAGGTGTTTACAGGAGTCTTCTTGTGTGGGGCATGAAGAGTAACCAATGATGTCACTCCCTACCCTATATAGTTTTAGCATATGGCAGGAATCCTTTGTTTCCAAGCGTGGTTCCCAGAGCAGTTTGTGGAAAAATATAGTCATTTCAAGATGAAGTACAGATTTATGTGGGTCTGTGGCCTAACTAGTACCCCGGTTCTAGGGAATCTACAGTACCCCTTCTGGGCTTGCTGTCTGAGTCGCAATCTCTCCACCCACTCCAAGTCTTTGATTCTTCCGATGCTTAGACTACATCTAGACTACAAAGAAAAATCGGAAAAAGATACACAAACTACGAACTACAATTTGCGTATCTTTTCCCGTTTTTCTTTCGGAAGAGGCTTTTCCAAAATATGGCACATTTACACAGTGCCAAATTTCAGAAAAACCTACTCTTCTGAGCCATCCCTTCTTCCTCGTAAAACAAGGTTTACAGGGATGGCGAAAGAATGCGTCCACTTTTCCAAAAACATTTTTTTGAAAAGCGCTGCAATCTAGATGTACCCTGTGTCTCTTTGTCCAGCCTGTCCCAGTTCCTCCCTCACATTTCTTCTTCTGATCTGTCTCTTGTAAGATATGTTCCTATATAGAGAGATTTTATATATAGAGGTATATAAAATCATGAGTGGTGTGGAGAGGGCAGATAAAGAAAAGTTATTTATTAGTTCCCATAATAGAAGAACTAGAGGACACCAAATGAAATTAATTTGGTAGCAGGTTTAAAATGAATACAAGAAAGTTCTTCACACAGCGTGTAGTCAATCTGTGGAACTCCTTGCCAGAGGAGGCTGTGAAGGCTAGGACTATAACAGAGTTTAAAGAGAAGCTAGATAATTTCATGGAGGTTAGGTCCATAAAAGGCTATTAGCCAGGGGATAGAAATGGTGTCCCTGGCCTCTGTTTGTCAGAGGCTGGAGAAGGATGGCAGGAGACAAATCGCTTGATCATTGTCTTCAGTCCACCCTCTCTGGGGCACCTGGTGCTGGCCACTGTCAGCAGCCAGGCTACTGGGCTAGATGGACCTTTGGTCTGACCCAGTGCGGCCATTCTTATGTTCTTATGTTCCTCTTCTGTTTGCCTTAATTTCCATGATAATGATTCTTAGTCCCGGTCTCCTTGTCCAACTACTTGCAATCTTTCCAATTGTGTCAGATCTTCGTCTGGATCTTAGTGTTCCCCTCTCTCCCATCCTCTTGGCTCCCAGCCTCCCTACCCAACTAGTTTCATCCTCCCCTCTGGCTGCCAGTCCCAGTCTCTTGCCAGCCGGTCTTAACCCCATTTTCTCTTCTATCCCAGTTTAACCTGCCTCACTGTCCCAATATACTTATTTCTTTCCACCCTGCTTGTGCTTTTGTGCTCTTTACCATAGCAGAAAATGGATCCACTTCTACTTTCTTCCAGTACCATGTAAGAAAACTCTTCTCACTCAACCCTCCTTGTCAGGACCCCCTGTGTAAATAGATAGGTCTTAAATGTGCCCTGAAACTGAACAAACTGTGATTCTATCATACATAAGACATTCAAGAACATGTACTGTCTGAAAGATAGTGAGGTCGATAGTAAGGTCATAATCTTAAAGCGGTAGTTCTCAAACATTTTGGCCCATGGACCGTCTGGCTTTCCACAGACCCGCAGTTGCTAATGGAACCTCACCGTTAATTACATAATTATGCCAGAGCCATGTTGCTAGTGCTACAGCTAGGGAGAACAGTTTAATTTAAGTTATTATACAGATTATGTGTTTTAACTTTCTCGCGTTAGTTTATCAAACTTCATTTTAAATAAAGTAAAATATTAAGTCTAGCACTAAAGGTTTCAATGTTTTCTTTATTTATGGCAGAGGTAGGGAATCTTTTTTTGGGTCAGGGAACACTCACCCACAGAAAAATCAGTTGGGAACCACACAAGTGAAAAGCAAAAAAACTCCAAAACACTCCAACCCTCAGTGATATGGCCCCCACTGAGACACCTCACCCCTCTGATGCCCCAGCTCCACAGGGTGAGGGGAAGGGACAGAGAGGACTGAGGTTCAGGGCTTCCCACAGACAAGATTTACTTTTCTGGGCTTCCAGTATTAGTGAATTTATGGACCTCCCCTTAGGCTTTGGGATGGGGACAAAAAGGAGGGGTTCATTGAGTAGGACAGGGCTGCCAGTGAGTGGGTTAGGGATGGGGGTGAAGGATATGGGAAGGAGCTGGGGTGCAGAAGGGGGAGAGGTTGTGAGATCTGGGTGGGAAGTGGGGTGCAGAAGCAGGCTGGGAGTAGAGTGTCTGGCCAGGGTGAGGGAGCAGGATCAATGGTGGATGTAAGAGCAGGATGCGGATAGGTGTCTGGCCGGGGGAAGAGTGTTGGAGCAAGCTGAGGATACGTGGCCTTTGTGGGGGGAGGAGAATGAGTGAGAGGGATTGGAGTGCAGGGGTCTGGGTGTGAGGGGGGATGCTTACCTGGCTTTGTGCCCCCTTGCAGAGGGCACACCAGCTAAGCTTGAGTTCATCTCACCCCGCAGTGTTCCAGCTGGGCTCTGTGCAGCCCTGGCTGGCACTGAAGCAACAGTTCTAAGGCACTGTGGTCCAGGAGCAGCTCCACCAGCTTTGCTTTGGACCCACCTTGGCCTGTCCTCCCTCCTATCCTTTATGCTGCCCCATCCTCAGCCAGTCTCCCAAAGGCCCATGGTCCTGCTGCTCTTTTCAGCTTTCTCAGAGGACCCAAGCGGATTGGAAACTCTCTCCCTCGCCTATGTTATATAGGCCAGGGTTCGAAGCTTGTTTCAAGCCAACCCCCTGGTTTAGCTTTGCTCCTGGGCAGCCCCTCAACAGCAACTGTTCCTGGCAGTGGCGGCCACTGTAACAAAGAAGAGGAGGCCTGGATATGGTACAGCTGGACTGGGGGGCCCATGGTCCAGAGGCAGTCCCATGAGGGGAGGGAGGAGACTGCACAGCACATGGTAGTGGGGCAGGAGGTAGCGGGGGCTTGCTGGATGGTGGCGTGCTCTGCACTGGAACTCAGGGAATGCTGTGGTGTGAGCCATAGCTGGCAATGAGGGGTCATTGGTGGGGGTGGGCTGCCATTGGAAGACACAGCACCTGCCCAGGCTGGCAGGGAGAGTGAGCAGCCAGACCCTCCTGGCCTACAGCATGGCAATTAGAGTAATGCCATATTTGGGGGATCCTTCCTGAGGACCACCTATAAAACCACACTTTGAGAACCACTGTCTTAAAGAGTTTATAATGAGGAGAGTAGGTGGAGGTGGCATATTCAATTATTTCCTCTTATCAATTGAATTTTGTGACCAGTACTTCATTCAAATTTACTCAACTATTGTTGTAGTGCAGAGATAATAAGTTAGCTGAAAGCCCATGCTATTGCCTGGGTGTATTTCTTAAAACATTGAAAAAGGCTGAGAGAAAAAAACTTGGATGATAACAGACTGAAAATACTAGTGTTGAGCGAACCTGGTGATATTCTAAACATGGGGACTGTGTCTAGATTGCACCCCTTTTGCGGAAAAGGGATGCAGATTAGCCACAGTGCAATTGCAAATGAAGCAGGGATTTAAATCTTCCCCACTTCATTTGCATGAACATAGCTGCCGCTTTTTTCCAGCTCGGGGCTTTGCCGGCAAAAAGCGCCAGTCTAGAGGGGATCTTTTGGAAAATAAAGCCTTTTCCGAAAGATCCCTTATTCCTGGATGCTAACTATGAGCATTTTGAGTTGGGTGATGTGAACAAGGTCACCAATCAATGTAGTCATGTAGTTGAAATTGTGACTAAAACATCCATACTACTAGTCTTATACCTTATCAGAGGACCACACTACCTCAGTACTATTAACAGACTGTCACAAGCCTAGTAATTGTATGAGGCTTGGACGATATTTAACAAGAAGCAGTTATGCATCTTGATTGATATAATAAAATCTACAGCTGCGCATCTTTGTGATGAAGTGTAGGTAGACTAATTTCAATACATTACATTAAAATGTCATTTTCCCACTCATCCAGGTTAGCTAGGGTTCAGGAATCAAGTTCTCATTCTTTTTCTTATAGTAAAATATTCAGAAAGAATGTGCTTTATATTAATGAGTTACTGGAAATTGTCCTGTGTAGCTATGCTTCAACTTTGCCTCCTCTTTTTCACCATTTGCATGGCAATATGTTTATCAGATATTAACATAGTTCAGTGATGCATGGTATCTTGCTATTGTTTGAATTAAAGATACTACAGACTATTTCTCCCAATATTCTCTAGTATGGACTTTGATAATATTTGTCTTGATTTAGTTCATAATGTTTCTCCATTGTGTTTTCTGAAACATTATTTAAGATAAGTATTAGTGGGGAATTCTCTACATCCCTTGCACAAACTTGGAAATGTTTCCCATTTCCCAACCTTTTCCTGTAAAAATTCTGTGTCGTGGCTGCCATCCTTCTGGCCTGGGAAGACTGGATAGGGACTCCCTTCTGAGCCCTTCAATGCAGTTTTTTAATTAGTTGGAAGGTTGCTTATTTCCTTTTCCCTGGGGGCTAAATCTCTTTCCTTGCTCAAGCTTAATAATAGCCCTCATTTTACGATCATTTATTTGGGGATTTTGTAATTAGCTGGTAAGATGTTTAAAGCAGCACATAGACAATAAAAGATTCTAAGGAAAATCTTATTAATTGATAATGTTCAGTTTGACAGTAGTCAGATATATTGTGATATTCTGGTATAATTTGACCTGATTATTGAAAAGAAAAAAACAATTTGCAATCATGAACAATTACTTGTCAGATTTTAAACAGTGTTCACTGAGCAGCACATTATACTGCAAAATCTAACTGTATTCCATCAAATGAACAGTTCTGTCTCCTGCTCACTGACTTACTCTACTGCACATGCACCAAAGCAATAGGTTTCTAAGCCTATAGCTTTCCCTGGGGTTAAGCAGGCCTGGAGTACTTGATGCAATGGTTGTCTTGATCACTACTAACATGGCTGATTATGTGTAATAAACTTTGAAAATGTGCTGAATGCTACTTATTTTGGAGTATATTGTAAATCTAAATGACAATTCATTTTGGATTATTTTTTAATATCTGTAACAAATCAGTGCCTCAATGTATAGTGTGTTACTGAACAGTATTACAAAATAGAATTCAGAATAAATGTAAATAGTTAAGAGCTGAATAGCCTATTATCTCATGCAAGGTACAGCATAGCTTTTCAAATATTAGAGAGAAAAGGCCTATTCTCATTATTACATATAACCATATGAAGAGTACAATAGCTATTTTAGCATGGTCTGTCTGTCCTGTATTGCTGTCTTCACATTAAAAAAAAAAAAAAAAAAGAACGACATATTTGGTCAGTAGGGTTGGTCATTTTTATAGGAGAGGGAAAGATGAGAAAATGCAGAAAGCTTCCTCCTCTTCGACAGTAGTGATACTGTGAGGATGCCTTGTCCTCATTTTTATTACTTTTGAGATTTTATTGCTGGCAGCCAGATGTGCTGAAACTCCTGACGGCAGCATCTATTCACTGCGTGTTTTTAATAGGCTTAGAGAAATATGAGTAGAGTACATGAAAGCAGCTCAGCTTCACACTTCAGCTGGGAATGCCCAAAAGCTTACTGCTGTTTAGAATTCTTGCTACAGTCAGGAGAAAGCCGCACCGGTACTAAATCTTCTACGACTGAATTAGAAGAATAATGACTGTACAATTAACTATCAACCCCTGCTCATTTAGGCACAGTTTTTACAGAGATCAGGAGAAATATGGAACTTGACTAGCATGTTTGCATTTGATGGTGTCTGCAAAATAGATGACTTTTAAGACAGGCGGGGAGAAAAAATAAAAGGGAAGGAAAGAAAGAAAATGCAATTTGAGACATTGCGCCAGGTCTGCAATTCTGTTTTATCTCATTTTCATGGGGTTTTCTCATCCCCTCAAAATGTTTTACAAAATGATCTTTTTGGACAAACACTGAACAACACTAGGTAAGTAGAAATAAAGCATTTTTCCTTTAGCATTTCTATGCTGATGACAACATTATATCTTTGTGTATATTTTCTGGTAGAGAACCTCTATCACTTTTAAATATTAATATTGGTAATATCATGCTTTATATAAGTATTTAAATGAAACTTGTTTTGCAGGAATAAAACCAGCTTAATTAAAATAATATATTTAAGATGTATATGTCTCTTTGAAACCTATTAGCTACCATTACCAGGCAGCATTATTAGATGTAATCCTAAAAACATACTAAATATTCAGACAAATATATCTGAGAAAACAATTTTTATGCATCTATGGCACTGAACATATTACAGCTATAAGGATATGGCTATTTAATCATAAATAATTTGCTGGAAGATGTATATCAAGCAGCCCTACATATCATTTGCAAAATATACAGAAAACACTTTCATGTTTTCAGAAGACTTGTATTTGAGTATAGTGATTATCAATAATCCTTTTAGCTAGCCATAAGATCAGAAGATCAGTAGATGCTTTGCAATAGGTCAGTCAGTTCTGAAGGCTATTTTGTTATGAACAGCTATTGCTTTATGGGAAGTGGAGACAGCAGAGTGGTGTTGCTTATCCTTGTGATGGGGTAGTTGAATTCTAAACAGGTTTTTAGTTTATTTTTTTGCGGTGAATTCTATACAGTATTACTAATTACTTTTATTGCATTTATTCAGTAAACACATTCTATGCAAATAATGTCTAGAACTTTTCCCCTATGATTATTAAATATTAAAGATTAAAGGAATCCAGTTGTGTCTAAAAGAATATGTGAAGGCAGAGGAAGGAGAGAAAGAATTCTGTAGTTTTGCATAGTGATAATTCATTAATGGAAACATTCTGGAAAAAGGGGAAAGTAATGGTATACAGAGCATATAAATAACATTTAAATATTCCCTTATCTATCAGTAAGAAAGGCTCCTGTTAAAGTGAATTTTCTTTTTCTTAAATACCATCATATTTCCACTTAAAAATAAAAAAAAAACTATTGTCTGTTTATTTCACAGATTGAGGATTTCCATTAATGCTAATATTTTTATATAAATTAATATATTTATTTAATGTTGTTCTTCACAAGTTTTACTATGTAGAAGATAATTTTATAATTAGGCATAGAAATTTATAAAGCTGGCATTTGTAATCATGTTTAATTTAGGGACAATAGCAAAGTAAAGTTAACCCATGTAAGGAATTTAGATATCTTTTCAAGCATAAAAGAAAATCTGTAGTAAAAGGTAAGATATTTTCCTAACATGGCTTTTTTTTTGCATGCTTTGGCATCTTTAAAGATCTACAGAATGGAGCAATAATTTGTCTATTATCAACTGTGCTTGTAAAACAGTGCACATCCTCAAGTGCATAGTCTTAGGCCTGCAGCTACCAACAGAATAAGCAACTGTTCTCAGCATCCATAAACCTATTCCTGATTTGCTCATTTCTGCTTTTGCAGTAATCAGAGTGCTTGCTCTCTCTCTCTCTCTCTCTCTCTCTCTCTCTCTCTCTCTCTCTGTGTGTGTGTGTGTGTGTGTGTGTGTGTGTGTGTGTGTGTGTGTAAGAGAGAAGCTTCAAATGATACAGTTTCAAATAATAAAAGACATTCAGAAACATATTTTATCACATTTAATATGGTTGAGACTTAAAAATTGTTTATTCCAAGGGACTGGTTAATGAAAGATTGCCAGGAAACTCAAACTTAAACTCAAGATTATTTATAATTTTAGATGAGCATACTTCTACCTCTTTAGACAGTAATTTGGTGTTTTTTCACACTGGTGATTTTGGGTTCAGACAGTCTTGCTGCGGTGCTCTTTTTAACAGCATAGAGAGACTAAACTATGGTTACTGTGATAATTAAATTGAAACTGTCTGATTAACTGAACATTATTTAAGACTATTGTGTAAATAGGGTTTTTCTGTCTTTTGGATAGGTATCAGTATTTTAAACTTCCTCCTTGATGCTATTGTTCTATAGAAATGATTTATTTAATGGACACCAAAAGTAATAGGTTTTCCCTAAATTTGTTTTGGGAGTTACTTACGTAAGTGATTTTTATTGCTCTAAGCTAATTGCTCAAACACTGAGTTAATTTTTTAAGAACCATGGGGAGGTAAGCACATAAATATCTTTACAAATAACAAGTTGTGTTTTGAAATGTAGGAATGTCCCAAGACCTAAAGTTAATTGTCAATTTATGGGATTAAACAGAAATAATTCTTGTGCTTTTTCATTTATTTTTTCTATTCAGTTTTCAGTTTTTATATTTTCAAAAGTCAGACAATAGAAAGATAACTACTGACAGATTGAGCATTAAATAATTGTGTTAATACATAAACTAGAATAGGAAAAAAAGCATACTAATGCAGCATAAAATACATTATAAAATGCAAACTAAGGATCGCAAGGAGAGAAAGTAGATGCATAAAACCTTAGCAAGAGACAACATTTATTACTGTCTTAACATGTTCTATGTTCTTAAGTTAGAGGACTTTAGACTTTTTTGGAGGGCATAAGGAAAGCTGCTATTTTGTTCTGAGAAACATTGAGCATCCCAGCATTGGCTCCCCAAATCTACCAACACCTACTAGCAAGAATGTATATATCAAGCTTGAAGTTAACCCCCGCCCCCCACCCCCCACCGCTGCCTCCCCTTTAGAAATCTTACTTGGACTGGCTGTCGTTTTAATATTTATTATTTATATTATAGCATCATGTAGAAGCCGCAACTGAAATTAAACTCTTGTGGTAGAATGATGCTACAGGTACTATTTAGCTGGGAGTTTAGTTAGTATCCTCTAAATAAACTTAAACTCTGTTTCATAAGCTGCTTTGGTGGTGTGCAAACATGCAATGTTCTGTATGCTGTGCCCTCCTCCAGATGTTGAGTGTCACTTCCCTGACATTCACAATTCCAGCTAGCAGAAGCAGTAAGAGAACTTCAGAAACTCTGGTCTTCTGGATTGTGGAACATGTTGATACATACTTGTGCATAGGTTTACATAGGATCTTTTGATCTAACTGTGATTATTATTGTGATAGTCACTAGAATTTTTCTGCATATGTTATGTATTTGCTCTCCAGTTGGCAACTAGCTAGTGCATGGAATAAAGCTCCCTGATTTTTGTTTTTATCTTGCAGTTGAAATAAAAAGTGCACAAGCAGCAAATCAATACATCTTTATCCTGTTTTTTTCTTTAAAAAAACTCATTTGTCTTTGTCATTTGTCTTTATAACAAAATACTTATATTTGCCCCAATCCAATTTTAAAGGCAGAGTCTAAATGACCCTTTGATTTTTGGCCTCTAAATATTTGTGATGACTAACCTAATTTATTTTGAAGTACTGAGAATACCAACTCTGAATGGTAGTTAAGTCTTCTAAAGCTCTTAATCATTGGATATATTTATTGGATTTTCAGGTTGTTATTCTACATTTAAAACTGAGTGCAAAAATACTCTATTGTCAGATGCCCTATTTGTAGCAGCATATTTTTTGCACTGCATTGGAGTTAACAATTGCTTTGGGCAATATTCAAATTAACACACCACTGCATAATTATGACCAAAATAGATATAAACTGCACACCATAACATCAGTGCAATTTACCATTTGCAGTGTATATTAATAGGGGAGGGGTTTTTTTTAGGAATAGAAATGAAGTAGTACTACTCCCCCTTCTATTTTATTACTTTGATACTTGCAATGTGAAAGCAAATTTGTTGTGCGGATTGGCCACACAGGGGCATAAGACATCTAACATTTTCCCAGAATAGATAGCAAAAAGGTTGCTTTTACCACAGAGGCACAGTAGTGATTTGTATTTTCATGTTATAGGATTAGAAGGAATAAAATTAAATAAGTAAGCAGTAAAATACGTTTTATTTAACTAAAAACAAACAGGCTTGGAGTTTTTTAGGATTATGTGCTTATTGAAGGGGAGTGGATGATAAGCATGTTTGGAGGTGATATTTATTGTTATATGCTTTTTTTTTCAGAAGAGGTTAACTATCAGCTCTAAAATATAGCTTGCAGGTGAAGTCAGACTTTTAACTGAATACAATAATTCTGGGAGTAAAGTGTTATTTAGTTTGCAAAAGAATATTTTGGTCCATGGCTTTTGTCTTCCAAATATAATTTACTATCAGTTTGTGTTATAATGAAGCTATCATGTGATGTCCAGGATTATTGGCATAGACATTTGTTATTCATCATAGTGCACTAATGATTACTTTGACATTGAAGGAGCAAGAGTGCTTGCTTTGTTTTCTTTTATTAATTTGGAAATAGTTTTGTAGTTATATATGCACAATATGCACCATTTATGTGATTTGGACTCATTAAAACACAGCCATATGTGTGATATAACTCTGAGGGTATATTGTGTTGATATATTCTATGATTCCAAAACACAAAGAGAAAAACATGCTGTTTGCATTAGAACTGAGAATATTACCTATTCTGACTATACTAACACACAATAATAAGCAGCAACTAGATCTGCCTCCCCATACTTTCAAAATTTGGCATGCCACACCTCTTTAAAGATTTTATTGCTGAGTTTTTCATATCTTCCTTGTTTTTTTTATTTTTTACTGCATCAAGGTAATTCTATTTTAACTATGTCCTGACAGCTGTGACTGATCAGCTTGGTCGTATACAAAAACCTGCAGTGTTGGACAAAGTGTTGTTCCCATTTTAAGATGTAGATAATTTTAAATGATTGACAGGATGAGAATGTGTACAATTTTAATGTTTTTTGTTCTTTTATCAGTTTGTGTCTTGCACAGTAAACATGGCACTAAACTAATACCAGTAGTATCATCTCCGTTTTGCTTCAGTACAACATTTGCAAAGCAGTAGCTTGTGATCAGGTTGTGCACTGGATTATTGGTTATTCTTATTGTTGTGTCTGGTTCTCATGGTTTCACAATGCTCATTGACCTTTGACATTGATTGAAAACCAGAGTTGCATAAAGATGTGTGGATAATTTTAAAGCCAACACAGAATACTGTAGTAAAGGCAGTCCCTGGGTTACATGGATCTGACTTACGACGGATCCCTACATACGAATGGGGCTTTTCTCGCCACGGAGGACGCGGGCGGCGGGACCACCCAGACGCGCCGTGGTCCCGCCGACCGCGTCCTCCGCGGCGAGAAAAGATGCTCCGCGTCTCCCTGGTCTGCGGGGGGGGGGGGGGGCGCCCAGCACACCAAGGAGACGTGGAGCAAAGCTGCAGAGGATGTGGGCGGCGGGACTGTGCCGCGTCTCGGCTGTCCTGCCACCCGCGTCTTCCTGGTCTGCTGGGGGTGGGCGCAGCTAGTGCGCCCCTCCCAGCAGACCAGGCTTTTCTCACCGACGCCTGGGGTAGAGCAGCTGGGGGGCTGCCGGGTTGGTCCCACAGCGCCGAGGTGCGGCGCTGCGGGGACCTACCCGGCAGCCCCCCAGCTGCTCTACCCCAGGTGTTCCCAAGTCAGCTGCTGTTGAAACTGATCAGCGGCTGATTCCAGGAAGCCCAGGGCAGAGCAGCTCTGCCTCGGGCTTCCTGTAGTTAGCCGCTGGTCAGTTTCAGCAGCGGCTGACTTGGGAACGCCTGGGGCAGAGCAGCTGGGGTACTGCTGGGTTGGTCCAGTAGCGCCGAGGAGCGGTGCTGCGGGACGAACCCAGCAGCACCCCAGCTGCTCTGCCCCAGGCGTGTCCGATTCAGCCGCTGCTGGTCAGTTTCAACAGCGGCTGAATCTGGACGCCTTTTCCGACTTAGATACAAATGTAACTTAAGAACAAACCTACAGCCCCTATCTTGTACGTAAGCCGGGGACTGCCTATATTGAAAAGATGGTTTCTTGATTGAAGAAATAACAGCACTTTGCATTTGCATAACATTTTCCAAAAAGCTATGTACATATTAACTTATTTTTACTTGCATACAAAAATTCTGGAATCAAAGTCCTATTTAAAAGAAATTACTTTCAAAGAAGATGAGTTATTAAGAGTTGTAAACAGCCAACACCAGCCTTAAAAACATTCTGATTTCTGGAATTTTAGGAGTGACTCTCTCTGAATGGTTTACTACTGTGTCCATTGCAACCTTTATGCAAGGGGATGTTTGGCTAGCTGAAAGAAGAGGAGCATTGCTTCTTTAAGGATTTCTTACAATGTGTGTGTGTGGGAATTTACAGGGATGGACAAGAAATAGTTGGAGTACAGTCAGGGGAAGCTCACTGCTTTTCATATTGTTTGGAAGAGTGAATGTGTTTTGTGGGGAAGATATTTATAACTCATGCAGGCTAGAGAGGCCATTTTTTACTGGTATAGGACAGGCATCACCCACCCACCCGCCAATGAATTTGGCAAAAGGACTGGGTTCTCTCTTGACCCATTGTGGGCATTATGCTATTTGCCCTTTTCAGAGGGGTCAACATCCACCACGGTCCCAGGGGCAAGGTGGAGGGGGGGTCGGCTTTACACCCCTGAAAGGGGTAGGGTTTTGATCAGAAAGGACTGGGCTGAAGGAAGTCAGCCCTTAGTGCCTGCTCTTGGAGTGGCGCTCTGGTGACAATTCAAAGGGGCTCAGAGCTCTGGCTGCTGCTGCTGCCACAGTAGTGGTGGCATCCAGAAGTTCCAGGTCCCTTTGAATTCCTGGGGATCAGGATAACTGACCCTTTTGTCCCCTTCCCCCCATCAGTGGGCCTGGCTCCTTTCCTTTGGGAGGTGGGGAAGGAATTTTTCTTTCACTGCCAGAATGACTGAGATGCCATAGGTTTTTTTCACCTTCCTTTCCCACAACAGGTCTGGGACCCAGTGAACTGGAGTGGGGGTTAGGTTATAATTTTGCAACTTAATATGTAAAACTTGTGGCAGATGTCCCATGCAGCTATTCGGTTATTAAGGGGATATACGAAATGAACTGCAAAATAATCTGAAGGAAAGCATCCCATAAGGGAGTGGAGGAGGGGAGTTTAGGGCTCCTGTGTCTGGAACAGCTGCTCAGCTTTCTGTTTTCTTGAAAAGAATAGGAGCAGAATGAGAGGCATTGACTTTCTGGTTCCCCCAGGGGTGCTTGACATCCATTACACCCCAAACCCGACCCCTACCCAACAACTTCCCCCCAGGCTCCACTACACCTCTTCCTATACCTGCTCTGCCCCTGCCCCACCTCTTTGCATCCTGTTCCACCCCTCCTATAAATGCACCCGGCCCTTGCTCTGCTTCTTCCTGTCCCTGCTCATCTCATCCCCCACTACCTCATGCACTGAATAGCTGATCACTGATGGATGGGAAATGCTGAGGGGGAGGTGGAGGAGTTGATTGGCAGGGTGTGCTGGTGGGCATTAAATGCTGGAGGAAGGGGGTGGACCTGATCAGGCTCACTGTGGATGCTGAGCACCCTCTATTGTTTTTTCTTCAGTTGGTACCTGTGAGTGAAGCTGCTACTCATTTATCTGCCCTCAGATTATTAGATTAGAGAGATTCTTCTTCCCAGTGGTTCTGTTCTCTCTTATCTACTGTCCATTGCCACTGTTAAAAATAGGATCCCCCCATTCTGCCATAGATAACAGGAGGGTTTCTTCCAGAACATTCCCAACTTTCTGTCTCTTCCAGTTATGAGGGGAATGTCGCTTCCTGTCCTTTGTCTTAAGAGCTACAGATTTCACAGTAGGCACAAATGCTCTGCTTCTCAGACTCGATTAGAACTGAGGGCTTTTGCAGTACCAGGTTTCTCAATGTACTCTTCAGGCAACAAATGCTTTTCTTTGTTGATCATATAAAAGTCTACCTGAGCTATTCCCTTCCACCTGGAAGAAAAAAAAAGAGAGGTAGCTTGCTATCATGTCCATAAGTAATATAATATATTAAATTAACACATTTCAATGCTTATAATTTTAAAACTGCTAAAATATTTGTTCAGATTTGATGTGATATTTGAGTCTTGGTAAGATCCATAAAAGTTCAACTATTTTTGAGTTATCCAAATTCATTTCTGATAAGAACATTTTGGGTTTTATCTCTGAAAACTCATGGCCTAATAAATTTGTTAGTGTCTAAGGCCATATCTACACTACAGATAAGATTGAAGGAGCCAATCTTCTGAGGTTCAAATTAGTGGGCCTAGTGAAGACACTCTAATTTGAATAGATAGGATTCTCCCATTGATGCCAGTAGTTATACTTCTATGAGAAGTAAGGGAAATTCCTGCACCAAATTTGAGTTAAGATACTTTGACTTTATGCAATTAACCTCACTCTTCAAGCAGTCCTGTCCTGCTCAGTAGTTTCTAAAAATGAGGCCTCTTTAAGATATTGCAAGTTGTGCTTCCAGAATCTGAGGCATTCAAAATCACCAATCATTTCTGAAAATCTTGGTTACAGAGCTTAAAGGATACTTGCTGTGCACAGAGTACACAAGAAAGTAGTGGTAGAGTTGGTATTAAAACCCATTTTGTCTTTCACCATTTCATTCTTATCCATTCTCTGTCCTTTTGTGTCCTTTCCAGGGTCAGCAGAACTCTGAAAATTTATGGCACTATATAGATGACAATGATAATGATTATTTTCCCCCTCTGTAATAATAGTTGTAATGCATCATAGGAACATGATCTTCTGGGAAGTAAAATTTTCCTTACTTAGACTGTAAATAGGTGTAAATTTAGCCCTGGTCTACACTTTGAAGTAATAAGTGGAGCGTCCTCACTACCAAGCCTGTTATTACATAACAATGGGCTGGTTATTTCAAAATCTGTCTTAGTGTGGTCGCTCTGCTGCTGCTATTTCAAAATAACTACTCCCCAAAATAATTTGAAGTTATTACTCACTAGTGCTTCCTGGGGCTCTAAGTAGAGGTAGTGTATCTACAATAACGGAGTTTGCCTTGGACTAATTTCAAGCTCCCCCAGAGTGGAGACATGCTATTTCAATGTTATGTTGGGAGTTATTATTTTGAATGTAGTTATTTTGAAATAATTTCCTCATGTAGAGATGCCCTTAAAGTTTTATGGCTGTTCCTTTCTGTCCTAACAATGTGCATAAAGGGGGTGCTCAGAGTCATTGATTAAACAGTAAACCCGGTATATGATGAGAACCACTGCAAGGCAGGGGTTGTAGCACTACTCCCAGCACCTTAATTCCAGCACGTATGGTAGTTCCCTAAAGAAGGCACTAGATCATTAAACATGCTCACACTGACAGTACTTTAAGAGAACAATATGTTCAATGCACACAAATAAACATATATACTTCTAATTAATATCAAGTGTTACAAAACAAATGTTTTCTGTTTTTTTGAAACAACAGCTAAGCAAAATGCTGTCCTCAAAACTATTCTAGGATGTGGAACCTGGGCGGAGAAAGCTGCATAATTGATCCTGCTTCCATTACTGGCTTGCTGAAGCAGTCAGTGGGATGCAAAAGGGTTGCTTCCTACAGTGTGGGCTCTCCTGCTATTGATTTCTGGATTTACTGGCTTTTTTCACTTCTGATCTACTTGGGCTGGGGTGATATTGCATAAGAAGATAAAATTGCACAGGAAGCACTGCCAAAGCAAAAAGCAAAACAGAGCAAAAGCCCCTCAGCCACTACTTGAGCTCAGAAAGATGCTATACAAATAAGTAAGGGCAATTTGGATGCCATTGCTCTGAAAAAAAGTGAAAATTGAGACTTTTCCTAAACAAAATACAAATGATGAACAAAGATCAAGAAAGTGACATGACTTACTACTTCACATTAAAGTCTTAACATTGCTTCTGGGGCTTTAACAAAGAAAAGGGTAACTATTGCAGAATAAATCTAGAGTCCAAAATCATGTCAAATCAATCTGATAGCTTTCTTTTCTAGGATATCAAGCCTTGTGGATAAGAGAGAAGCAGTGGACGTGGTATACCTAGACTTTAGTAAGGCATTTGACATGGTCTTGCATGCCCTTCTTATTAATAAACTAGGGAAATGCAACCTAGAGGGGCTGCTGTAAGGTTGATTATCCAGCCAGTTGTGCACCTTTCTAAGAGAGTAGTTATTAATGGTTCACAATCATGCTGGAAGGGCATAATAAATGAGGTTCCGCAGGGGTCTGTTTTGGGACTGGTTCTGTTCAATATTTTCATCAATGATTTAGATGATGGCATAGAGAGTATGATTATTAAGTTTGCAGATGACACGACATTGGAAGGGGTTGCAAGTGCTTTGGAAAATAGGGTCAAAATTCAAAATGATCTGGACAAACTAGAGAAATGGTCTGAGATAAACAGGATGCAGTTTCATAAGGACAAATGCAAAGGACTCCACTTAGGGAGGAACCATCAGTTTCACCCACACAGAATGGGAAATGATTGTCTAGGAAGGAGTACTGCAGAAAGGGACTTAGGGGTCATAGTGGATGACAAGTTAAATACAGGCAGTCCCTGGGTTACGTACAAGATAGGGACTGTAGGTTTGTTCTTAAGTTGAATCTGTATGTAAGTCGGAACTGGCGTCCAGATTCAGCCGCTGCTGAAACTGACCAGCGGCTGACTTCAGGAAGCCCGAGGCAGAGTTGCTCTGCCCCAGGCTTCCTGGAATCGGCCTCTGATCAGTTTCAACAGGCTGAATCTGGACGCCAGTTCCGACTTACATACAGATTCAACTTAAGAACCCCAGGCGTCCCCAAGTCAGCTGCTGCTGAAACTGATCAGCGGCTGATTCCAGGAAGCCCGGGGCAGAGCAACTCTGCCTCGGACTTCCTCTAGTCAGCGCTGGTCAGTTTCAGCAGTGGCTGACTTGGGGATGCCTGGGGCAGAGCAGCTGGGGTGCTGCTGGGTTGCTCCAGTAGCGCCGCTCCTCGGCGCTACTGGACCAACCCACCAGCACCCCAGCTGCTCTGCCCTAGGCGTCCTGATTCAGCCGCTGCTGAAACTGACCAGCAGTGGCTGAATCAGGACGCCTGGGGCAGAGCAGCTGGGGTGCTGCCGGGTTGGTTCAGTAGCGCCCAGAGCGGTGCTGCGGGACCAACCTGCAGCGCCCCAGCTGCTCTACCACAGGCGTCCGGAGAAAAGCCTGGTCTGCTGGGGGGGGGGGGGCGCAGCTAGGGAGACACGGGCGGCGGACCGGGACGCACCGTGGTCCCGCCGCCTGGGTCCTCCGCAGCTTTGCTCCCCGTCTCCCTGGTCTGCTGGAGACCAAAGCCTCTGAGGACGCCGGTAGCGGGACAGCTGTGGCGCGTCTGCTGCCCGCGTGCTCCCCGGCTTTGCTCCCCGTCTCCCTGGTCTGCTGGTCAGCAGACCAGGGAGACGGGCAGCAAACCCCGTTCGTAACTGCGGATCTGACGTAAGTTGGATCCGCGTAACTCGGGGACTGCCTGTATGAGTAAACAGTGTGAGGACAAGTTAACACGAGTCAACAGTGTGACTAAATGAATTGGGCTTGTTTAGTTTGGAAAAGAGAAGATTGAGAAGGGGACATTTTTCAAGTATCTAAAAGAGTGTTACACGGAGGAGGCAGAAAAATTGTTCTCAGCCACTGAGGATAGGACAAGAAGCAATGGGATTAAATTGCAGCAAGGGAGATTTAGGTTGGACATTAGGAAAAACTTTCTAACTGTCAAGGTGGTTAAACACTGGAATAAATTGCCTATGGAGGTTGTGGAATCCCCATCTCAGGAGATATTCAAGAACAGTTACCCCTTTTAAGAAAAAAAATAAGTATCCTCCATATCTACAATTTTCAGACACTAAATGTGTCTACACTAAATGTGACTTGCAGGGAAGGTCACATGCATGCTCCTGTGGGGAGGTGAAGTGCCAGGACACTCCAGCTGTCTGGAAGTGGGGGTGCTACAAAGTTTGACTCTGAAATTAAATTGGACCCCCCCATGAGAACTCCTTGACAAGCCCAGCCACATGCACCAAGACTAGGGATGTCAATTGACCTGTGTTAATGCCTACAGTTAACGCAGGACAGGATCAACATGTTAATTTTTAAATGCATTAATCGCAGGTGTTAATGCTGCACTGCTCCTTTGAAGTGCTGCTCCCCAGCTGATCCCTGGCTCTGCTGTTGCAAAGCCCTTTTGAAGTGCCGGCACTCCAGCTGATCCATGGCTCTGCTTGCGCTGCCCCTTTGAAGTGCCATTTTGGTGCTTTAAAGGGACAGCACATTAGGATCTGGGGATCAGCTGGGGACTCCAGCTGATCCCTGGCTCCACTGTTGCATAGCCCCTTTGAAGCACCAGAGCGGCACTGAAAAGGGGCTTTTCAATGTGGAACCAGGGATCAGCTGGAGTCCCCAGCTGATTCCAGGCTCCTAATGTGCTGCCCCTTGGAAACAGCACTTTCAAGGGGCAGCACTGCATGGAGCCCGGGGTAAGCTGGGAATTTCAGCTGATCCTGGGCTCTGTGCAGCGCTGTCCCATTGAAAAGCTGTGGCAGCATTTGAAATGGGAGGCACACACAGTTAATCGTGCAATTAATCACGATTAAAGTTTTTTAATCACTTTACAGTCCTAACCGAGACTCTTGTCTTTTCTCCTCACATGCTACTTGGAGCGCTGCTCTCTCCCCACCCCCACTTCTCTTCCCTGGGCCCTGCTGTAACGGGTGGCGAAGGGATTGCAAAAAGAAGACAACCAGCAGCCCTCACACATGGGGCGGATATCGCAGCATCAGTCGCCAGGGGCTGAAAAGGAAAGTTTTCTCTCCTGAGGGAGGAGTCTCCATAGCCCGAGGTGCCCCTGTATTCACAGCCCCTAGGAGCGGCCAGACCAGTCTCCCACAGCCACCTGCTACAGGCCAGGGATAGAGCCCTCCATGGAGAAGGAAGACTCCTCCCCTCCCCACAGCAGCTGCCACTGCCATCCTCGCCTGCCCAGATAGAGCTGCTGCCTCGCTCTAGCAATCCACATGCGCTCCCCAGGCACTGGCTCCCTGCCCCTAGCCTGCTCCTGTCCCCTCCACCCTGGCCAGACACCGTGCCCCCAGCCTGCTTTTGCCCTCTCCCCTGTTCCTGCCCCCTCACCCTTAGCCAGATAGCCTGCCCCCAGCCCGCTCCTCGCCCCTACCCTCAGCCAGACACTCTGCCCAATTGGGGCCCAGCACTCATCTGGCCACAGTGTCCTGTCCTCAGCCCCAATCCTGGGGCAGGCCCCATGGTCCAGCTCCCATCTGGCCGCAGGAAGGTCTGGTGGCAGTCCCTCTCCTGCTGCAGCACAGGTAGGAGGAGAGGCAAATGATCCATCTGCAGCAGAGAGATGGGGGTTGGTGAGGGTAGTGAGCAGTGGGTACAGCCCCCCTCCAGTCTATTTATTCACAAACAAGCTGATATTCATACTATAACGTATATTCATAACATATGCTTTAATTGGAAAGTAAGTCCATTAATAGAGTAAGAATAATTGTATGCATGGATTATCTGTAATGGTAACCTAAATCTATATTTTTAAATAAGTCTTGGGAGAAAGGAATATGTTGTTGTTGAAGCACAGGACTTCGTGCCTCTGTCATACTTCTTTTATAATGTTGGACAAGTCACTTTGCTTCAGTTTACCTATATATAATATAGCGATAATACTTCATGAGCATTGCAAGGTTTTATAAATATTTGTAAAGTGTTTTAAGATTCATGGATGGAAGGTGGTATAGAAATTTTGGAGAATTTAGATGTTTTGTTTAGGGTTTTATTACATTTTCAAATACTAGACTAATGTAAAATAAATAAACCTTAAATATAAGGTTTGAGTGTTTTTAAGAAAATTCTTTGTAAGAGAGCAGAGAAGCTTACATATTAGTCAAATTAATGGAGATGTAGAAGGCTAGTACAAGGCCTAAGTAAACCTAGCATGTAGGCTATGCAGAGAATCTGCTGGCTGCACCCTTCTCTATATGTTACAGAGAAGAATTCCACACTAGCTTTTCATTTGTCACTATGAATTGTAAAGGATTGCAGATCTGAATTTCTATACATTTTTTGGCTCCAGTACTTCTATGCAAATGGTTCCAAGAGATAATGGCTGTTATTCTAGCTCACTGGCTATAGCAGTAGCCACCCAGATATAAGAGCAACCCTACTGAGTCAGGTCCATCTACCCCAATATCCTGTTTTTGGACAGTGGCCAATGCCAGATACCCCAGAGGGAGTGAACAGAACAGGTAATCATAGAATCATAAAATACTAGGACTGGAAGGGACCTCGAGAGGTCATCGAGTCCTGTCACCTGCCCTCATGGAAGGCCAAATACTGTCTAGACCATCCCTGATAGACATTTATCTAACTTACTCTTAAATATCTCCACAGATGGAGATTCCACAACCTCCCTGGGCAACTTATTCCAGTGTCTGACTACCCTGACAGTTAGGAACTTTTTCCTAATGTCCAACCTAAACCTCCCTTGCTGCAGTTTAAGCCCATTGCTTCTTGTTCTATCCTCAGAGGCCAAGATGAACAACTTTTCTCCCTCCTCCTTATGACATCCTTTTAGATACCTGACAACTGCTATCATGTCCCCCCCAATCTTCTCTTTTCTAAACTAAACAAACCCAATTCTTTCAGCCTTCCTTCATAGGCCATGTTCTTTAGACCTTTAATCATTCTTGTTGCTCTTCTCTGGACCCTCTCCAGTTTCTCCATATCTTTCTTGAAATGTGGTGCCCAGAACTGGACACAATACTCTAACTAGCCTAACTAGCACAGAGTAGAGCGGAAGAATGACTTCTTGTGTCTTGCTCACAACACACCTGTTAATGCATCCCAGAATCATGTTTGCTTTTTCTGCAACAGCATCACACTGCTGACTCATATTCAGCTTGTGGTCCACTATAACCCCTAGAGCCCTTTCTGCTATGTTCGTAACCATCAAGTGGTCCACCCCCTGTCATCCATTTCCAGCCTCTGACAACCCTTGTTAAAGTCCTGGTCTTCACAACATCCTCTGACAAGGAGTTCCACAGATTGACTATGTGCTGCATGAAGAGAAACTTCCTTGTTTGTTTTAAACCTGCTACTTATTAATTTCATTTGGTGACCCCTAGTTTTTATGTTATGGGACTAGGTAAATAACTTTTCTTCATTCACTTTTTCCATACATGTCATGATTTTATAGACCTCTCTCATATCCCCCCTTAATTTCTTCTTTTCTAAGCTGAAATCCAGGCTTTTTAATCTCTGCTCCTATGGTACCTGTTCCAAACCCCTATTCACTTTTGTTGCCCTTTTCTGAACCTTTTCTAATGCCAATATATCTTTTTGAGATGAGGCAACCACATCTGTATGCAGTATTCAAGATGTGGGCATGCCATGGACTTCTATACAAGCAATAAAATATTATGTCTTATTCCCTCTCCCTTTTTTCTTGATTCCTAACATTCTGTTTGCTTTTTTGACTATCATCTTGTATGTATACTTGGGATTATTTTTCCAGTGTACATCACTTTGCATTTATCCGCATTAAATTTCATTTACCATTTTGTTGGCCAGTCACATAATTTTGTGAGATTCTTTTGAAGCTCTTCACAGTCTGCTATGTACTTAACTTTCTTGAGCAGGTTAGTATCATCTGCAAATGTTGCTACCTCACAGTTTACCCCTTTCTCCAGATTGTTTATAAACAGATTAAATAGGACTAGTCCCAGGATGGACCCTTGATTGTTTTCTTTTAACCAGTTATCAATCCATAAGAAGACCTTCCCTCTTTTCCCATGACAACTAACTTTACTTAAGAGCTTTTGATGAGGTACCTTGTAAAAGGATTTCTGGAAATCTAAGTACACCATATCCATTGGATCCTCCTTGTCCACATGCTTGTTGACTCCCTCAAGAACTCTACTAGCTTAGTAAGGAATGATTTCCCTTTGCAGAATCCATGTTGACTTTTCCCCAACAAATTATGTTAATCTATATGTCTGACAATTCTACTCTTACCTATCATTTTGACTAATTTGCCTAGTATTGGCATTAGACTTCCTGGACTGTAATTGTCAGGATCATCTCTAGAGCCCTTTTAAAATCACACTAGTGATCTTCCAGTCATTAGGTACAGAAGCTGATTTAAAGGGTAGGTTACAAACCACAGTTAATAGTTCTGCAATTTCACATTTGAGTTTTTCAGAACGCTTGGGTGAATGCCATTTGGACTCAGTGACGTTTTACTGTTAAATTTATCAATTTATTCCAAAACCACCTCTAATGACACCTTAATCTGGGATAATTCCTCAGATTTGTCACCTAAAAATAATGGCTCAGATTTGGGAATCTCCTTATTATCCTCAGCTGTGAAGACACCACACAGTAGTTTCCCTCTTTGCTCTCAGTGAGGAGTGAGAGCAGGGGCATGCTCAGAAATTTAACTTAGACACCTTATGGTCTGTACCACCCCTTTGCCTCTTGACAGGATATCATTCTTCTTTTCCTGACCACTCCAGCAGCAACAGCTCACTTTCCTTCCCACAGCCTCAGGACTGGGAGGAGCATGATGGGGCAGGAGGAGTTCTGTGGCACAAGGATTATTGGGGGTATGTGCCCCTGCTTGACTCTCTGTTTGTACACTCCTGTGATGGGATGATTAATAATTTGTTTTGCTTCAAGCTCCTTGCTTGAATACAGCCAGCGCAAACTTCATTGCTTATATACAGCAAGTGAAAGTTTGAAGCAACTGTTTTAGTTCAGACTGAGGATTCATTAAGGTGAGGGAAACCAGATTTCCAGCTTCAGCTGACATGAACTAAGTTTAAAAAAAAGTAGAAGTTAGGTTTCTAAACCTTTATCAGGTATATATGTGCATACATTACATACGGTTTTGCAGCTTCAGTTCAACAATTTTCAAATTTGGAAGTCAGAGGATAATGGATTGGGCTTATTTGTGCTTCAGAAATGCATTTCTTTGTAGTTCATTATAAGTGCTACAAAAATTGATGAAAAATTAATCTTTGATTTCTGGGAGAGAAAGTATGGAGAAGGAATGGAATTTCTTGTTCCATGTATCACGAAATTTTGAAGATTTTAATAACTGTACTTAGACATCTTGTAAACCAGAGCTACTAAACTTTGGAAGCCCCAGGGGCCACAATGGTACTCCTTGCACATGCTGAGGGCCAAAACTTAAGTGTGGTTGCATATACATGGAAATATATATGCAAATAGCTTCTTTCACACTGACAGGCATGTATAGAAAGATTAAGGCAAGACTACACTGCACACAGGCCGCATTTAAGTCAGTTCTGCTGATATTAATAAAATGCAATATTTACCTAATTTCCACCCATATGACAGCACTTTTAATGAGCAATGACAGTCCAGGAATTTAACTACTAAAATGCATACCAAGAGAAGACCATTATATTGACTACTTTTTTGTTTTGGCTCCCACCCGCAGGTTACATGTTGAGCCCCACGTAACCCCAAACTCCACTTTGGGCCACAAAAAAATGGGCCACAGGCCATATGTGGCCCACAGGCCACATGTTGAGTAGTCCTGTTGTAAACAGTTAAATCCACAATTGCTCTATGTAATATAATATGGGTTTGATAATTATATTAAGTAACACCAAATATGCTGCCTGCAAGTAATTTTTTTGTGCACAGATAAAAGAGAACGCTTCAGAATTTTCCAGATTTCAACTGGCAAAGAGACCGAGGACAGGTCTACACTAGAGGATAATTTCAAATTAGCATACACAATTCCAGCTACATTAATTGCATAGCTAGAGTCGATGTACCTTAATTTGAACTTTTGCATTGTTTCGACAGTGGGAGGATGATGGAAGAAATGATTCTGTCAACCTCCCTAACTCCTCACAAGCAGTAGGAGTACAGGCATCGATGAGGGTCCCCTCAACATTTGATTTAGTGGGTCCTTACTAGACTCACTAAATCAAACGCTAGAAGATTGACCTCTGGAGCATTGATTTGCAGGCAAGTATAGATATGGCCTGAGCAACAAGTAGAAAATAATTTCATAAATAGAATGTATTATCTGTAAAGGTCAACAGGCCATAATAGTGTGTCCTGTTCTGCTCCCACTGTGCCAGTCAGGGAGCACCAAAGGAGCAGAAACTATTTTCAAGTACCTTGCTGTGGGTTCCTATAGCATAAGCTAGTCCAAATAGGAATGAAGACCCTATTGCTGGCTATTATGCCTCCCTTTCCACAACTACTGCAGATCTTTTTCTCCTTTGTCACCTGACGTGGGTAGGGAAAATGGGAGCCATCCGTGGCAAGGATCTATTTCAGTCTCAAGCAGAGTTATTAGACTTGTCTTATTCTTCCTTAGGCTCCCACAGCACATCAGGGAAGCAGGCACTGAAGAAACAGGAGCTACTTTTGCTTACTCCTCTGCCATGTAGCAATAACCAGTTGGACATGACTCCTGCCCCCTCCATTGGCATCTAGCCAGCTGAACATACCCCTCTGCTTTCCCCCTTCCCTTGACCCTAGCTGTTTTAGCTACAGCTTATTTTAGGTGTTAAGCAGTATGGTTTATGTTAGTTTTTTTGCCATGTTTTCTTGTTATGTTAACCCATACCATTTATGTTAGGTTTATTGTTGTTACATCAAGGACATAAGGCCAGACTTTGCTTAGAAACCATATTGCGTACTGTATTGCTTATGAATATGTGTGTAGCCTGTGGAATGAGTGTGAAGTGTGAATGAGGAATACCCAATCAAAGGTAGTTTAGGATTTATAACCTTTTAAGGCATATAAGGACCCCACAAAGTATATAAATCAACTGGTGAGTGGCCAGGAAAATCTCTCTCGGATACAATGTAATAGCACAGCAGAAACCTGGGACCAGCCCAGAGAATATAAAGCCTCCTGCAGATCCGAAGGGATTACCCAGGGAACCTCATGGCTAAGTCTCCGGGAAGTTGATGCTTGGCCAGCACTCCAGCCACCTGCAAAATCAAAAGTAATCTACACCACACTTGCACCCTGCCTCTAAACCAGCCAGCATGAATGATATGTGTGTGTGGGTGTGAGTATCACCTTACCCTTAAGAATCTGTACCAATAAACAACCCCCAAAGAAATACTGCTCCCGCCGGCCTGTTCCTCTTCTTGATCTCCCTGGCCAGTGCCGCTGCATCCCTCCCTGCCAGGTCTGCTTCCCGCCCCCCCCTTCCTCCCGGTCCCCTGCCCTGCATCCCCCCTGCCAGCTGTGCTTCCCCCTCCCCCTTCCTCCTGACCCCCCTTCCTCCCGGCCAGTGCCACTGCACCCCTCTGCCCCCACCAGCTCTGCTTCCTGCTCCCCCTTCCTCCCAGCCTCCCCCGCTGCACCCCCTCACCAGCTCTGCTTCCTGCTCCCCCTTCCGCCCGGCCAGTGCCGCTGCATCCCCTCTGCCCCCGCCAGCTCTGCTTCCCGCTCCCCTTTCCTCCCGGCCACCCTCACGGTTCCCGATCCCCCACAGCTGTGCTTCCTGCCCCCCTTACTCCCAGCCAGCCCCACCCTCTTCCAGCCGGTCCTCCCTCCCCCGATATCCCGCAGCCAGCCCCGTTCCACCTGACCTTCCCCACAACCAGCCCTGCTTCCCGTTGGCCCCCCATCTCCCCCAGCCAGCCCCATTGTTGCGCCCCCCCTGTTAGCTGTTTCCAGGCCCCTTCCCCCTTCCCAGCCAGCACTGCTTCCTTCCTGCCCCTCCCCCCATGAAGCTCAACAACTTAGGTCCCCCCTCCCTTTTTTTTTCCTTACACAAAATGTTTTCCTGGTGGTTTTTTTTTGGGGGGGGGGGGGGGTGTTCAGTATTTTCTTTCAGCCATCTGGCAACCCTATCCTCAGCATGTCCGAGGAAGTGCAACAGTAGCAGGCATCAAGTGGCAGAGCTGCTGAACTGCTACTCAGTTTTGATCAGGACATGTATATGAATGAAGACAGATTCAAGGACTAACTCATGATGTAAAGGTGGTGAGAGGCAATGCCCCTTGTCTCCTTGCCATAATGATGGGGCTAATTCAAACACATTTGACTATTACTAGCTTGGGCTAAGGGAACATATTTTCAATTCATAATGAAGTGCAAATTTTCTTTTTAATCACATTAGAAGTCCACAAGGCTGAGCTCTGAGGCAAAAAGATTCATAGATTGGCAGATTAATATAGACTATATCACTGCTTATAGGAACAAAGTAGATGAGGTAATATATTTTACTTAATCAGCTTCTGTTGGTGAGAGATGAGCTTTTGAGACACATACAGAGATCTTCCTCAGGTCTGGGAATCAGAATCAGAAGTGTACAATTGGAAGGAATCTCAATAGATCATCTAGTCCAGTTTTCTGCACTCACAGCAGGACTATGTAATAACTATAGCATCCCTGACAAATGGCTGTCTAACCTGTTCTTGAAAACTTCCAGTGATGAAATTCCACAGCCTCACTAGGTAATTTGCTGCAATGTTTAACTCTTTTGATAGTTAAGAAGTTTTTACTAATGTCCAACTTAAACCTCTCTTGCCACAATTTAAGATCACTGCTTTTTGTTCTATCACCAGAAGGTAAGGAGAACAGTTTTTTACCGTCTTCCCTGTAAAAACATTTTATGTACTTAAAATGTTTTACCTCTACCAGTCTTCTCTCCTCCAGACTAACTAAATCAATTTTTTCAATCTTTCCTCATAGATCATGTTTTGTATACCTTTAATTGTTTTTTGCTGATCTCCTCTAGACTTTCTCCACTTTGTTCACATCTTTCTTGAAATGTGGAACCCAGAACTGGTCACAATACTCCAGCTGAGACCTTATCAGAATGGAGTAGAGTGGGAAAATTATTTATTTTGTCTTGCTTACAACACTTATGCTAATACATCCCCAGAATGATGTTTGTTTGTTTTTCCAACGATATTACACTGTTGACTCATTCAGCTTGTGATCTCTACTTAGCAGTCCTTATTTCCCAAACTGCATGGTATGGTTAAAAAAGCCAAGCCCTCTTGATGATACTATCTACGCAGCCATGCATTCACCTCCAGAATGCAAGTCTCTGCATAAGCCCCTACCCTTAAGAATACAAGAACAGCCATCCTGGGTCAGACCAAAGGTCCATCTCACCTGTCTTTAGATAGTGACCAATGACAGGTGGCCCAGATGGAATCCATTCAATGTGAAGCATCAGTCAAAAATGCTAATAAAATTATAGAAACTATTAGGAAAGTAATAGACAATAACACAGGAAGAATATTGCCTTTACAAAAATGCACAGTAAGCCCACATCATAAATATTGCATGCAGATGTGGTTACCTCAACTCAAGAAAGATATATTGCAATTGAAAAAGATTCAGAAAAGAGCAACAAAAATTATTAGGGATATGGAACAGCTTCCGTATGACAAGAAATTAATGCGACTGGGACTATTCATCTTGGAAAGACATGACTAATATGATAGAATTTTACAAAGTCATGACTAATATGGAGAAAGTAAATAAAGAATGTTATTTACTCCTTATAATACAAGAACTAGGGGGTCACCAAATGAAATAGGCAGCAGCTTTAAAACAAACAAAGGAAGGTTTTTCTTCATACTGTGCATATTCAATCTGTGGAGTGCCTTGCTAGTGGATGTTATGAAGGCCAAGATTAAAACCAGGTTAAAAAAAGGACTAGATAGAATACATCCATCAATGGCTGGACATGTTCTTATCTGCAGGAATGATGTCCCTACCTACATTGTGTCAGAAGCTGGGAATGGATGACAAGAGTTGGATTACTTGATGATTACCGTTCAGTTCACTCCCTCTGAGGGACCTGGAATATGGTCACTGTCTGGAGACAGAATACTGGACTGATGAACCTTTGGTCTGACCCAGTGTGCCATTCTTATGTTCTTCTATCTAAACCCCACCCCCTGAACATGAAAGCTGGATACAGCCAGTCCCCGAGTTGTGAACGGTCGACTTACGGCCATTTGCAGTTACGACTGAACCTGTCGTAAATGGCGGACCCCGAGTTACAAACTCGATCCGCACTTACGAACAGCATGGTTGTGTGTAATTCTATGGGTCCCACTTATGAACAAACCGAGTTACGACCAATTGCTTGGTCCATAACCGGTTCGTAAGTCGGAGAGAAGCTGTACATACAAAGTGAGAATTTTATATTAGAGCAGTGGTCCCCAACCTTTTGAGGTTGTCGGGCGCCAGGGGGCGTGGCCGTTTGCCCGCCGGGCGTCAGGGGGCGGGGACACTAGCGCGCCCGGGGGCAGGGCCCCCTCCAAGGGCCACGTGCCCAGGGCCGGCGCTCCCCCCCGCCCCGCCGAGTGCCACGCGCCCGGGGCCGGCGCTCCCCCCTGCCCCGCCGAGTGCCGCGCGCCTGGGGCCGGCACTCCCCCTCTCCCGCCGAGTGCCGCGCGCCCGGCGCTCCCCCCCGCCCCGCCGAGTGCTGCGCGCCCGGGGCCGGCGCTCCCCCACTCCTGCCGAGTGCCGCGCGCCCGGGGCCGGCGCTCCCCCCCTCCTGCCGAGTGCCGCGCGCCCGGGGCCGGCGCTCCCCCCGCCGAGGGCCCGGGGCCGGCGCTCCCCCCCGCCGCGTGCCCGGGGCCGGCGCCCGCCCCCGCCGAGTGCCGCGCACCCGGTGCTCCCCCCGCCAAGCGCGCTCCCCCCGCAAACGCCCGTGCGCCATGTGCCCGGGGCCAGGCCAGCCCCGAGCACCTGGCGGGTGCATTGGGCACCGTGTTGGGGACCACGGTATTAGAGTATAATTTTACAAATTAATTAGTGCTCTTCATATCCCAAGAGTTAACTTTAATATTAATGTTTAAAGAATTAGATTATTATTTTATTAAACATTTAGAGAACAACTATGCCATGACTTATATCTGTTCAGTGCTACTAATGTGAATGTAGTTGCACGGGTTTAAATACATACCAAAATTAAATTCTTATAAGCCATTAAAAGTACACATATCATTCTGAAATAATAGTGGAGATAGACAGCCCCTGAAGACCTTAAAATTTATTGCATATATAATAATGTCTTACACCATCAATTCAGGTAAAAAGACGATGAAGCAGTCCAGGGGTCAAACTGGATTAGTTTGCAGCAACTTGGCAAACCAGTATTTTGTTTTTGGTGATGACACAGATCATACATTCCATAATCTGAGATTTAAACAAGTGAGTAATCAATCTTGTATTTCGTCCTGGTAGCTGTAAAGATGTGAACTAAATACTATCTCTAAAGACCAAATGCTATTACATTTGTACATAGCAGTTTTGGCCAAACTTGCTAACCCTCTGAGCCACATTTGACAATCTTCACAAGTTCGAGAGTCAAGAGGGTGCATCTGGCAGGGCTCAGGGCTTCAGCTCTATATCCCTCTTATACCATCCTGCTACAAGGCAGAAGTCCCATGTTTCCCCTGCCTATTTCTGGTAGCTGGAGAATAGGAGGACATGTGGTGCTCTGTATGCCACACTTTAACTATAAAAATCTGCATGCAGCTCACAAGCCACAGTTTGGCCACCTATGGAATATAGCATTAGTAGGGCCCTTGCTAGTATACAGTGTTCATTTGTGGTGTTCACATTCCCAATGAATGTTGACAAATTGGAAAGACTTTAGATAAGACTTACAAGAATTATTCAAGGTCTGGAAAACTTGCCCTATTATGACAGCCTAAAAAATTCGGATCCATTTAGAGGTGATTTGATTACCATCTATAAATAATGAGGGGCTGTGCTTCCTCCTCTCTATGCTTACCAAACCCCCTCTCTCTGGAGGGCAGGGAGCTCCAGCTCTCTCCTCAACCGCTGGGGAAGGCCAGGCTGAGGAGTGGTAGCCCTGGCCTGCCTCTTCCTGTCCCCTGGCTGCCGGGCCCAGGCAAGTCCAGCCCCTGCTCCCCACCCCAGCCGGCCTGAGGCCACGCCAGCCCTGGCTCTCTTCCCTTGGCTGGTAGGGTGTGTGTGTGTCTGGGTCGAGGCCTAGCCAGGCCTCGTGCTTTCCTCCCAGCCACCAAGGGGGGTTCGGGCCAAGGCCTTGCGAACCCCAGCTCTCTCCCTCTGTCTGCTGGGGGGAGGGGCAAGGTCATGTCGAGGCAGCCCAGGCTCCCCCACCCCCAAGCACCAGAGAGGGGTAAGGAGGGAGGCTGTGGCACAGCAGCCCGGGGTCCCAAGCAGAAGGGGAAGGGGGAAGGCAGGTGAGACACAAGAGTGATGAGATGAATCACTTTGCCATTTTGCAGGAATTTTTTTTATATATACATAGAGGCTACGTCTACACTGGCCCCTTTTCCGGAAGGGGCATGTAAATTTCACGAGTCGTCGTAGGGAAATCCGCGGGGGATTTAAATATCCCCCGCGGCATTTAAATAAAAATGTCCGCCGCTTTTTTCCGGCTTTTAAAAAAGCCGGAAAAGAGCGTCTAGACTGGCCCCGATCCTCCGGAAAAAGCGCCCTTTTCCGGAGGCTCTTATTCTTACTTTGAAGTAAGAATAAGAGCCTCCGGAAAAGGGCACTTTTTCTGGAGGATCGGGGCCAGTCTAGACGCTCTTTTCCGGCTTTTTTAAAAGCCGGAAAAAAGCGGCGGACATTTTTATTTAAATGCCGCGGGGGATATTTAAATCCCCCGCGGATTTCCCTACGACGACTCGTGAAATTTACATGCCCCTTCCGGAAGAGGGGCCAGTGTAGACGTAGCCAGAGAGATTATATGTGGAAAACATTTCTAATGTTATTAAGATCTTTAAATTAGTAGGAAAATAAATGGAATAATCCTGTGGTTGGAAACTGAAGCTAGACAAATTCAGGCTAGAAATCAGGCACACACTTTTAATAGAGATGATAACCAACCATTGAAACAATTTATGTAGGTATGTGGTGAATTGTCCATTACTTGAACTCTTTATATTGAAAGTGAATGCTTTTCTAAAAACTCCATTTTTCCCTCCAGGTTTTTCATCATTTCTTTGTGCTAAAATAAATTCCTTTTGACACAGGGGATTATATAAACCAGGTGATTTAAATTTTTAATGGGGAAGAAAAGCAGATATATTTTCTTGCTCTTTAAGTGCTTCCCTAGCCCAGTTCCTTAAATATAAGCACTCTGAGGCTTACCTTTCCGGTTCAACTTAACTACATCTGCTGACCTGAATAGCAAGATTCAGTTTCTACTAAAATCAATAGAAAGACTCTAATTGACTTCACTGGCAGCTGGGTTAGACCCTATAATCATATCCTCTAGATCCATTCCCCCTTCATAGTTAGTCTAATGTATTTCTGACAATTTCAGATCTACAAAAGGAGTTCCTGTGAAACAACCTCTCAGTTTAACTCAGACAGTTGCTTATATCCGAGTCTTTATCATTTTAAAAAGTCACAGAGAAGTTGTAGTGAAGTGGGAAAGGACATGGGATATGAATCTTCTAACCTTAAAAGGTGTCAACCTGTCATTTGCTGTCTGTTAAATCCAATTTCAATTTATGGCAAAATAATAGAACAAATATTGAGAGAATATCTGAAAACATAACGGCTGTGTCTACACTGGCACCTTTTTCTGGAAATGCTTAAAACGGAACAGTTTTCCGTTTTAAGTTTTTCCGGAAAAGGAGCATCTACATTGGCCCCAGAGTTACCATTATAACGATGCACTTTTCCGGAAAAGCGCGTCTACATTGGCGGCGCGCTTTTCCGGAAAAGTAGAAGCCCGGAGCCATTTTGAAGAGGACAAAGGCCACCAGACCTTTCCGGGGGTGGGGCCAGAGCGCTGTTCAGACACGTGCTTAAAGGGGTCTCGCCGGACAGCCGTTGGTCTCCTGCTCCCATGCCTTGGGGCCTCTGCCGGGGACTGACACCCTTCGCAGGGTCGGTGGTTGCCCTCTGAGTTTTGGGGACACCACCCTTTGGCCTCCAACTGCGTTTTGTTTTTTCTGCCCTGCTCTGTCTGCTATGGAGCCGTGGGTGGCCGCGTACCTGCTCGGGCCCCTGTTTCAGCTGTACAAGTGCCTGCTGCTCGTGCTGGAGGCCGGTGCCATTGTGTACATGTACCAGGAGGCAGAGATCGCCTTGGACTCCCTCACCAGGGAGTCCCTGGCAACCATGTCACATCAGCACCCCACCGTAGAGAGGCCCGTCTGGAGTTTCGAGAGCAGCACCGACTGGTGGGACCGGGTGGTCCTCGGATTATGGGACGACCAGCAATGGATCCGGAATTTCCAGACGAGAAAGCAGACCTTCCTGCAGCTGTGCACCTGGCTCACCCCCGCGCTGCAGAGAGCCGCCACCCGGCTGCGGGCACCCATCCCTGTGAACAAGAGGGTTGCCATCGCGCTGTGGAAGCTGGCCACACCGGACAGCTACCGCTCGGTGGCACAGCAGTTCGGGGTGGGAAGATCAACCGTCGGAGTGATCGTCGTGGAGGTAAGTCCCAGGGGGAGTGGGGTAGGGGGAGGGTGCTGCACTCTAGGCCCAGGGACAGCAAGATTCCAGGCTGGGTCACCCAGGGGTTTGGGCCGTCCCTCCCTTGCACAGGCCCGCTGGTGGTGGGGGTGGCCATGGGGGCCCTGGTGTGTGTGTGTGTGTGTGTGTGTGGACAGAGGGAATCAAGGGGGGGCCCAAGGGAGTGCACTCTCACCCCTGCCATATGTGATGTGTTCCCTTGTGTTTCTCTGCACCCTTCTGCAGGTCGTCCATGCCATCAATGACGTCCTGCTCCCGCAAATCATCTGCCTGTGCGAAGTGGATGATACCATGGCCGGCTTCGCTGCCCTCGGGTTCCCCAACTGTGGGGGAGCCCTGGATGCCACCCACATCCCCATCCGGGCCCCGGAGCATCGAGCGGGCCATTTCATGAACCACAAAGGGTACTGCTCCATTGTTCTGCAGGCCCTCATGGACCACCGGGGCTGCTTCGTGGACATTTACGGGGGCTGGTCTGGCCGGGCACACAACGCCCGCATCCTCCGGAACTCTGGACTGTATCGCAGGTTGGAGGCAGGCACCTACTTCCCCTGGCGGGACTTGACTGTCGGGGATGTGCCTATGCCCATCTGCGTCATCGGGGACGCGGTCTACCCCCTGATGCTCTGGCTAATGCGGCTGTACATGGAGCAGCCGGACCAGAACTGGGCCCGGTTCAACGACCCCCTCAACCAGGCCCGAAACCCAGTGGAGCTGGCCTTTGGACGTTTAAAAGCCCGCTTCCATTGTCTGCTCACCCGTCTCGAGATGGGTGAGCAGAATGCAACGGAGGTACTGGCTGCATGCTGCATGCTCCACAACATTGTGGAGCGCAGTGGGGAGGCCTTCCTCCCTGCATGGATGGCAGCCGAGGCACAGACCTTGGAACAGCCTGACACAGCTGCCATCCTCCAGGCGCGCCAGGATGCAGTGCGCATCAGAGTCCCTGGTGGACATGTTTGCCCAAGCCCCGTAGTAGGGTCGCCTGGGTCTCCCCAGACTACTCCCTCCCATCCCCTACCTTTCCCTACCTTCTCCCCTTACCTCCCCCCCAACTGTAAAGCGTCCAGTCAAAGCACATCGGCGGACATCGTGACTGTTTGTCGGGTGCATCGGGCTTAGGTAGGGTTTTTCTTTTTAGTTTAGGCTAGGGTTTAGGCCACAATTGCCTGTCCTGAAGAACAGCCAAGAGGATTCGGGGTTCGAGTGGAAGGCTCAAGTCAGCGTACCTGATTCCACTCATCTTCCGTCAAGGGATCTCCTGGCTGTTCCTCTCCTGAGGCCTGGAAGGACCAAAGGATTGAGGTGGCCAGCAACACTACCCAATTGTCCTCCCTGCGCCTAGACTATGTTTAATAATCTGTAGTGTGCATCTTTTCACCGTTCTTGCTTGTTTGTTAGCTATGTAAATATAGTTTGTGGTTTACATTTTACTGAAAAGTCTCAGTATTTCTTTATGCGCCACAAACCAATGGCCACTTACAAAGGGCCCCCCCCAGTGATAGAGTAAAGAAGTTGTTGTCCACAGTTTGTAACCCTGTTAAATTTAAGTGGCTAATTGGCATCTCAAATCATTTCTTACAGTTACTAGAGTAACACAAGAACCAACACAAGAATGAACTGAAAAATAGACAACTTTTTATTTACAAGGGGGGGGGGGAAGACCTTCAACTGGGACAGGGAGGGGGGGCAGTTACTGCGACAGGCGGCCCCTGCGAGCGCTCCTCCGGGGGGGGGACCTGCATATGCTAGGCAGACCGCATCGGGGCAGCCTGCACGGGGAGGTTGCCAGGGGCAGGGGCAGGAACAGGGGCAGGAGCTGGGATAGGAGGGGGCATGGGCTGTGCTCTGGGAGGGATGGCGGGGGCATGTGGTCCGGCCATGCCATAGTGGATGGCGTGCACTAAATGTGCCGTGAGCATGACCATCGAGCTGTGCATCCCTCGGCACTCAGTGAGGAAGGCAGCCCAGCTCTCCTGCTGCCACTGCAGGTCCCTCTGCACCCGCTCTTCAATGGAGCCCTGGATTCCCTCCACGGTGGTCACATGGTGGCGCAGAAGCTGGTCCCTCTGACGCAGCCTGTGCCTCCGGGGTTGGCCAGCTGGGGGTGCCGCTGCTGCCGCAGTGGAGGGTCTGGTGCTGGGTCCCACTGCAGGGAAGAGAAGAAAGGACGGGTCAGTCAGGCAGGCCGTCCACTGTCCCCACACCTCATGCCCTCCACCCCTGAGCCCAGGTGACCCCACAGTTGTGTGGCTTGGGCCCACTCTCTTCCCCTCCTGCCCCCGTGTTGTATGTTGGCAAGGAGGACCGCCCCTGGAGTAGGGTCCTCCCTCCAGTATTGTAAGCACCAGTCTGTATCCTGGCCCCATGGAGGGCGGGAGGGTTCTTGTACTGCGTTCACCTATGGAACTCCCTGCCGGTGGAGACTGTGAAAAGCTTTGGGCTAATCAGTGGTGCTTGACAGGGAGCGAGATGCATCCCCACACAGTGCCTGGGAGCCCATCTGGCAGAGGCGCTCTGGGCTCTCAGATCCCCTCGCTTGGGATATCTCCTGAACGGAACCAGAGGAGTGAGTGGGTGGGGGGGTGTCCCATCCTTGCAGCAAAACTCAGGGGCCCTTCTCCCTCCCACTATTCCTCCCGCAAGGCCCACTCAGGACATGAGTAGCCCAGGGACATGTGTGGCCACAGTGGGGACTTCCCTCGGGGAACCAGCCAAGGCACCGGGAGCAGGCGAGGGACTGTGACGCTGCGGTTTTCCCAGGAGCAGCTGGCTGTGCCTCACAGCCAGGCATGGGACAGTGTGCCGTTCTCCGTGCTGCACCCTTGGCGGAGGTGTGGGCTTGGGGCTGAGTCCCTGGGGCCCTGGCCAGTTCCAGCTGGCATCCACCCTTCCCCCTGGTCCCGCCAAATGTGTGTGAACAGCACGGTCCCAGGCATGCCCTGCAGCTGCCTGCCGCGCCCAGGTGCTGCTCAGTCACCAGGCTGCACGTGGTTGCACGTGCTGCTTGCTGACTCATGCTACGCAGCGTGCAGCTCACGTGGCATGAGTGACATGCTCTTCCCCTCTCCTCTCTGGGCGCCTGGCTCTCCCCCCCCCCCCGCCCTCCACCCCCCGCCCTTTGGGGGTGCAAACTGCAAACACTCACCAGTGGGTTCCTCCCCGGCCTCGGCCTCAGAGGAGCTGCTGGAGGGGGCCTGCTGGGTGGCTATGCTGGCCTCCTCTCCAGCCGCCGCGCCGCCGCTGTCCTCTCCCTCCTCCGGCTCGGTGGGTCGGATGATGGGGGGGCGCTGGCAGGTGTCCACTGGGATTGGCGGACCTTGTGGGGCTGGCTGGCCCAGGAACGCATTCATCCTCTCGTAGTAGGGGCAGGCATCTGGTCCTGCCCCCCTCCCCTCGCTGGCCCGCACGTACCCCAGCCGCAGCTCCTTCACCTTGGAGCGGACCTGCTCACAATTGTGGCTGGGGTGTCCCTGCTGCGCAAGGTTGTTGGCCATCTGGGTGTAAATGTCAACATTGCGTCGGCATGAATGCAGGTCGTGGAGACCCTCCTCCTCCTGTCAGAGATCCAGGAGGGTCTCTAGCTCCCTGGGGGTCCAGGATGGGGCCCGGCTTTTGCGGCCCCTGGGGGCCTCTTGAGCTGGGGGTGCAGGTGGCTCAGCACCCGGAGCTGCCATGCTGGGCTGTGAGGTGAATGCTGGGCAGCACAGAGGCACATGGCAGAGCTCAGGCCGCAGGTCTGAGGCAGGCTCCTGCCACGTGCGCCCAGCTGCCTCCAAGCTCTTTAACAGCTCGGGTTACCAGGAAGTCCAGGGCTCCTACGGGGTCTCGTGGCGTCCAAACCGCTTTTTTCCGTTTCTTCTGCTTTTCCGGAAAAGCTGTCTACACTGGCCCTTTACCAGAAAAGCTTTTCCGGAAAAAGGACTTTTGCCCGAGCGGGAGCAGCGTAGCTTTTCCGGAAAAGCAGCTGATTTTGTACAGTACAGCGTCGTTGCTTTTCCGGAAATTCAAGCGGCTCAGTGTAGACACAGCCCTAGAGGTTAATGGAGCAAAGACAAATAATCTCTGAATTTACAGAGATTAATCTCCTTAGACAAACTCTATTGTTATTTTGATAAAAATTAAATTAGTGAATAAAGAAAATGCAATAGAACTGTGCTCTAAAATTGTTCGGTACTTTAAAAATGAATTCCAATAGATCTGAATATGAGTTCTATTACATGTATTGAAAAATGACAGAAGGACTGTTAAAAATAGGTGAAAAGTTGTGGCAATGCATGGAATGGGAATGCCACAGAGATTAGCTGATCTAAATCAACATCTTTATCAACATCTTTATTAATGAACAACAAAGAGGGGTAAATATTTTAATTAAATGCACAGGTGATAGTAATTGGGATTGTTGCCAATAGCAGAGAGGAAATAAATAATTAATAGAATGAAACTGTTTATTGCTAGAAAATAAAATGAGATATATCTTGAAAAAATGGAGGTTAAGAAACCAGTTCAGCAAGGTTTTTGAGCATGTGCTTTGCTTTAAATTTGTGATTAG
Source organism: Pelodiscus sinensis (assembly GCF_052426305.1). NCBI lineage: Eukaryota > Metazoa > Chordata > Testudines > Trionychidae > Pelodiscus > Pelodiscus sinensis. The sequence continues at coordinate 35,178,766 of NC_143053.1, read as the reverse complement.
TCCCACTGAAGTCAATGAGACTACTGCAATTAGGGTGAGGCATTTGATGATTGCATGTTCTGTTCATTCCCTTTCAAGCACCTGGCATTGTCTCTGGCCACTGTTGGAAGACAGGATTCTGGCCAGATGAATCATTGATCTGACCTATGCTTTTCATATGTTTTAATAGGCCTAGACATGTGTAAAATAGGCTCTGATTCAAGAAGCACCTGCCTAAGATCTGTGGGTGGAAAAAACTGGGTAGAATCTATTCAGTGGTAGAGTCAGATTTGGTTTTAGATGGTATCTGGCTTCTATGCTCATATCCCTTCATTGTGCCTCCTCCAGACACACACCTGGAGCCTGGCATAAATTTGAGGAAAGATCTCTAGGAAGAATCAGGCTTCTGACTTCACTCCTTTCCATTTCCCTGCCTGCATTGGGAAATATGAGCTCTTCACTCTTTAGGGGTGGTAGAGTGGCTTTAGTCCCCAGGTTCTTTAGGAGACATGACTGTTTGGTCTTATATTAGGTTCATGATTCTCTGCCATGTTATGGCCCTAGTCCTTTTGTAAAGCAGTAATACCAAAAGTGAGCTGGGTACTTAAGATGACCTTGCAATGTTGCATGGCAGCAAAACAGGCAATCCAGTATTGGGTTCATTTGCAAGTTCGAATGTCTACATTAGCCACCCTAGTTGGAAGTAGGGTGGCTAGTGTAGCCATATCCTTGGATACAGCTCCACTGAGTATTAGAGAAAATGATGTCATGTCTGAAAAGATTTAATATAATACCAACAAAAATGATATGAAACTAAATAATTGACTTTAATGAGGTGAAATTAAAAATGCTATGCCTGGCTTTCTTATTTAGTGGTGTTATTTCAACAAACATTTGTTTAAAGTTGTCCAACAAAATAAAAATGGACTGGAATTTCGCTATGTGAAATATCTCTTTCTTTACATCTGCTTGGGACAGTTAGGCTATATCTAGACTGCAGGCTTCTTTTGGAAGAAACTTTTCTGGAATAGATCTCTCGCATATAAGGCCACCCAGAACCACTTCAGGCAGGGTTTTAGGTCACCATTTGCTTCCGGGTGCTGGTGCCGAAGCCTAGCTGAGATGCGTGCTTAAAGGGACCCCTCTGGACAGCCATTCCTCTGCGTCTGCTGCACACTTGCCTACGTCTTTGAGGGACAGCAAAGCTCTTGCAGTGCATGCTTTGGTTTCCCAGCTTTTTTGGATGACACAGCATTTTTCTTTGTGCCTGGGCATGCGATGGCCTCATATGGCCATAGTGCAATTTCTGCAGCAGTTTGTGCAGGCTACTTTCCTGGTCCTGCATGAGCTTGACTCAGAGCTTGTTCTGGAGACCCTCTCCATGTGTGTGGGAGCAAGACCCGTGCAACCGCACACAACAGTCAAGAGGCATTTTTGGAGTCTGGACACCACTTCTGACTGGTTGGACCAGCTGGTCATGGAATGGTGGGACAATCAGCAGTGGCTCCAAAACTTCCGCATATGGAAGGCCACCTTTTTGGAGCTGTGTGCCTGGCTTGCCCCTGGCCTCTGACGACGCGACACCTACCTGTGCCCCCACCCCCACCCAGGAGAAGTGGGTTGCAATAGCCATCTGGAAGCTCGCCGCCCCAAACAGCTACCAGTTGGTGGGCAACCAGTTTGGCGTAGGGAAGTCCACCATCGGGGCTCGCCTCATAATGGTAAGGAACTCTTGGGCTGCAGTCCCTGCATGGGGCGGGGAGGAGTCCTGGAGAAGGGGGACTGTAGGGAAAGCGGGGTAGGGGAGTGGAGAGGCCTAGGGATGGGGGGGAAGCCCTGTCCCTGGGAGTTGTGTCGTTCTGCCCGCACACAGCACTGCTGCTGGGGGGGTGGCCTCATAGGGGGTGGCTTCAGGGGTTTTTTGGGGAGGAGGAGAAGGAGCAGGTACCTCCCAAGGGCTCAGACACTCCCTCTCATTTTCTGTTTTGTGTGTGGTTTTGGTCTCCTTCTGCAGGTTGTTAGGGCCATCAACTCCATCCTACTGTGCCATGACATCTGCCTGGGAGATCTGGACCCGATTGTCACAGGATTTGCCACCCTGGGGTTCCTGAACCGCGGTGGAGCCAGTTTAACTCCCACCTCAGCAGGTGGAGCCATAGATGGGACCCATATCCCGATCCATGGACCTGAACATTGAGTGGCCCAGTATATCAACCGCAGGCCCTGGTCATCCACCGTGGACAGTTTATAGACATTTTTGTCAGTGGTTGGGCAGAGCACATGATGCCTGCATCTTTCAAAATTCCAGCCTCTATGGCAAGCTGGAGGCGGTCACATTCTTCTTCTGCCGTGACTTTGCAGTTCGGGATGTGCAGATGCCACTGTGCATCGTGGGGAATGTGGCCTACTCCCTGATGCAGGGGCTGATGAAGCTGTACAACAGCCACCTGGACCCCAGCAGGGACCAGTTTAACTCCCACCTCAGCAGGTGGAGTGCACCTTCGGCTACCTCAAGGTGCTGTTCAGGTGACTCCTGACCCACCTCGACGTGGGGGAGCACAACATCCCCGAGGTTGTCTCAGAATGTTGTGTCCTTCACTACATTGTGGAGAGGAAGGGGGAGGCATTCCTTCCGGGGTGGGGGGCAGAGGCCAGCTGCAAGGGGAGACCCTTTGAGCAGTCACAGACAGCTGCCATCCACCAGGCCCATCAGGCCGAAGTGCGCATCCGGGATGCCCTGCGGGAGAGTTTCTCTCAAGGACTCCAGTAATTTTCCCAGGGCTTCTCCAGTAGGGGCCTCTGGCTTGCTCCAATATCCATTTCCCACCACAACCCCACCTTTCGCCCCTTCCCTGACCTCAGAATAAAGACACCTGTTTGGATTTGAACAGAACAAATTTTGTATTAATCTTTCATTAAAAAAAGCTGGAGATGGGGAGGGAGCTAAACACCTGGAGGGAGGTTCATAACCTGGAGTGGGGCTCAGGGCTGGGAGTGGTGTGGGGGGTGGCTGGATGTCCCACTTCGGGTGCAGGGACCTGGTCGAATTTGGGATTGGGTGGGTCCTGGGATCACAGGGGAGTGGTCGGGGGGGGGGGACCTGGAGTGGGGTCAGGGATGACAGTGGATCGGGGGGGCATGGGCATTGCTCGGAGAGGGGACATGGGCATCACTTGGGGACAGGGAGAGAGGGAACGAGCATAGCAGGAGGGGCAGGAGGGTTGGAGGCAGGAGCAGGGACAGCATCCCGGTGTGTCATCATTTTCCACATAATGGCACACACATTGTCGCCCTGCTGCATGAGCTGATCCCACATGCAGGTCTGCTGGTCTGCGTCCTCCCGGACCTTCTGCGCCACCCTCTGACAAACAGAGGCCAGGGACACCGTTTCTATTCCCTGGCTAATAGCATTTTATGGACCTAACCTCCATGAAATTATCTAGCTTCTCTTTAAACTCAGTTACAGTCCTAGCCTTCACAGCCTCCTCTGGCAAGGAGTTCCACAGGTTGACTACATGCTATGTGAAAAATAACTTTATTTTATTAGTTTTAAACCTGCTATCCATTAACTTCATTTGGTGTCTTCTAGTTCTTCTGTTATGGGAACTAATAAATAACTTTTCTTTATTTGCCTCTCCACACCACTTATGATTTTATATACCTCTATCATATCCCCCCTCAGTCTCCTCTTTTCTAAACTGAAAAGTCCCAGTTGCTTTAACCTCTCTTCATATGGGACTCATTCCAAACCCCTAATCATTTTAGTTGCCCTTTTCTGAAACCTTTCCAAGGCCAAAGTATCTTTTTTGAGGTGAGGAGACCATATCTGTACACAGTATTCAAGATGTGGGTGTACCATAGTTTTATACAGGGGCAGTAAGCTATTTTGTGTCTTAAATATCATCCTTGCAGACACTGTCCCTGAGGCCAGATCCTCCTCTGTGAGCACCAACCGTCCTCAGGCCAGAGGATGGGGAGAGTCCCAGGAGCAAGGCAATGTGTAGCCTGCACTGCAGGCTTTGCCTCAGAGGGGCCCTCAGGGGCCCAGGGATCTATGCTGGCTGCTGGCCTCACTCCATGGACAAGCAGGCAAGGGAAGTGTCTGGCCACTATGGGATCCCAGGGGTGCCGGAGGAGGAGCCAGGAGCAGCCTGGCCCTCCTTGGAGCCTGCACACACACCTGTGCCTTGCAGCACTGTCCACAGGAGTGGGTGGTGCCTCGGACATGCAGGCCCACCCGTGTGCTATGTGCAGCACTCCTTGGTGTGTCTGGGGTCGTGTTTGTGCCCTTGTGGCTAGCCTGCTTCTAGCTGTGGTAGGTGGTGGGAGGGCATCCCCCCGGGACCAGATGTGTGTGTGGACTCCCCTGAGCCTGGGAGCAGGAGCCTGGGTGGGCTCAGGGGCTGCTTGCTGAGTCTACATGACACACACTAATGCTGCACATGGTTCCACATGCATGGACTGCAGCACAATGTCCAGCCCGAGCAGACCAAGCAACGCTTGCACTCCTCCCCCTCTTCTCCCACCTCCCCCACCCTGTGTGTGTGACAAACTGAGAGTACTCACCTGAAGCTCTCACCCTGGTGTCAGATGAAGCCTGAAACACATCCTGGCTCATGGCAACCTGCTCCAGGACAGCATCACTGTGGCCGTGTTGTCCTCCTCCTCCTCCAGCCCTTGCTGTCCCTTGTCTTCCTCCTCCTCCTTCTCCTTTTCTGTGAGCTCCGGCCAGGTGACAATGGGTGTCTCCAGTCCAGAGTCTATCACGACGGGTGGGGAAATGGCTTCCCCACCCCCCAGGATCTAGTGGAGCTCCTGGTAATAGAGGCAGGTGTGGGATCTTGACCCGATGTGCAAGCTGCGCTCTCTGGCCCTCACATATCCCTGGTGGAACTCCTTCACCTTACTCTGGATCTGTTCTAAGGTCTGGGGTGGGTGTCCCCACTCCTCCAGGGACTCCGCCATCCAGCCATAAATTTCTGCATTGCAGCATTTGGAGCAGAGACCCTGTAGGGTCTCCTCCTCCCTCCATAGCTCTAGGAGGGACAGAATCCCCATTCCAGACCTTGAGGGTGCCTGCCACTTGGAACCCTTCAGTGGGTCCTGGGAGCCCAGTGCTGCGCCTTGCAAGGTCCAGAGGGAATCTCAGGGGGCTTGTGGCTGTGCCATGGGTCAGCAGACCTGTGGCAGGGAGAGCCGCATGGTCAGGGTGCCGCTCCAGGGCCGGCTTCCAGCCACAAGGCTTGTCCAGGGTGCCTGCAGTTTTAAGAGGGGCCAGGAGACAGGAAATATAGAGTTCTGATTACTTTGGATGGATTGGCCACCAGGGCACATATGTTATTTCCTGGAGGCCGCTTCTTTAAAAAAAAAAACCCTCTTCCTCATCCACACGCATTTTCCAAAAGAGTTCTTTCAGAAAAGGCGTTCTTCCTCACAGAAAGAGGTTTACTGCTGTTGGAAAAACCCCTCTGTTCTTTCAATTTTTTTTGAAAGAATGCAATTGGAGTGTGAACATAATTGAAGTTTTTTCAGAAAAACAGCCATTTTTCCGAAAAAACTACCGTTACTCCTCATTGCAGGAGTATAGCATATCCATTGAGTATAGCATGCCCATTGATAAGACTGGTAATGGCACTGCCTGTATTGCAGGAGGAGTAATGGTAGTTCAAATTAGGAGCTTTAATTCGAACTACCTAGCCCGTGCCGCGTGTAGCCAGGGACAGGTAGTTCGAACTATGGGGCATTTAAAAATGGCGGCGCCCGGGAACATGCAAATAAAGCCCAGGATATTTAAATCCCGGGCTTCATTTGCAAGTTCGAATGCCTACATTAGCCACCCTAGTTTGAACTAGGGTGGCAGTGTAGACATATCCCAAGAGACTTAATCTCCTTTGATCAAAAGGTTTACTCTTTGATCAAAAGGTTTGCTTTGCAGTTCAGGATCTCAAACTACTCAGCTCTGCTGGCTAAGTATGATTTCCACAATTGCTCCAAACTTAGGGACTTTGTGGATGATATTCTGTGGACAAAGAGGCCCAATTTGCAGCTATTGTTTCCAAGGAACAAGTTATTTCTCAAGCTGCCCCCCTAAGCAGCACTTAATACTGCAGATAGAACCACGGTCACCGCTATTGTAATCCAGAGAGTTTCCTGGTTCTCCCCAGCCACCTTCCCTTGAGAAATACAATCCACAGTTGAGGACTTGTCCTTTGACCACATGAAACTGTTTGCGGCCAAGTCCAACAAAGTCCTCAATACCATTGAGGACTCTCACGCAGCTCTCCATACTCTTGACATACATACTCCCATCAATCAATGCAGGCAGTACCATTACCAGCCTTATCAATGGGCATGCTATCCTGCCTAACGGCAGGATAACAATGCCAGCAGGAATAGAACCCAGCCTCAGAGATAGACAGTCGTCAGGCTCGGGCCCTCAACCACCGCTGGCCAACAAACACATTTTAGCCTTGGTCGAGGGCTCTGAAAACCCCCTAAAAGTTTCAATACCAACAATGACCACGCAAATCTTCCTAAACCACCTCCGCCCATTTACTACCAATGGGCCTCCATCACCTCAGACAGATGAGTGCTTGACATCATTCTATGAGGTTACATCATCCCATTCCTCTCCAAGACCCCCACCAACTCTCATACCCCGTTCCCCTTCAGGGAGCCTGCTTCAATAAGAGCACCTGTTAAATCTAGGGACCATAGAACCGGTCCTGCAACAGCACAAGGGAGCAGGCTTCTATTCTTATTATTTTTAGGCCAATTCTAGACTTACACAACTGCATAAGTTTGTCAAGACTCAACATTTTTGCACGGTCACTTTATCAATAATCATTCTGGCATTGCAACAACGGGACTGGTTTTCAGTCCTCAACCTCCAGGATGCTTACTTTCATGTTTTAATACATCCTGCTCACAGGAGATTCTTAAGATTCAGGGTAGGCATGGAACACTACCAATATCACATTCTACCTTTTGGGCTGTCCACGGCCCCTTGAGTTTTCTCCAAGGTGCTTGCCGTGGTCACAGTGCATCTTTACTCCATGGGAATAACTATATTCCCTTATCTAGATGGCTGCCTTCTCAAGGCTACATCTTAGAGTCGGCTCACATAACAGCAATAACCATAGAGTGCTTCCAAAATTTGGGCCTTTGCATAAACTGGGTAAAATAATCCCTTGACCCTTCCCAGACTATACAGTTCATTGGGGCCAGCCTGGATTCCTGGGTGGCATGAGCCTTCCTACCTCATGACAGATTCCTCATCATTCAGACTCTGGCCATAACAATTTATTTTTCAACACGTACCACAGCCAAGGACTGCCTACAGCTTCTTGGGCACATGACTGCTACAACCTTTGTGGTGTCACCTGCTCGACTCCACATGTGCTGCCTACAGCTCTGGTTCACTGCCTTATACAAGCTGTACAGACATCCCATGTTGCTCCCGCTCACCATACAACACAAGGTCAAGATGTCTCTCCTCTGGTGGACCAAAGAATCCAATCTCTGTGCAGGGGTCCCATTCCTGTAATGTTCCTCTTCCTGCACAATTACAACAGACGATTCACTAACTGGCTAGGGCACTCACCTTCTAGACCAGACTGTCCAGGGCCTTTGGTCAACACAAGAGAGGTCCCTACTTATAAATCTCTTGGAATTGCGCACTGAACACAATGCTTGCAGGCACTTCCTGCCTTCCATTGCTGACAAACATGTCCATGTCTTCAAAGACAACATTGCCTGTGTCTTCTATATCAACAGATAAGGGGGAGCCAGGACTTCATCCCTGTGTACCAAGGCCTTAAACTGTGGAACTTTTACATCACTCACAATATCCACCTGTTTGCAGTTCAAATACCAGGTGTCAACAAATGTAACAGTGGACACTCTCAGCAGGCACTTTCCGCAGCATTACAGATGGGTACTCAATAGTGTGATTCCTGTTTTGCAAATGGGGTTGCCCATCAGTAGACCTATTTGCAACACCTCACAATACCAAATGCACACAATTTTGCTCCTGAGTGGGCATAGGGACAGGATCACTTGGAGATGCCTTCCTCATTCCATGGAATCACAAGCTCGCTTATGTCTTTCCCCTGATACCACTTCTTACCAAAATCTTTCAGAAGATCAGAACAGAAGGGTCAACAATCATACTGATAGACATCACATAGCCAAGACAACCATGGTATCCATTCTTGCTCAGGATGTCAGGCTGTGCTCATGGTATCCATTCCTGCTCATTTACAGACCCATCATTGTCTCTCTCCAGCACAATCTCATCACACTGTAATCTGTAGTTTACAGCCAGGCCCTAAAATACAAACAGATTTGCTCCAATCTCTTAGAAAGAGACAAACAACTACAGGATCTATATAGATACGGTGACCATATTTTCTGAACCAAAAATAGTGACACGTTAGCCATACCCCTGGCCTCATTAGCCATCTCCCTTGATTCCTTATCCACAGCTGTCCTGGGAAAGAGAGAACAACTCCTGCAGCTTGAGGTCAGGTGAGACGCGCCTGTCCGACAGACACACAAATAGACAAACTGTCTGAAATATAGAGTAGATAGCTGTTTCTTTCTCCATCCCTGCCTCCTGCTGGCTCAGTGAGGTTACACTTGTCCTGGTTCCAATCTCTGGCCTCTTGCTGCTCCCCTATGATCAATTCTACAGTATAACTGTCACTCCTACCAGCTTCCTCCCTTTCCATTTTATGAGAAACAATCAAATTCCAGGCACATCCCATTGTTCTGTCATAACCAAACCATTATCTTGCTTTAAGTTATAAGAGGAAGCTGCATGCCAAATTTGGTGGTCCCCATTCCACCAAAAGGAGCTGAACTGAGATTTGACCCTCCTGGAACGCTGGTATCAGAGGATTAAACAATAAATGAAGAGTATCCAAAGAGGAAGCCCTGGGGGTGCTGCTTCACTCCGGAGCAGGAACCTATATGTAAACTTGCTAGCTAGAATTAGGGATGTTAGATATTGTGTAATTGAATAGTTGTGTAACTGCATTCAATTTTAGTGGTTACATGACTATTCGATAGTCCCCAGGGTTGGATCCGGCAGCCAGTGTGCTCCAGCCCCACTCCCAGGGAGCCTCTTGGTACCTCACACTGCTGCCTCTCTATGGTGCTGAGGCGTACAGATAGTGCGGAATGGCTTGCTAGTTCGAACTATCTAGCCCGTGCCGCGTGTAGCTGCGCGGCATGGGGTTCGAACAAGCCGGCATTTAAAAATGGCGCCGGCCGGCTTATGCAAATGAAGCCCGGGAAATTCAAATCCCGGGCTTCATTTGCAAGTGCGGTATGCCTACATTACCACCCTAGTTCGAACTAGGGTGGTAGTGTAGAAATACCCTATCAGAAGAAGCAATACTGGGTGGTGGGTAGGACTTGGTCCACAAGGGGAGCCAATTTAAAAACCAGCTCCCCTCGCAGGGTGGCTCCCCACAGGCAGGGACTGCTGCCAAGAAGCACCTTTTGCCTGCAGTGGGCCCAGGCTCACCGTGGACAGAGGCTGCTCCGTGGGATGCAGAGCAGCCTGTATCCTCAGGGAGCTCGGACCCCCCCATGAATAGATGCTGCTTGTAGCAGCCTCCTCTGCCCTTCCCTCCCCCCCCTGCTACCTCTGATAGAGGCATCAGCATGGGGTGGGGGTGGAATACAGGCAGCACTGTGAGCTGGTGCTGGGGGGAACTGTCTTTTAAGCCAGCTCCCCCCAGCACTGACTCCTGCTTGCTCCCCCTCACTGCTTCCATAGGAGGCAGTGAGGGGGTGGGGGCAGGTGCATTCACAGGAGCCCATACATGATGGGAGCTGGCTTGAAAGCCGGCTTCCCATGTCTGTTGGCTCCAGCCTGCCCCTCTCACCCTCTGGGCTGCTGCCTCTCTATCAGAGGCAGCAGCATGGGAGTAGGGGTGGGGCAGGTGGATCCAGTGCTCATGGGGACCTACTTAAAGCAGCTCATCACGGGCACCAGCCCTCTCTGCCCCACTAGCAGACTGAGAGAGTCCTGTTGGTCAAACTGTACTGAACATATTCAAAAATCTGTCCAGTTCAATGTGGCCCACTTGTGGGTGCTGAGCTCTTGAAATTCTAGGCCATCATGCGAAGATGCCAGTACATCAATAAGATAAATTAGAACAATTTTCTCAGAGCTACTGAGCTGAGGATTATAACCCCTCAATTCTACCTTAAAAGTCAACTAATATTGAAAATGAGGGAGAAGTGCAGTGAATGAATGTTACATATACCTACTCTAATGCTCCTCATATGGTTCGTGGCTGCTTGATACTTGTTCCGTAAATGTGGAATCTAGAGAAGTAAAGCTGATAGAACCTTCTTACTGGATGTTGAGATGATATATCCAGCATTTGAAATGATTGTGCTTAGTGAGCATAGCAGTCAAATCTTTATTTAAATGTTTTTGGTGTTTGAATGTTCAGAAGAAAATCACTATTTATAAAATGCAGAAGTTAATAAGCTTTATTCTTCACCATGTCAATCCTCCTTTATATCACTGCAAGTCCATTGGCTCCAATGAAGTCACATTAGTGTAAGAGAGTAGAGAATCAGGCCTAATATTGTTACTTCTGTTGCACATGACCCACTTGATATATACTTAAAAACTGAGTACATTCTAGGGACATTAATAATTTCCATAAAAAACTGTAGTGCTTTTCTTACAGGTAGATAGTGTTTTTGTTTCACAGGAAAAGAAGTTCAATTAGAGCTGGAACTAGTTTATAAACTGGATTTTTGTGATTTGTTCAGAAATGTATTTTTATTTTAAATGCCTTTAAACATATACATTAATTGTTGTTGCATGCCTCATAATTAGCTATTAAAGGCAGCCTCAGCTTTGGCTTTTTCATTTTTGTAAGAAATTCACTATTGTGGCATTGTATAGTTCACTTCAAGTACTGGACATGTCATGCATGTATGATGTTTTATGCAGATGTAGGATGTACATAATATCTTCCACTGTCTTTGCTGGTTTATGGAATTACTCTGAGACACAAGATTCTGATAAAAGATGGATCAATAGTCAGTGTTTGCTCTGTTAGCGTTGCTCTGAATTTTGTAAATGTAATCATACTGTGAAGTAATTAGTGCATCATGTTTTCAACATGGTAAGGTATTCATGTAGCCTCTGGCTTCAACATGAGTATTCTATACATGAAAATGCTGTTGATGAGACAAATATAAGTCAAGTATAATTTTAATTTTATCTTTTAGCATTTACAAGTTTATATCATAAAGGAAAATTGTTCACTTGACAAACTGTAGTATGAAGGACCAAAAGATTAAATGTCTTCAGGCAATACATCTATCCTAACCCTTACACTATTTTTGAATATTTAATGGTTGAGTAGAGTTTTCAACCACAAGCAGAGGTAAACTAAACTAAACTAAAACAATTATATTGTATTCAATTTAAGTCTGCTAAAGAACAAAGTGCCTTTTTCTAATTAGAGAGCAAGGACATTATTCAGGTTTTACTGTGTTTTAAGTGCTTTATTAGTTATTTATAAGATGCTACAAGAAGCATTATTCTCCTGCTAATTTCAAAAGATGCTTTGCAGACTCCATAAAAATGTCAGAGGAAACTGATGTTGTTTTGAGGTGGAAACACTGACCTTAAACTTAATAATGTAGCAGTTATAGTATAAGATGAGAAAGCACGATGTATTCAGCTAATGAGAATAATCAGAACTTGAAGTATTTTATATCTGTATATATTTCAATTAACAGTCTCCAAATAATTGAACCAGCCCTAATTAGATCAATTAATCTGGATTATCACATTTAAATAGGTTTGTATTTTCTAAATAGACATATTTCTTCGAGTGATTGCTCATGTGCATTCCAATAGGTGTGTGTGCATTCCAATAGGATCATTGGAAGGTTTTTCCCCTTGCAGTACCCATTGGGTCAGCTATGGAGCCCTCTGGAGTGGTACTTCCATCACGCGGTATATAGGGCTTTGCCGATCCCAGTTCTCAGTTCTTTCCTACCACCAGTGATGGTCAATGGAATACTTGTTCTCTTGTTCTACAAGACAATGCTAGCTGTTTTTGATCTTCGTATATTTAGTCAGTTAAGTGTTAATTGTTCCAGTAGTTAGGATTACCAGGTGTCTGGTTTTGAACCAGACAGTCCAGTATTTGAGCTTTCTGTTCAGGAAACAAATTGAGAAAATATAAATGAGAAAATATAAATGTCCGGTATATTCTAAATAAGATGTAGTGTAGATTGTGATGTAATGTCAAGTGCGTCTGGTATTTTTGTTGAAATCATCTGGCAACTCTAATAGTAGTAGATAGTAGACAATAATATCTTGTTTGAGGGTTGCCCCCCATTTATTTTGTTCTTCTTTTGGTGCTTCCCCTGGGCATGCAGCAGGGGTTCAACCACTGTGACTTTTGTGACAAGCCTATTGCCTATGGGGGACCTGTATACAGCTTGCCTAAAATGCTTAAATGAAGGACACTAGACTGATAAGTGCAGTATTTGCAGGAGTTTCAAGTTGAGAACTAAGGGAGAGGGGGACCAGCACTTGAAACTCCTGCTTATCGAGTCAGTATTCAGACCCTTGGTGCTGACCTCTTAAGTGTGCAGTATACTGGCCTGATCAGCACCAAGGAAAGAAGGAATCAAGGAGCACTGGCGCTGTTTCCCAACCCATAAGGCCAACTTCTCAGTCTGAAACTACTTCCAGTCCCTGATGCTGTAAAGAAGTCCACGTCAGACAGAGGTCGCTCTCTAGCCCGGAAGACCAGAAGTCACTACGTCCTGGTACATCCCATGATGGGATGCCATAAAGACAGTGTGGCAGCCCCAGCACCATCGACGGAACTATCAAGTCCAAGCTAGATAGATTTGTGTGTGAAGTATTGGAGGAGGATCTGGACCACCCTCCACCACGAACACTTTTGAGGCCTCCAGGGATCTTCTCCAACAGTGGATCAACACTTGAAGCTCATGCCAATGACTGCCCAGAAAGCAGCACTGCTGTCAGTGCAGCCCTCTCTTCTGGTATCAACACATCCAGCACTGACACAGGAGCTTATGGCAGTGGTCCTGCTTCAGCACCAAGGCAAATCAGTCACATTGTGGAGACACTCCCCAGTGCCATTGGGCACTGCACCACCTTGTTCCAGCTCTGAGTATACATCAGAGTTGGAGGCAGTCTTCTGTTTCCTGTAGTGTCCAGTACCACTCCCGTTCTCGATCCCACCACCACTCCCGACACTGACATTGGAAAGCTCCCGTGCACTGTAAGCTTCTAAGAACATAAGAATGGTCATACTGGGTCAGACCAAAGATCCAAATTCCCCAGAGGGAATGAACAGAACAGGTAATTATCAAGTGATCCCATCCCTGTCACCTACTCCCAGCTTCTGACAGAGGCTAGGGACACTATTCCTACCCATCCTGGCTAATAAGCATTGATGGATCTATCCTCCATTAAATTATCTAGTTCTTTTTGTAACCCTGTTAAAGTCCTGGTCTTCACAACATCCTCTGGCAAGAAGTTCCACAGCTTAACTGTGCATTGCGTGAAGAAATATTTCTTTTTTTGTTTGTTTTAAAAATAACTCTTAAAATGAGTGAGAATGCTAAGTAGATCTAACTAGTGCATGGCAAGCCAAGCTCAGATAATTTATATGGAAAAGTTTTCTGTCTGCTATTAAGAATGATAAGAATCTTTACATGCAAGTCAAATCTGCTTCTGTGTTCAGAAGGAGAAAAATGTTGGTAATTACTATTAACCTTTACTTGTATAATTATGGATTCTATTTGAGTTAGGAGATTCACTATGTTTCCCTGCAATTAACGTCTAAACTAGTGCAAACAGTCATTAGAATTAATTCTTCTACTATTTTTTTTTAGTTTTTTAAATAAATAGGGAGGAAGGGCTCAAACCAAGATTATAAAGTTCCCAGCATCTCACAATTCTTTATCTTCTACTGGATTATACTTTGAATATTCGAGGCTGTATCTTAAACTGAAACATGTGAGTTCACATTAATGAAGAGAAATGTATTTTAATTTAAATCCTCAAATTAGTAGGTTAATTTTCTATTTTGCTTTTGTGATGCTCCCCAAGATTGTGGGGCTCTTCCCCCACTACCTGCCCTTATCATGAAGACATTTATGGTCCTGGACACTTGTTATTATTAAAAACAATGGCACTTCTCATAAGAATCAGATTGCTATCTGCATGTTATGTCCAGATTGCATCTCTGTAATTATATATCTCACTCTTTAAATTTCCATAATAGTTTTAATCAGCAGCCTAAGTTGTGGGGTCATCATATGTACTAGTACATCTGCTCTGTAGCTGCTGGTAACCAGCCTTCCTTCCACTGCATTTTTGGATGTAGGTAAATTAATTTCTTTAAATACTTTAAAGCTCTCAAAGGGTGTTATGAGACTTAATTATTTAACGATTGTAAAGCACATGCTCTTTTTGGAAGGAACAATATAGACATAAAGATATTTATTATTCTCTTTCTTTTCTTTGCACTGTTCTCTGTCTCCCAGCACAATTCCACAATTCCTGAAAAAATGAGGAGTACGGGTTCTTTCCAAAAAGGGCTTTTTTTTCTAAAGAACCCCATCTAGACTGCGGTTTCACTTTCGAAAACCCCTTTTTTGAAATAGTGATTGGACACGAATATGCAAATGAAGCACGGGATATTTAAATCTCTGCTTCATTTGCATTTTCGATTGGGCTCATTTACATTCTTCTTTGGACAGAGGAAGGTAGTCTAGAAGAGCCCTCAGTGTGGACACTATCTTTCAAAAAAGCAGATCTGTTTTTCTATGTGTTTTTGTGTGTGGATGCTTTCTTTCGGAAGAAGTTTTTTTCGGAAGATCTCTTCTGAAAAAAGGTTCTTCTGAAAGAAGCCTGCAGTCTAGACATAGCCTCTCTCTGACTCTGCTGCTTCACCATGGCTACATCTATACAGTGGATACTCCCGGTATCCCAAAATAGCTATTCCATATCTTTTCAGTAAGCCTGTTATTTCAAAATATAACAGACTCGCTATTCTGACCTCCCTGTAAAACTGGTTGACGAATAAGGGACATTTCAGAATAGCGCTCTATTTCGAAATTTGGCACTGTGTAGACAGCACCAAATTTTGAAATTAGCTATTTTGAAATTAACTCAAAATAAGTTACACAATTTGCATAGCTCAAATTGTGTAGCTTATTTTCCGTTCCAGGTGCAGTGTAGAATGCACCCCATTGGATTAGGAAGAGGAGAAGCAGGAAAAAACCCTGCTTTCTAATTTAGTGCATCTAAACTTTGAAGCCTTGTTCACAGACAAAAGAGAACATTGCCATTGTGTGTGTGTTTATGCAGATAAAATGATATAATGAATTTTATTTACATGAGTGGGCAAAAGAAAATTTAAAGAGTTTGAGTTCAATAGACTGACAGAAAAATAAAATTCTTGTGGAGAATGTCTTGGAGGAAGGACATGTTCATTATGCCCATGAATGCTACATTTTTGACTGTCTCCCTGAAAACATGATTCAACTTTTTTTTGGGAGGGGTGGGGTGGCTTGGGGGTAGATGAAGGGAAAAATCTATTTAGATAATACAGGGGCACTGTCAACTTAAAATCTAGTGAGTTTTTTAAAATAACTTGTTATATAGGTCTGGCTGAGTCACCCTGGTGAATGCTCAGCAGCATAATTGGACATTAACTTGGGATCCTACATGTTTCCAAGCTACTGGGTAGGGGCAGAATTTAGTCATTGTTTCTAACTCTGGATTCCTAAAGTCTTGAGTGCAGAATTCCTCTTTGATCCCCTTCCATGGGATGTGGGGCTCTGCAGTCCAGCTCCCCTATGCCCTGAAACTCATGCAGAGCACTCCCAGGCTGTGTCTAGACTACATCCCTCTTTCGACAGAGGGATGTAAATTAGACACTTCGAAATTTCAAATAAAGCGGGGTGTAATGGAGGGGCCCACCCTCCGTTTCTCTCAGTTTCTCTCAGTTTCTCCACCGCTCCCCTTTGTTTGCTTTGGCACCCTCGATTTTCTTGCCAATGGGGAATAGGGGGTCCGGGCCCACCCACTCTCCCGGACCCCAGCCCAGGGCCCTAAGGACAGGATCACTGGGTCATGTCCTGCTGGTGGGGCACTTGCCCGAAACTCACCAGCACGCAAGCTCCTCGCCCTGCCCTGGGCTGCTTCCTATTCCCCTCTCCCCATTCAGACCCTCTGGCTCCGGCTCCCCCGTGACTCCCCTACCAGTCTTGGTCCCAGCCGCATGGGTCCGTCTTCTCTCCTCCCTAGTCCTTCTCTCCTCCGCATCCTCCGCCCCCTTCTCCCCTACTCCTGGCCCAGCTAGATTTTAAATGTCCACGCTGGCATTCCGACGTGGTGACGTCGGTCGCCGTGCACATTAGCTCCGCTTCTTCCCCCGTCACCCAGCTCCCTGCCAGTAGCGGACCTTTCGTGCCGCTCCTCAGCTGGGCGGCAGTGGCAGAGCACGTGCCGCACATTGCCCTTACCCCTCGGGCCGTCCCGAGGAGTGTTAGGGCGACCGCGGGTTCAGTGCGGGGTGGGTCCGCATCCGTGGGGTGGAGGCAGCCTGCCCCGTCACACGGGGATTTAAATATCTTGCACTTCATTTGCATAATCGCATAATGGCGCTCTTTCAAAAAAGCGCCATTTTGAAAGTAAAACTGCAGTCTAGACGTGGTTCTTTCGAAAACATCAGGCTTTTTCGAAAGATCCTGTACTCCTCAAAAAATGAGGTTTACAGGATCTTTCGAAAAAGCCTGCCATTTTCGAAAAAACCACGTCTAGGGTTAGAAGAATCTTATACAAGAGTTACAGAAGAACAAAAACATATGCCCACTACTCTTTTGCTGAGTCTATGCTCACACTGCTTTGTGAATCTACGTGTTAGCTAGGTAGTCCCTCCTGCAGTTCTCCTCTTGTCTGAAGATGTTTGGTAGGTGAGAGAGTAGGAGAGCTTGGACAGCTTCTACTTTTATATCAGGTTTGTCCCTCTGTTGTATGAGTGATAAGCTTCAGTGCCTGCTTAACCAGGAAGACTTCCCCAAGTGAAACTGGTAAAAACAATACACTTTAAGTTGGTGACTTCCTTTATAACAAAACAATTGTTAAAACAAATGGTGATGGCTTTTGTGTTAGTCACTGAAGAGAGCACCAGTCCTTGGTCTGTGCTTGACATCTTTAGGCAGTTATAGATATATATTCAAAATGTCAAGTGAAGGTCGCAGTTTGATATACAGCTACCAATCACTCACAGAGCTAATGGTTCAGGCATTTATTGATAATAAACTATGTATTGTTTAAATAAATGTTCATAAGAGTCAGATTGGAGCCCATTGTTCTAGGAACTATAAAAATCCATGGTAAGAGGCAGTCTATGTCCTGAAGAGTTAAAGCCACAATATTCATACACATCCATCCAGGCACATCTCTGCATCTATGCAGAACTAGTGGAGTAAGTGGGATCTATGGAGGCAGAAAAATCTGCCCTTTTGGATCCAATTGCAGAATCAGGGCCTAAATTAAGATGATTCAACAGTTTGTTGTAAGAAACGAGCAGGTATTGAAAGAGAGGGAACACGAGGGTATCAATGACAGGAGTAGTTACGAGGAGTAACGGTAGTTCGAACTAGGAAGCTTAGTTCGAACTACCTAGTTCATGCCGCGTGTAGCCGCGCGGCACGGGGTTCGAACCAGCCGGGATTTAAAAATGGTGGCGCCCGGCTTATGCAAATGAAGCCCGGGAAATTCAAATCCCGGGCTTCATTTGCAATTGCAGTATGCCTACATTACCCTCCTATTTCGAAATAGGAGGGTAGTGTAGACATACCCTTATAGTAGAGCTCCTTTCTCTCAGACCTTGGGCTCCTTCTGTCTTCCGAAACTACTTGCACATCATTGAACTAACAGAAGAGGAGCCCTTTTAAGCTAGTCCCAACTGGTTCTTGATTGGCTCCAGATGTTCTGATTAGCTTGACTCCTTTGGGTCTGGAAGGTTCCTAATTGGCTTTAGGTGTTCCAACTGGCCTGATTGTTCAGACTGATTCTGGAAAGTTCCTGCTGGTTCTTGGCAAGCCCCTGCCAGTTTACACAGGGAACAGAAACCTAGGGTATGTCTACACTAGCCTCCTAGTACGATCTAGGGAGGCTAATGAGGGTGACTGAAATTGCTAATGAAGCACGGGATTTAAATATCCTGTGCTTCATTAACATGTTCTCGGACGGTCGCCATTTTAGAAATTGACTAGCCTGAAGTAACTGCCCGCATCTACAAGCAGCACTGAAATGGGATTCCGAATTAAAGCCCTAAATCAAATTAGCTGTTATTCCTCCTGGAATGAGGTTTACCAGCTAATTCAATTTAAGGGCTTTAATTCGGAATCCCGTTTCACTGCCACGTGTAGACGTGGACAGTTACTTCAGACTAGTCAATTTCTAATGTAAGCGGGGTCAGGGTAAACTCTATCCTGACATCTGGTGGTGAACTGTGGCAAGTGGTACAAAGAGACTTCAGGGGCGGAGCCCAGTTTGCATAGACATACCCACCCAGTCTAGTATGTGCTCATAGCAGCCCAAATGGTCACTTTGGCCACTGTGGGATCCCCAGTCTCTCTGTTATTGAGGCAGGGGGGATAAACGTGTTGTTACCCTGATTATGCGAATCAAGGTTAATGGACTGGTGGAACTGTTTATGACAGAGGGATTCGCCATAAACTAAGTAGCACTCGCTAGACAAGGGGCATGGGTTCCAAACCCAGTCAAACTGAGAGAGGCTGGAGACAGGTTTTTGTACCTGGTGGTGGGGCCCTGTCTGAGGGCCTGAACAACACCAATTGCACCCCCTCCTCTCTCCACTGTGGCATATCAGAGTTAATTTGGATTCCATTAGGAATCTAGTTGTGAGCTGTAGAGTTAACTTCATTGTGGGCCAGTGGAGCACTAGTGCTAAGGCTCCTCTGTTATGAGCTGAAATCACTGTGCTGAGGGGAGCCTGGCGCTGTGCTGCGGACGAGAGCTGAAATCACTGTTGCTGAGGAGAGCCTGGCGCTGTGCTGCTGGGCTACTAGCAGTGTAGCTTGCAAGGGACAACCAGCAAAGTGCAGGCGGACAGCAGAGCAATTTGCTGGGACGACCGGTGAGTGCAGGCGGACAGCAGATGCATCTGGCGGGGGCGACTTGCGAGTGCGGGCAGACAGCAGATGCAGCTGGCGGGGATGACCTGCGGCTGGTAGGAGCGGCAGCAGACAGCCGGTGGAGCAGCGGCAGGAGCGACCAGCTGGCAGCCAGGAGCGTGGACTGAGATGGTTGGCAGAGCCCGACAGTGAAGGCGGCTCACTGGACGACAGGCGGAGCCACCACCGGACCACGTAAGGTGCATCGATCCCCACCCCTCCAGGTTGGGATGGTGAAACTCTGCCAGGTGAACTTTTGAACCCTGGGGCAGCACTGACCCGGGGCAGAGACTTTTGGGGTGTTGGACTCTTGGGACTTTGGGGGGATTTGTGGCTGGGGGGAGGGCCTTTGCTCATGTTTGGTCTGTAAATTCGAGTTGTGGTGTTTCCCCAATTTAATGCAGTAGTCAGTTACCTCATGTTATTAAAGGTTTGCTACTATACTGAGGCTCTGTGCTTGCAAGAGGGGAAGAATTGCCTCTTTTGAGGCACCCAGAGGTGTATGTAAGATTTCCCAGGTCACTGGGTGGGGGCTCGAGCCGGTGTTGTATTACCTTGTTGGGAGGAGACCCCTAGATACTGAACCCAGCCCTTGCTGCTATTTGCTCTTGCTGCTATTTACTCGGCCTGGCAGAAGGGTTACACTAAAATGGTGACTACCCGGGAACATGCAAATGAAGCACGGGATATTTAAATCCCGTGCTTCATTAGCAATTTCGGTCACCCTCATTAACCCCCCTAGATCGAACTAGGGGGCTAGTATAGACATACCCCTACTTAATGTTGTACTAACATATTTCCCTTCTAGCTCTCTCCTGTAGATGGGAGAGGGTCCTTTAGATGTGGGCAGGCTTATGTCCTCCTACCTCTCCGATCCCAATAGGATCACTCTCCTGTGGCCCTCTGGCCTGACCCAATCACAATGCATAGTGACATTATCGGTCCCTGTCTAATCATTGTCTTCCAACAGCAAGTTCCTCTGCCAGTTTTGATGGTTTTATATAATATTTTCTTCGAGTAACTGTTAATAGATATTCTACTATTTACCCCATGTGCTTGAGATCAGAATCTTTTGAACAGTTGTGGCCATGTCTATACCTGGAGTACCCTCGTGCCCTTCCAAGAGCATAAGGGGCAGAGCAGGGCCAACTGTCTTTCAATTCCTCCTTACCATTTAGCTTTGTGTGATAGGAGTATGAGTAGAATGTCTTTTCACTCTTGCATTTGGCTAGCTTTTTTGTTATATAGTTTTAAATCTTAATACACATAGTAGTTGGTTTATGATTTTTTTTCCACAATAAGCTTTAATTTAGATTTTTTATGCCCAGTATGACACTTCAGCGCCTATGTCTGAGCTCTCCAGTTTATATATGTCTTCTGGCAACAAAAATTATTGCAGAATCCCAGAAAGAGGGATTGAAATCTGAGCTTCCCTGAGCCCACTGCCCCAGGCTGGATGTAGGGAGGGGGTAACACTAAAGCCTGGGCCCCACTAGTGCAAAGGGTCAGGGGGAGACCAGTGGGAGGCTTGGCTCAGGCTTCAGCATTGACCCTGGATAATGGGTCTTGGAGTCTGGCTTCTTGCCCAGTGTGGTGGGGTCCCCAGCCCTCCACCTCTCCTCCCCTCCATGAGGTTAAAGCAGGCCCTGAGGCCTAGTCCAGCACAATTCACAGGCCTCGAGGCCTAGTCTGTAGTCAAAGCAGGCCCTAGGCCTAGTCCAGCACAATTCACAGGCCCCAAGGCCTAGTCTGTGCCCTGAAGGGATGGGGTAGGGGGATCTGGGCCCTCCCTCTCCACCAGACCCCAACCCAGGGCCCTAGTAGTGGTGGGTGGTTCCCACCACCAGCTCAGTGGGGAGTTCTCCCCGAAATGCACCGAGCCCACTGGGGGGTTACCTGCCCTTTGCCCTGGGTTGCTTCTTACCCCAGCCCTGTGGCCAACGGAAACCCCACTTGGCAACGCTGGGCTGGCAGCGGCAATGTCAGCAGGTCGCATGTCTGTGGCAGCAGCGAAGGGGTTGTCCACTGCAGCGGGGCAGGCAGCCCCCCAGAGTTGGCATTGTTGGTGTGCTCAACCCAGGGATGGTAGCATCAATGGCAGCGGCGGCGGTCCCAACGGCTCTGGTTCCAGAAGCAGGTCTGACTGTGGCTCTGCAGTTTGGGCCAGAGCTCCTTCCTCCCCAGAGGTCCACCCCAACTGAGCAGCCCGGCAGCCTTTTATACTGGGCTGCACTGCGAGCATGCCCAGCAGGGCTGTGGGGGAGGGGCGTATTCTACCCAATAGGCGGGCTCTCCTCCCCCCTGTTCAGTGCGGGGCAGGCTAGCCCGTCACACCCAAGTACTAGCAAGTCTAATGCAAGCCTTGGCAAGCCCATTAAAACAGGATCAGAATCTACTTTGGGGTCCCAACCCATAGGTTGAGAATTGCTGACTTATTCCCTTTACCTCTCTTAAAACTTTCTTCTATATTCTGGGTGATATTTAATATTTGGCCTGTACAAGACTTTTCTGGTCTAAATCTGGCATGTTTCTGTTCTAGATACTCTTTCATATGAGGTAAAAGGTGAATGAGGATGAGGCATTCATAAAGTTTATGGAGGAGGCATAGAAGTGATAATGGCTTAAAATTCTTTGGATCAGAGGCATCCTTCCCTGGTTCCAGTAGGACTATTACATGGGCTTGTTGCCACAATTTAGGTAACCTAAGAGTTGATGTGCAATTATTAAAAAAATATAATACCATAACTTGGTTATGTGGTCAAAGTGCTTAATTTGCTCCTTCCATATGTCATTGAGACCTACTGCTATACCATTCTTCAAGTGTTTTATACTGCCATTCCTTTAATTTGATATATGAGGCTCTGAAATTATTTTCTGCTAGATCAATTTGCCATCTGATTAGTATTTTAGGCTGTTTGTTGAGAGCTTTCACATTAAGCAGAAAGAAGCTGGTGTGCCACCTAGTTGGCTGTGATTTTGTGGTTTTGCTCTACTTTCTTTGGGTCAGAATTCAGCTTACAAATGGTCTACCATGTTTTCTACTAATGTGAGTCATGTTTGTTCCTTCAATCAATTCTTTCCATTTCTATTGCCTTTCTTCTTGGAGGTTGTTAGTTAGGACTGTCCCTGCTGCAATAGAGTCTTCAGAAAAAGTAAATTGTTAGTGGTAGTATGGCATATGTTTTACTGTACCAAAAAAAAATTACAACTCAATCCTGCAATTAGATCTATGTTGTTGTATTCTCATGTTGAGAATACAACAACATAGAATTCCTCTAATTACATAGAAATTTTCATGGGCATAAGTTTCCTCCCAGTGTGGAATCTTAGATATTTAACAACTAAAAATGATCTTAAAATGTGTCTGTCTAGCTGAATTGCCAGCAGTCTACCAATTAAAAGGGTTGACATTATCATTTTATTTATAGGCATAAATTACCTATACATTGGCCCGTTTTTATCTTCCTGACATACTTCTTGTGATATACTGAAAATTTGCCAATATCTTTAATTGTTTCTGGAATTGCAAAAAGGTTATTTCTACTTGCACATCTAAGTGCTTCTAAAAATTTGGCTCCTCACATCTTACAATATATTTTAGAAATGTGTGTCTGTCTGTCTGTCTGTCCGTCCCTCTGTTTGTTCAAGAACTCCTCCTAAATGGTAAGAACTAAGCCTACCAAATTTGATATGCAGCTTTCTCTTATCATAACTTAAAACAAGATAAGGGTTTAGTTTTGCCAGGACAATGGGATGTGCCTGGAATTCAATTGTTTCCCATAAAATGGAAAGGGAGGTGTCTGGTAGTAGGAACATTTATACTATAGAATGATCACTGTGACGGACTGGGCCGGGTCTGGGCATAGCTGAGGACATCTGCTCAGGGCGAATTGCTCAAATTCGAGGTTCTCTATAGTCCCCAGACTGGGGACCCTCCCAAATAGGCCACAGACCAGTCCCACAGAGCGCTTCAGCTGCCTGCTTGGCCAGCCAGAAGCCTCATGAGCAAAACCCCTTCAACACCCCAGAAATATTCATGCCCCAGATGGGCCCAGGCCTCATACACAGGTGAGGTGTTTTAGAGCCCAATCTCACCTTCCCCAAACAAGTTCTGTCCAGTTCAAGAAACCAGCCACAGATCCCAGGTCAATTTACCCTCTGTACCTTACCCACAAGCTAACGCTGAGCCAATCCTTTAGAATCTAAAATCTAAAGGTTTATTACTGAAAGAATGAAAAGCATGAGAGTAACGGTGTGTCTAGACTACTGAGTTTTGTCGACAAAAGTGGACTTTTGTCAACAAAACTATACCAGCGTCTACACTACCGCTGAGTTCTGTCGACATAACATTTTGTCGACGCGGTATACCTCATTTTACGAGGCATAACACCTTCTGTCGACAGAGTTCTGTCGACAGAAGGTGTTATTGCCTGTAGGGTTGCGTCTAGACTACAGGGTTCTGTCGACAAAGCAGCTTGCTTTGTCGACAGAACTCAATGTGTCTGGACGCTCTCTGTCGACAGAAGTTTTGTCGACAGATACTGTCAACAAAACTTCCATCTACAAAACCCTGTAGTCTAGACGTACCCTAAGATTATTAACGTATCATACTTTACGTGCATTGAATCTCCCAGTTCTCGATGCAGGCTCGCAGCAGAGATGTTGTAACTGCTGGCTTAAAAGTCCTTGGTATACATCTTATGTCTGGATGGGTCCTCAGTCCTTCCCGGCTCATGATTCCCTGTGAGACCGCATCTGGGGTCAGGAACAGATCTGAAGACAAAAGGGAGGCTGCCACATGGCATCTTTATACCTCCTTCCTGGTCTCTTCTTGGGTGCAGCAGGTCACCTGGCCCGTGGCCTATCCCTATGTCCCCTGCTGGTAGCCCTTAGGTATCAGTCACCATTCTTGAGGTGTGTCCTTGGCCTATAGAAGGCTATTGTTCCATGGAGACTTGCTCATTAGCATGTCCATAGGCTGAGCATTCTTCGTCTATTGCTCAATCCCATACAGAGAATCTTCCAGTATTAACACAGAGTACATATTCATAACTCCACACACAGACATTATACAAATATATAAAGAGCATATACTGAATCAGTAGAAGGCAAGCTTTCATTTGACACCTTACATGGCCCCCTTTGTACCAACTTTTGGGGCAACCCCTCCCCCCATGGGTGCAGCAGTGATATGGCTGCTCCCCTCAAAATCCAGTTACGTGACAACCACATCGGGAAGGAGGGGGGCAGCAAGAGGGCAGAGACAGAGACCAGGACAGCTATAACCCCATTTGGCCAGCAGGGGGAAGGGTTAAATAAAGGGGCAGCTATCTACTCTATATTTCAGAAAGTATGTCTGTGTGTCTGTCTCCGCACTGAGGGGCATGCTCCCCGGTTGTGCCTGCTGCAGCAACCATGGACGGGTGCTTCTCTTCCTGGTCCAAAACAGCAGCAGGGAGAGAGGGCTGGGGTTGTCCTCTCTCCTAGGGGCAGCCTGCATATTAACTCCCTTTCCCTCAGCCCTACCCTAGAACAATTATTTAAATTAAGAAAAACAAATGTTATTTAAGTTAAGGACCTGGGCCACACCAGATATATCTTCTATCTTCTAATAAGGAAAATTTAACCCTTGTGAAAGAAAGAAAGAAAGAAAGAAAGAAAGAAAGGGTCTTTACACACAGATATTTTTCTTGGCTGTTAGCAGTGATGCTAATAGAAAGTGTTCAGAGATAAAGCAGGTCAAATGAAGCTATGGTATAACTCGACGGTATTGGTTTGAACTGAATTATACCAGAGTTATATTTGCTCAGTATCTTTAATTTTCAGCCTCCTTTTACTTCCAGCAACAAAATCAACTAAATTGGAAGCTCTAGTAAAAAGGAAAAGCATACAGTGATCCATGGAATAATTATTTCCAATTCAGTCAGTGTTTGCTGCTGAAAAAAATATTCCCAGTTTCCTTAAAGTTTAAAGAGATTGTGTCTTCTGGATGTTTTCTGTTTGATTCTATGAACAAGTCTTAATAGGTCCCTTGAAGGTATTTGTTTAACTTTTGTGTCAGTATGTATTGCATTACCAAATGCTGGAATGTGGGGATATTTTCTCTCAAGGGAAATGTGTGACATCTTTAAGGTTGTGTAAAGGGTAAAAGCTATTTTGTAATCCCAGCACATGATACCAGACAGATATCACTCTCTGTATTAATAAAAGAGAAAATCTTTAATAATACTTTGCACCATTAATCATATTAATTTCATATTTATCAGTGTAAGATCAACTGCAATACATTCTCCCCTACCCATCCAGTTTTTATATTACCTAACATTGAGCATTTCGTAAGAAAATGATAATTCTGGCAGTTTTAATAGGTGAGGTGTTTCTCAGGAAGATAATTAATTATACCACAGATTTTTTAAATAGATTTTTTATTAAAAGCAATAATTTCAGCTTGATTTCTGAACTTCTGACACTGATTTGTCTTCATTTGGTAGGAAGAATCTCGATTGGTATTTAAAAATCCCCAATAACGACAGCATTGCTGCCATTGAAATACAAATATTGAAATTACAATTCCTTAACTGTTGAAGATGATCCTTTTTAAAATAATAGCTTTTCTAGACCCTTTATAGCAGATGGTTGTTAACTATTTATTTTTATTTTTCAAAAAAACCCCATGATTTTTCTGTATTTTTTTATGAATGTTGTAAATATATTATATTTTCTCCCTTAGGAGATTTTCCTATTATAATCTCAATAATTCTTATTATTTATTAGATAACAATTAACATCATAATTTGTCAAAAGATAAACCTAAAAATGTTCACAAAAATAGCAAAAGAAAACAAAAATGAAAATCACTTGCTTCTTAACAAGGATTTAAGCAGAACATTAAGGTTAAATTTTATATTACCAGGGCAATAGTGATAGGCTCAAGAAGCATAGTAAAGCAATCTGAAAAACCCTAAAACAATATACAAAGAACTCTGTCAGCCTGATTATTCTCTAGCAAATTTATCTCTGCTCGGTCTTGCCAAGAAGTGGGGGGTTAAGCCACCCTAATATATTGTGGCTGTGTAACCGGTTCAGTCCTGTCAGCAAGCGCACCTTAGCGGCTTCAAGGGGGCTCGCAACAATGACCTAGCCCACTCGGGGTGAGATACAGTCCAGTTGGAGGTGGCTTATTTCCCTGACCATGTCCCTCATTGGCAGTCTTGTTCACTCATCCTGGATCTGATGTTGTCCCATGACATGCTCAGTATAGATATCTCTGGACCCCCGAATGTTACACCCCAAATTAGTCTGGAAGCCCTGTGCTGCTGTTATTTATACTAATGCAATCTGACTAATTCACATTCTAATGGTACCACACTTTAGCATAGATGCCCTCTGACAGAGCAGAAGGGCAGAGTTGTACTAGAAAAAGCAACCAGCAAGAAAATATAAGATAAAGTAGAGGACTATTGAATTGCTTGAATTTATCAGTCTAAATGAGTGAGAAAGAAGGAAGGTAACTCTATTTTCAAACAGAGAGTCAGTATCTCTTTCTTATATTTCTTACAACAGAATTACAAAGAGATGGTCACTAGTTCCCTTTGCTGGCAAACAGATGTTTCCTATTCTACCCATACCTCTACCAGTTTCTGCAAAATGCCTAGATTCAGATCTGTGGTTGTGTACATATAGCTAGTATTTGTCAACATAATCTGTCACCATGTTCTTTGTTCCTGGAACATGCACTGTTTCCAAATATAGATTTTTTTGTTCACAATTCTTTGGATATTTGCATTAATTGATTTCTTATCCATGCAGACTTATACTGTTCTTTCCTGATCAGATAAGGTCTGTATACAGTATTAGAGACTTTCAAAAGCCACATATGAATAATATGCAGAATTCTGAAAGCTGCTAAAGTCTTCCAGATTATTGATGCTCATTAGTTGATAGTCCATTTTTCTCTACTGCAGACCAGTAACCTTACCTGAATTGTCCATTTAGCAATACTCTCCGGTACAGCCTTGGAAAGCTCTCTCCAAAACAATGTGTGATGAAAGTGACTGAAAACAATAAAACTGAAGAGTTATCATTAGTGACCTCCAGCACAAGTCCAGCTGCAATTCTCTTCTCTTAGACTAACCTTGTGATCCCAATTTTTTGTTTATTTCTCTCCTGGAGCAGACACTTTTGCAGCCCACATAATAAAAGTTGTCATCTAAAATATTGGTAGTGATGATAGATATAATCTTAGGAGAGAGACTAACTTTCATTAAGTAAAGTGTCTTTTTCTCTAGTTATGATTTTTTGGCACAGCTATAGTTTTTCCTCTCTTTAATGAAAGAATTTCTGTAGGTGTGTGGTGGGGTAACCTGCCCCGCCTCCTTCAATCCCAAGGCCGGGACCTTTAACTGCCGGCCCCGCGGCCTAGTCCTTCATTCACATGCCCAGCGGGCTAGTCCTTCATTCACATGCTCAGCGGCCTAGTCCTTCATTCACAGGCCCAGCGGCCTAGTCCTTTAAATGCAGGCCCAGTGGCCTAGTCCTTCAACGGGATCCCCTCATCGTCCGGGATCTGGGAGGAAGGAGTACGGGGGCCCAGGCCCTCCCTCTCCACCGGCCCCCAACCCAGGGCCCTATCAGTGGCGGGTGGTTCCCACCACTGGTTCAGCAGGGAGCTCTCCCCGAAACTCGCTGAGCCCGCTAGGTCCTTTCCTGGTTCCTGCCCTGGGTTGCTTTCTACCCCCTCACCCTGGCCGACAGCGGTCCCACCTGTAGATGCAGGCCTGGCGACAGCAGCCACATTGGCAGGCGTGGCTTGGGCGACAGAAGTGGCTGGGGCAGTGACGGCTTCTAGGGGGCTGCACAATGTAGCTGGGGTTGCGGGCTGGCTCGGCCCAGAGACAACAGTGGCAGGGGTAACTGTTCTAGCTCCTCTGGTCCCAACTACACTGGCTGTGGCTCCGGTCTCTGGAGAGGAGCTCCTTCCCCTCCCGCGGCCACCCCCAACTGGTCAGCCCAGCAGCCTTTTATACGTGGGCTGCACTGTGAGCATGCCCAGCAGGGCTGTGGGGGAGGGGCGTTTTCTACCCAATAGGCGGGCTCTCTGCCCCCAGGTTCAGTGTGGGGCTGGCCCGCCCCGTCACAAGGTATGTAAACCAAATTAATAGTTAAGCTCCAAAATTCCAACTCTCTAAGTAGCATTGATTTTTCTTGATTTACCACAAGCCCTAAAGCAGTAAGGAAGTGGCCGACTACTTTGTAATGAAATGATAAGAAGTTCTTGAGACTGCTATTAATAGCATATCAGTTAAATAAACCAATAATCTAATTCCATTGCTTGGGGAGACATCACCCTTATGATTAAGGTAAACAACCTCATTGCCACAGACAGGCTACATACAATTCATTCAATTTGGTACATTTTCCCTTCCCAGAAGTCTATAACCTATATATTGTACCTGTCATACATTAGTTCACATGGCTATGCATTTAAACAAAAAATTGTGTAGTTCATGAATTATTCTGTGCAACCTTCAAATCTTTCAAGCTATCCATTCTGAATGTTTTCATTCTTTAAAAAGTTAAAAATCAACCTGGCTGCACATTCTCCTCAGGTTTTCTTTATTGTAAAAAGACTGCTCCCCACTTTCTGCTTCATATGTCACCTCAAACAACCCATGCTTCATAATGTCTTTCATCTCCCCACTCAAAGTTGACCTGGACTCCTTGTCTAATGAAACATCCTGAGGCTGTCATACTTGGAAAATGCTTCCTTGAAATACATATTTATCTTTTCTTGCTGCCTAAGGTAACAATGTGTATATTGACTAACTTCTAAATGATGATACCTTCCAGAAATATGCCAGTAGGTGTGCTGATGTACTACTGCTAGTAATTTAAAAGCTGTTGTTAGCAGCTTCACAGTGTTTTAACACATCTCTTTCTTTATCAGAATGTATCATTTTTTGTTAACTGATCATAAAATCATAGAATAATAGGACTGGAAGGGACCTCGAGAGGTCATCGAGTCTAGCCCCCGCCCTCAAGGCAGGACCAAGCTCCGTCTGCACCATCCCTGACAGATGTCTATCTAACCTCTTCTTAAATATCTCCAGAGAGAGAGATTCCACCACCTCCCTTGGCAATTTATTCCAATATTTGACCACCCTGACAGTTAGGAAGTTTTTCCTAATGTCCAATCTAAACCTCCCCTGCTGCACTTTAAGCCCATTACTCCTTGTCCTGTCCTCAGAAACCAAGAGGAACAAATTTTCTCCTTCCTCTTTGTGACACCCTTTTAGATATTTGAAAACCGCTATCATGTCCCCCCTTAATCTTCTTTTTTCCAAACTAAACAAGCCCAGTTCATGAAGCCTGGCTTCATAGGTCATGTTCTTTAAACCTTTAATCATTCTTGTCGCTCTTCTCTGTACCCTTTCCAATTTCTCCACATCTTTCTTGAAATGAGGCGCCCAGAACTGGACACAGTACTCCAGCTGAGGCCTAACTAGTGCAGAGTAGAGCGGCAGAATGACTTCACGAGTTTTGCTTACAACACACCTGTTGATACAACCTAGAATCATATTTGCTTTTTTTGCAACAGCATCACACTGTTGACTCATATTCAACTTGTGGTCCACTATGACCCCTAGATCCCTTTCCGCCATGCTCCTTCCTAGACAGTCGCTTCCCATCTTGTATGTATGGAACTGATTGTTCCTCCTAAGTGGAGCACTTTGCATTTCTCTTTATTAAACCTCATCCTGTTTACCTCTGACCATTTCTCTAACTTGCTAAGGTCATTTTGAATTATGTCCCTATCCTCCAAAGAAGTTGCAACCCCACCTAGTTTGGTATCATCTGCAAACTTAATAAGAGTACTTTCTATCCCAATATCTACATCATTGATGAAGATATTGAACAGTACGGGTCCCAAAACAGACCATTGAGGAACTCCACTTGTTATCCCTTTCCAGCAGGATTTAGAACCATTAACAACAACTCTCTGACTACGGTTATCCAACCAATTATGCACCCACCTTATCGTGGCCCTATCTAAGTTATATTTGCCTAGTTTATCAATAAGAATATCATGCAAGACTGATGGGAGACTGAATTATAGCCAATGGCTCTAGTCAATCCACTGCACTTCTATTTGATAGTTGGGCATTGTATAAGGCACCCAGCTGCCACACCACTGAACAATGCTGACCCATGTTTTTTCCCCATCAGGCATTTGGACTTTTTGATGGCTTAGGTTGTCTTCTTTAATTATTTCTCAGAACATTTTCTAGAGGTCAAATAAATACTCAGGTGTCCCATTCTCAGTTCTACAACAGTTCTTATACCCCAGCAGCTGAACGGGTCAACAGACATCTTTCAGATAGTTACAAATCACTCAATGGTGATGCCTCGAATTCCCCCAGTATTTTTCATTCAGAATAGGACAATAGAATATCAAAATCAAACAGCTGGAATTGGGTTTGAAATATACCGATTGACTTTTTTCTCCTCTTACTGTGCGTCTTCCTATATCCACAGCTCAACTTGGCTTCTAATTTTCTTCTTTAATTTTATTCATCCTGTTGGTATTCCTGTCAATTTATTGAATAGAAGATTTAAATCTTGTACCATAACAAACTGTAATAGTAAAAACTACTTCTCATTTCCATAGTGCTTTTCATCCAAGGCTCTGTAAGCCCTTACAAATATAAATTAATTATGCCTAAAATCAGCTTTATAGATAGAAAATTTGAGACACAGAGGTCTTTCAGTAATGTATCTTGGTTCATAGAAGAAATGACTGAGAACAATAAATGCATCCCAGATATTCTA
Organism: Pelodiscus sinensis; assembly: GCF_052426305.1. Taxonomy (NCBI): domain Eukaryota; kingdom Metazoa; phylum Chordata; order Testudines; family Trionychidae; genus Pelodiscus; species Pelodiscus sinensis. The sequence goes on along the minus strand of NC_143053.1, from coordinate 35,147,713 downwards.
ATTCCCATTGCTGGGCTTTAGCCATAAGCTCATGCTTCATATCCTGACTTTGGATGATCCTGAAAAATCCAGTCTGTCAGATAGTTACAAATCACTCAATGGTGATGCCTCGAATTCCCCCAGTATATGTTTGTGACAGGATTGTGAAGATGTATTACTATTTGTGTATTGTGGATGCTATTTATAATTACTGAGGTATACAAGCAAGTTTACAAATATGTATTCTGTAATCTCACTGTGTGAGAAAATCCAGGTCATTCTTTTTTTTCTTTAGGCTGGTTTGAGGAATGCTGAACCATATTTTTCCCCAGCAGAACTCCAAAACATTAGCTTGCACATTCTACTTCACTCATGGCTTCATACGTGCAGTACTTGAGCTCTGTTTATGCTCTGTGTAGGGTCCTTGTGGTTTTACTAATTTTTTATGGTCATCTGTTCCTATTATACATTTCGGCTGTGTCTAGACTGCATCCCTTTTCCATAAAATTGCAAATGAAGCAGGGATTTAAATCTCCCCCACTTTATTAGCATAAAAATGGCTGCCGCTTTTTTCCGGCTTTGCCGGCTTTGCCGGAAAAAAGCACCAATCTAAACGCACCAATCTAAACGTGGACCTTTCGGAAAATAAAGCCTTTTCCAAAAGATCTCTTATCCTTTATTTTAAGAGGGATAAGGGATCTTTGAGAAAAGGCTTTATTTTCCAAAAGATCCGTGTCTAGACTGGCGCTTTAAATCCCCGCTTCATTTGTAATTGCGATATGTCTAATTTGCAGTCTAGACACAGCCTCCCACTTTAACTTTTCTTAGTTGTGTTCACTTTATACTGTCATATGTAGCTTCATCTTTTGGTTATGTTTGTTATCTTGTGAAAAATCTGGATTTAGAGCACCGTGAAGAAAAGTTAATCAGTTCTTGCTGCTATGGTTCAAGTGTGAAGAGAATCATACCCTAACAAGACATATCAATATCTTCTTATGAGTCATTTGATTTATGATTGTGTAGATAGTTGTTTGCATTTTTCATTTGTCTTGTCATTTTTAAGTGGATTATTTCTTTATAATTACCCTTTCCACCAACCATAAGACTTTCCTTGCAACATTCTTAACAAAATATAAAATGCTTCAAAATGTTCAGAAATATCTACGTGGTAAATGGTTCTGGTAGTAAACTAACTAAACACAGTTTACCTTTGAAAATTAGCAGCAATATATATGATGATGGACTTCCCCTAATAGTTGAGAATTAACATACCCATGAGAATGCCATCTCTTCATGCTCCTTGTCTTCACCACTCTCCCATCTAAGGTGGGGAGAATCTTAAGCTTTTTCTGAATCTGAGTTTTCCTGTGAGATACCACATTGTCATGGCTAGTATGTTTTCTAAATGACATTTAAACTGAGAGGCTGTGCTTTCAATCCACAAATTCTGTTAAAGGTGAAGTCTGTTTTTAGTAGATAGACGGAGTCTTAATTATGAAATAATAAAAAGAAATTGGCATGGGCCAGAGTACTTTTTCAGAAAGTACTGCAGAACTCTTTATTATAATGCAAATGAGGATATCCATGTATTTGTTTTACATTCTTGTCACATTTCTATCTGCTTCTGAAGGTGTGTTCTGATGCTTGCCAGTTGTCAGAAATTTTCACTGATTTTTCAAATTAGCTAATATAGCAAAAATAATTTAAAGTGAGTATTTTCAGTTCAGCAATACATTCAGCACATAAAACTGAAGTAGGTCCTGTAGCTGGTTTTAACCTACGTTTTCAAAAAGAATATCAAAATGTATCTAACAAATATTTTAAAATAATAAATATTATGCAATTTTATGAGACAAATATCACAACACGATGAGAGGTTGAAAAGGTGTACCATTAAAATACAAATATTAAAATCAGGCAGTTGCAAGAACAGTTTTTAAAAATGCTTGGGCCTGGCATTTTGCAGGCAGTACTACTGTAGCACGGCACTAATCAGCTAAGTACCATAATCCTCCTTGTAGGGTAAATTCTTACTTGACCTCCAGCTATATACAGCACATGGTAACAGTATTAAACTATAACCCTTCTCTCATACTCAACAGCTTAACCACTGGGTAAACTCTCTGACTTGAATTATTAGTATAGTTTTGTTTTCCGCACTGTAGCTTTTTCTACTTGCTTTATATCTTGTAATTGTATTTTGGAGGGAAAAGGAGAGTAAGCAAATACCCAGTAAGTTGTGTCTACTAATTAAGAGACTGTTCATACGATTACATTGAAGCTAGAAGGATTAAATGAAAGTGCTAGTCAGCACAGAAATTGATGTATTCTAATGATCATGATGCTTCCCACTTCCCAGATGTGCAATGGCTGATCAAAAGGTAATTCCAGGAAAAAAAAAATGCTGAATGTGCTTTGTGAAAACAATGTATTATGCTCAGTATTTATTGTCCTTTTTGGGGGGAATTAGGAAATGTTATTTATTTTAAACAAAAAAAAACTTATTTCAGGCATTGGAAGATAATTTACTGAGCAGTGGCACAGGAATGCAGCTGTTGTGTCTTTAGCAAAATCTCAAACCCTTGCTAATTTTTAAATGCAGTATTTTAATTTGAATGACAATATATGCAAGCTTACTGAATTTCTTTGCAAAACTGCATTTGGTTTAGTTGTAGTTTATGCAAACTTTTGTAATTCTAATATTAATATTTTGTAATTCTAATATTAATATTAGTGTTTTCCTGTGTCTCAAATTCCATTTCTTTTCAGTTCAGTACATAGTTTGTGGACATACTCCCTTTGTATTTATGTGATCTCTTTTATACTGAGGACTCCATTATTGTTTAACAAACTATCTTTTTTTGTTTTTTACTACTGTATTAATGATAGACAAGCCCCATTCTTCTCTCACAGATTACAATCAGAGCAAGATTGAACCTAATAATTTCCATGTGCAGTTTGACTAGTTAATTTAGTAAAGGAATTTAGCATTTTAGTGTTATATTGAACACATTAAATACATTGTTTTCTGGAAAAAGTAGGTCAAGTACAGTTCACATAGCTATAAAACAGAATGTTTAGTGATCAGTAACTATGAAAATGTTTGCAAAACACTAAAAAGCAAAGAAAATTTCTGGAATATTTAATCTATGTTATATGGGAAAAGTGTTCATCAGTGAAACTGACTTATAGACTTTGAAATATTTAAACTATTAATTTATATCTGTTATTATTTTCATAGTTGTTTGTGACATTGAATTCTCAAGTGTGTGTGTGATGTTTCCAGTTACTTTCTAAGCATGGTATATCAAATAAAATCAAGTTTGGAGCTACAGTTCAAAATTACCATATGATCTTCAAAGAGGACATTTTTTAAACTTTATATTTCAACTATAAAAGTAATTCTGCTCATTTATCGAGGTTAATTCTATTTGCATTTCTCTAAGTTAAATAGTTAAATTAATAATATTTCTTGTAAATATTAGTCATGATATGTCAGTATCATTTCCCCACATGCAACGTTCTTTGATGAAATAAAGAAAATGTATTAGTAATGTACTTGAAATTTGTGATTTTAAAATAAAGGAATAATGGATAGAAGATTTGCAGGCAGCAGAAGGACTGTCTAAAATTTTTTTTTTATTTTTAACTGGCAGAATACTTTATTATTTTTGTTATAGGCAGCAACTTCTCTTTCTCAGTTTAGCCAGTTATATACAAGTCCTCTACGGAATGAGTGGTATTGTGGAATAAACATGTATAGGATGCTGCATTTTTATAAGGTGTATATGATTTCACAATTAAAGTCCAGGTTGTTTTGTATACCTCTGCAATCCCATCCTGTTCAAAATGAGGTTGTTATAAGTTACAAATGTCATTATGTTAATAATTTAGTTACCACAAACTTCCTTTTACTTTGTTGATACCAGATTGAGCCCATATAGTCAGTGTTTTCCTATATTCCAGTTAAAGCGTACATAGATTATCAACTGCAATGTGATTTTTCATGCTTCAGTAAATTTTATAACCTTCCTTGCAGGCTTAACTCATTATTGTTTGAAAATTCTGAGATATAAAGCATTACTGAGGTGCAAGGTATTCTTACAAAATGTAGTTTCTAATGAGATTATGGAATTGAGAAATTAAGAGATAGTTCAGATAAATTTTATTTAGTGATTTGCTTACACAATTCAATGCTGGACCAACTGTAGCACTGTCTTCTCAAAGGAATATTAAAGAAGTCTGTAAAATGAATATATTTTCTGTGTATTACACTGTAGCCTGTTGAATTGATTCAGCATAAAAACCACAGGGTCATCTGCAGTGTTCCCTCTAAAATTTTCCATCCCTGAGTAGAATGGGTTTTGTCTTGTGCACCAATATTGAGGTCATGTGCGCTTATTCGGATGCATGCCTCTGTGGCACCCAACTTATTAACAAATACCTTATAAATATCTTAGGGTATGTCTACACTACCACCCTAGTTCGAAATAGGGTGGTAATGTAGGCAACCGGAGTTGCAAATGAAGCCCGGGATTTGAATTTCCCGGGCTTCATTTGCATAAAGCCGGGCACCGCCATTTTTAAATGTCCGCTAGTGCGGACTCCGTGCCGCGCAGCTACACGCGGCACGGACTAGGTAGTTCGGACTAGGCTTCCTAGTAGGAATAAGAGATCCTCTAGAAAAGGGCTTTATTCCGGAGGATCGCACCAGTCTAGACGCTTTTATTCTGGCTTTTCCCCAAGCCGGAAAAAAAGCGGTGGACATATTTATTTAAATCCGCAGGGGATATTTAAATCCCCCGCGGATTTCCCTATCCTGACTTACCTGATTTGCATGGCTTTTCCGGAAATTGTGGCCAGTGTAGACGTAGCCTATGTGATAATCAGGAGAAGGTACATCTGGGAAGAAAGTGAACGTAGTTTCAAGCATTTTTAGAAGAAGAGGTTAATAGTCTTATAAACTGGAGCAATATCAGTTTATTGAAATGTATGCAAAATGGTAACTTATACAGAATATGATTCAGCAATACTGCATTAGCAACACTATGTACACAGAATGAGAAAATTACTGAAATTAATACAGATACAGCAGTAACACTTACAAAACAGATAAAATTTGGCTGGATTAATTAGTTTTAAAAGGGAAATATAAGGAAATCATATATATAGTAGCCCAATGTCTGAGACTCTGTAATGCTGTAGCATTACGTTTTGCCTCTGAGGGGCACTGTTGCCTCTTGCCATGACGCTCAGCTGACTTTTGCACTGCTTGCGCCGCTTACACGGAATGAGGTTTAACTGTTAATTCGAACTAAGGGGTTTATTTTGAAATCATGCTTCTCTGCCGCATGTAGATGCGGGCAGTTATTCCGGGCTAGTCAGTTTCCAAAATGGTGACTGCCTGGGAACATGCTAATGAAGCGTGGGATATTTAAATCCCATGCTTCATTTGAAATTTCGGTCACCCTCATTAGCCTCCCTAGTTTGAACTAGGGGGCTAGTATAGACGTACCCTTCACAGGGGAGCAAGCGAAGGAAGTGGCTGTTTGGGCTCCCCCACGGCGGCCCGGCTGAGCGGGGCACAACTCAGCCAAGCACCACGGCAGGAGGCAACGGGGGGCAGGGCAGTGAAGTACATGGCTGGGCCCCACACCCTGGCCGTGAACAGAACTTGGTCAGGTGATGGGGCGCAGAAACGAGGGGGAGGGGGAGGGGAAGGAGGAGGAGGGAGGACAACTGGGAGGTTGCAGGATCAGTGCTGGGGTGAAGGGAAACAGTGCAGGGGGGCAGTTGGAGTAGGCAGCCGCTCTGCCGGGCTGCCGCGCAGGAGCTAGCGGTGCAAACAGCCATTTGGGCTCCGGGCTCCCCATGCAGGAGGGGGAGGAGAAGAGAAAGAGAGTGAGAGGCAGGAGGGGGAGAAGAGAAAGAGAGATGGAGAGAGAGGCAGGAGATGGAGGAGAGCTGAGAGAGAGAGAGGGGGAGGCAGTAGGGGGGGGGGGGAAGAGAGAGAGACAGAGCAAGAGACCGGAGGCTCAGGAGAGAAGACCGAGATAGAAAGGGAATAGGACATGGAGGAGAGACCTGAAAATCCTGTTTTATGATGGGCTAATTGGCTAGTATTTTAATAGAAGAATCTCATTGTAGAAGCACAGAAAAGACCCTGAATATTTCAGCCTGATCTCAACTATGCAGGATTCTCTTTTTAGATCCAGATCCATGATGTTTTGAGCATTCAGCTTCTACTCTTTCAGTGGCATTTGAGGATTTATACCCTGCATAGAGAATTAACTAAAATCAGGGGTAACCCCTCAGAATTTTTTTACATAATAATGACCATCAATTTCTGTGGAGTTATATCTGCTGCAGCTATTTACCTCAGTTCCTCACTTGACAAGTTCATGCAATACTCAGTCACTGCCTTCAGCTTCAGCCTCTCCATCACTGAGAGGTGACATGGGCTGCTGGAAATGGAGCAAGTCTGGGTAGGTTCCCCAGGGTTAGCCTTGGTGCAAGAGTTGTCTTATAACTACCCACACTGACCACTCTGGTTAGGCCCCGTTAGCTCTTCCTCAGATGAAAGGCATGGTAGGGCCAAAACTTAGTGAGTTGCATTGCAGCCTAGTTCAGAGGGGTTGCAGCACCCTCTGACATGATGCAAAGCCAAATCTGAGCAGTGCTCCAACACCATGTATTCCATGTTTCACTACCACTCCCTGAATTTTACTCCCTCATGTTGACAGAGGTCCAGTGGGCTACACATGAATGGGCAGTAGGATGGCTTGTTCTCCTCTTTCCCAATATAAATGGACAAATAGCACTTTGTCACTTGGGTCCAAGTATCGTATGCATCCTTTTGGGATCCAAACATGGAAGGTTAGGGTTGCCAAATTGTTTCAACAAAAATACTGGTCACACTTGACATTACATCACAATCTACATTACATCTTACTTTGAAAATACTGGACATTTATATTTTCTCAATTTGTTTCTCGAACAGAATGCTCAAATACTGGACTGTCCGGTTCAAACCCAGACACCTGGCAACCCTATGCAAGGCCCGAAATGTCTCCAGTTCAGGTCCAGGCACTATTTTTTGCATATATTTAAGGGATGTTTTCTTAGCTACTTCCCTAAATCTTACTGGAGGTTAGGAACCTCTGCATTTTTGAAAATCTCACTAGTGCCTGTCTTTATCTTTAGGCACCTAGATACCTTTAAAATATGGCCCTTAAAACCTATTAATTGTTAAGCAGTCACTCAAAAGACCCAAAATATTAATAGCCAAATAAAGTGATTATCTAATAAAGGAGGAAGAAAGTGTGTTCCTTATATTTGGAGACTTTTTGGGGGTGGTCTCTTACAGCAGAGCAGTATATAATATGAAATAAATAATATAATATAAAATATAAAAGCAGGCCATATATAATATAAAATAAAAGGGGAAATGACTTTTCCCCTTTACTGAAACAAATGCACCTACAGTAAAAAGTCAGTATAGTTTTTCTGATGCTGGATATATGAAAAGTATTTCTCAACAAACTCCTTTTAAGTCTTCATAGATACTGAGGATAATTTGTCAGATCTATAACACTGAAATATTTGTAACTTTAAAAATCCAGAAAAATTAAATATTTTTTTTACAACAGACACACCAACGAAAACCTCAATAAAGTAAATACATCATCTTTCCAATTCTATTGCATTTATGTATGATGGAAACCTTTTGAAATTGACTTTCAAATTTATATTTGTATTTCAGTAATTTAGTTTTGTAAGAAATGAAAAGCAAGCATTTTGTTAAGTATAATGAGACTATGCAACTATGCAACTAATGATTATATTTATTAATAGATTACTATAGTCTAGGCTAAACCAAGTTTATGTTTATCTATACAATAACATCTCAGCTTTGTGAAAACTGTAAGCATTTGTATATACATTTGGTGTCCAAACCAAAGTACAACTGTGGATTTTCCTTTTGGAGTCTCATCAAGCTTAGGCTGCTTCCCCTGAAATAATTACCATCAGAGGAGGGGGGAATTATTCCTTCTCTACATTGCTTTAAATATTTACCGTCCAACTTTTCCAGCACAGTGTGCGGAAGAGAATTGAGTAAATTCACTGTTTGAACAGAAAAACAGCTGAGCTTCTTGCATTTCTATGGTACTAGTGATGTCACTGGCATGTTGTCAACAAGCCCCCCCCCCATATGAAGTTAAGCCTGAGACACACAGCTAATGTCATAGGGTATGTCTACACTACCCTCCTATTTCGAAATAGGAGGGTAATGTAGGCATACCGCAATTGCAAATGAAGCCCGGGATTTGAATTTCCCGGGCTTCATTTGCATAAGCGGGGCACCGCCATTTTTAAATCCCCACTCGTTCGAACCCCGTGCCGCGCGGCTACACGCGGCACGAACTAGGTAGTTTGAACTAGGCATTCCACGAGGAGTAACGGTAGTTCGAACTAGGAAGCCTAGTTTGAACTACCTAGTTCGTGCCGCGTGTAGCCGCGCAGCACGGGGTTCGAACCAGCCGGGATTTAAAAATGGCAGCGCCCCACTTATGCAAATGAAGCCCGGGAAATTCAAATCCCGGGCTTCATTTGCAATTGCGGTATGCCTACATTACCCCACTAGTTCGAACTAGCGGGGTAGTGTAGACATACCCATAGATCTGTAAAAGAAAAAAAAGGAAGACTTTAAAAATATGCTAGTGTGAATTAATAGCAAACATATGTGAAGGTTGATAGGATTTTTTTTCTTTGCAGTTCATCTTTGATCTCTCAGTTTTCACTTCTGTAAAATTAAGATAATATTTATCAAATGTGCCTCATATCTGTGTTTAAATACAGTATTTGTGAAACCCTTGTAAGTTGAAAAATACTATATTTGTTATTTAAAAGGAGCAGAAATCAAGCTGCCTGTGCTCATTTTATAGCCAAATCTTGACCTTTTCAAAAAATGTGTTAATTTGCACATCAGAATTATTTGCAAGTCTGGTTTAGCTTTAAATGTGCCAATGGACTTCTATGAATACAGCAGTAATGATTTCCCTTGGTGCGTCTAAGTGAGGGAACAAAATGAAGGGTTTTTATAAGACACCTTAAAAGTAGTTAACAGCAAAGAATGGATTAGTCAAAAGCTCATAATGATCAGCGGGAATTAGATTGTAATCTAAAAATAACAACAGCTCTATAAGGTGGTGTTGTAGCCATATCGATCCTAGGATATTAGAGAGATAAGATGAGATTCTACTCTGAGAAAGGTGAAGTTGCAGGTAAGGCACCTGTGTGGGTTCACTGTGAGACCAGGAAGTGGTCAAATTATGAATGGTAGGAGAGAAAGCAGCAAAATAAAGACAGTAGACTTCAAAAAGGCATGCTTTAGCAAATTCAGAAGTTTGGTAGGAAAGATCCAATGGGAAGCAAATTGAAGTGAAGGAAAGAGTTTAGGACATTTGGCAATTTTTTAAAAGAGACATGATTAAGATTGGAAGAGCAAACAATGCCTATGTATAGAAAAGACAGAGAGAGGCCACCCTGGCTTATCCAAGAAATTTTCAATGACCTGAAACCTAGAAAAGAGTCATACAAGAAATGGAAACTAGTTCATATTACAAAGGATTAATATAATAAACCAATACCAAGTGTAGGGACAACATTAAAAAGGCCAAATCAAACTTGAGATTAAGCTAGCCATGGATATAAAACATAACAATAAAGCATTTTACAAATGAATGGGAAGCACAAGGAAGACCAGGAACACTATTAACTGAGGAGGGAAAAAACAATAACAGAAAATGCAGTGATGGCCAAAATGTTAAATTCTTCTTTTGTTTTATTTTCATCTAAAAAGTTAGCTTTGTTTGGAGGCATAACATAGAGAACATGGAACACATCCAGCCCACTTAATTAGCTTCATTAACACGGGTCCTGAAATTGACAGGCACTTCTTTGGCTATTTTATTTATATATATATATATATATATATAGGTTTCTGTTATTTCCACTGCAATTCGTCTGATGAAGTCGAGTTTACCTATGAAAACTCATGATTCTATCTATTATGGTTAGTCTCTAAGGGTATGTCTACACTAGTCCCCTAGTTTGAACTAGGGAGGCTAATGTAGGCATTCGAAGTTGCAAATGAAGCCCGGGATTTAAATATCTTGGGCTTTATTTGCACCTTCCCATCCGGTCACCATTTTTACATTCCACTAGTCTGAAGTAACTTCCCTCGGCTACACGCAGCGGTGAAACGGCAATTCGAACTAAGTCCTGTTATTTTGAAATAACTTTGCTGTGTAGAGGTACTCTTAGGGTGTGTCTAGATTACATGGCTCCATTGATGAAGCCATGTAGATGAGTTTACTCGGCAAAGGGAAATGAAGCAGTGATTTAAATAATCGCCGCTTCATTTACATCAAAATGGCCGCCGCGCAGTGCCAATCAGCTGTTTATCGGCATAGTGCGGCAATCTAGACGGGGATCTGCTGACCCCAGACCTCCTTCATTGGCAGATCCTTTATGCCTTGTGAAACGAGGCTTACAGGATCTGGTGATGAAGGGTTCTGGGGTTGGCAGATCCCCTTCTAGACTGCTGTGCTGTGTCGACAAACAGCTGATCGGCACAGCGCGGCAGCCATTTTGATGTAAATGAAGCGGCGATTATTTAAATCACTGCTTCATTTCCCTTTGCCGAGTAAACTCATCTACATGGCTTCATCAATGGAGCCATGTAATCTAGACACACCCTAAGAGTACCTCTACACAGCAAAGTTATTTCAAAATAACAGCCGTTATTTCGAAATAACTTTCCTAGCGTCTACACAACCAAACCACTATTTTGAAATTAATTTGAAATAGTGGAGCGCTTATTTCAAATTGGGTAAACCTCATTCCACAAGGAATAATGCCAAATTCGAAATAGCTAAATCGAAATAAGCGCTGTGTAGACGCTTAATCTGCAATGGGGGCCTCCAGCCCTTCCCAGGGTGCTCTGGTGGCCACTCTGGACACAACCAGGAAAACTCTTCTGCTCCCCGCCCAGCCCTTAAAGGGGTAGACTCTGGCCACAGTGCCTGTGCCAGCTGCAAGCCTGCCAGCACAGAGCCAGCATTCCATGCACCTGGCCCAGCATGAGCCAGCAACCCACTGGCACCCAGCCTTCCACCACTCCCTAGGAGCAGGCTGGCAGCTCCCAAGAGCCTGCCAGGGGCCGCAAAAGGCGGGCGCTTTCCTGGTCTAGTGCGGAGATTGTGGACCTCATTGAGGTTTGGGGCGAAGCCTCCAATGTCCATGATCTCTGCACTAGATGCAGGAATGCCGCCACGTACAGGCGAATGGCTGACAGCCTGGCCACCAAAGGCCACATGTACAGCCAGGAGCAGGTGCGTATGAAAATCAAAGAGCTGCGGCAGGCCTATGCCAGGGCCTCAGGGGGCAGATCCTAACCAGAGGCTGACCCAGACCTCTGCCCCTATTATGATGCCCTAGACCGCATACTGGGAGGTCAGAAGGTCCATGCTCCCCAGGTGGTCATTGACCCTAGGGCCGAGGGCCCTGCCCATGACACCGAGGAGAAGGAGGAGGAGGACTACGGCCAGCAGTCGCAGGAGCCTGAAGGGAGCATGGCACTCACCCAGGACCCCTGAAGCATCACAGAACCCATGTCACCAGTGTCATCTGAGGCCTGGGAGCCCTCGACATGTGAGTGCCATAACTATCCCCTTATGAAGGGTGGGGGGAGGGGAGGGAGAGGGAGACCAGGGACCGCGTGTGTGGGCCTTGCTGACCACGTTGCATGCAGCAACCTATGCATATGCTGTGCCACCCTGGGCATGTGACCCCGGCTGGCTGCCACACAGGGGCCCTGGCCTGTTACCCACACGCGTGTACGTATGAAGGCACATGACATACTACTGACCCCGGGGAGGGACACTGCACGATGCCTTCCCTCCACGAGCCCCCTCTACACAGAGGCAGGGCACATCTCCCCTTCCCCTCTACCCTGACAATAGATACAGCACAGTGGCATAGGTGCAGTCCTGGGCCAGTTCACACTCCCAGAGATAGCAGGACATGCCAAACATGGCCTGTGTGCAAGCACGTCGGTTACGATGGTGTGGAGACCTGTCGCCCTCGCCATGCAGAGGGGGACTGGGCTTCACCCGCCGTGTCCCCAGGGATAACTGACCACTTCTCTTGTTTCTCTACAACTGCAGCAGCTACAATTGAAAGGTGCACCACCCTGCCCAGGACAGCCTCCCGCACCCGGGCCAGCAGGAGGAGTAACCAGGAGGAGTACCAGTGGCAGCATCTGGGGATCCTATGAGGCCAGCACTGCACCCTCGACCACTGGATACATGAAAACCTGCAGCTGCGGTGAGAGAGCTGGCGAGAATTGCTTGCCCAGGGCCGTGCCATCTCCGACACCTGCAGACCCACCCTGGTGCAGAGATTGCTGCCTCCTGCTGCTCCAGCCCCAGCTTCTGCCCCAGCTCCCACTCCTCCTCCCACTTCTTCCTCCCTCCCGCTACGTACCCCACCCTCCATACCCGCTCCCCCTGGGAACGCCGAGGCCCCCTAACGCGCAGTGCTGGGAGACAGGTGGGCCAGCAAGACCCCCAACCCTGAGCTTCTCCTTCCCCTTCCTCCCCTCACCTTCCCCTTCTAGGTTTCCCCCTCCCACCTCCTTTCCCACCTCCCCCAGTTATGTTCAATAAACAGAGTTTGTTTTTGTCAACACATGTGTCTTTATTTAATAGGAAAGGGGGTTAGGGAGGGGTCAGTGAAAGGATGTGAGGGTGAAATGAGGCACAAGCCCACAGTGGGGCACACCAGGGAGACTTTAGCCCTCCTTCAGGTGGAAGCTCTCACGCAGGGTCTCCCGGATACGGACAGCCCCACAGCTGGCAGCCATGCGGGGCTGCGCATACAGGCCAGCCAAGTGGTCGGCCTCTGCCATCCAGCCTGGCAGGAAAGCCTCCCCCTTCCTCTCGCACAAATTATGCAGCTCACAACACGCTGCTACCACGTGCGGAATAGTCCTCATCCCCCACCAGGCACACCCACGTCCACAACCCTGATGTGGTGGTCGGGGAAAAAAGTCCCGGCGTGCAGCCTTTGGCAGATGGAGGAGCTGCGGTAAACCCGTGAGTCGTGTGCTTTGCCGGACCAGCCCACGTTAATGTCCACAAACTGGTCCCGGTGGTCAGACACAGCCTGCAGGATGACCAAGAAGTATCCCTTCTGGTTGATGTACAGGGAGGCCTGGAGGTCTGGCGCACAGGTGGGTATTTGTGTCCCGTAGATTGCGTTCCCCCCCCCCCGCAGTTGGGGAAGCCCAGGGCACCAAACCCCTTGATCACTGCGTCCACATCTGTGAGGCGGATGACTCTGTGGAGCAGCACTCTGTTGATGGCCTTGACCATGTGCAGAGGGACACACAAAACCACCAACAGTCACTGGGGTGCCTGGATGGCTGAGAGTTCTCTTTCCCTGCCACTGCCCCACGCTCCCACTCTCAGGAGCAACCCCCCACTGCAATCCTGGCCACCGAAAGCAGTCCATAGTGCGGGTGGGACAGAACAAACCCTCCCGTGGAGGGGACTTGCACCCGCCCTTTTCCCTAGGGCAGCTCATCCCCTCCTTGCACCCCCTCTCCTGGCACAGTGGCTGGAGATTGCCATACCTGCATGAGCACTGCTCCGACGGTGGAACTTCCCACACCGAACTGGTTCGCCACAGATCGGTAGCTATCTGGCATGGAGAGCTTCCAGAGGGTGATGGCCACATGCTTGTGTAGGGGAATGGCAGGCCTCATATGCATGTCCCGTCACCGCAGAGCAGTGACGAGCTACTCACAGAGCTCGAGTGTCCTTCTTCATCCTGAAGTTCTGGGTCCATTGTTTGTCTCCCCAGTGCTCCAGGATGATGTGGTCCCAGCAGTCGCTGCTGGTGTCCAGACACCAGATGCAGCGGGGCACGCTGGCATCTGGGAGCTACAGCTGCTCCTCCCTGTCCCCCAGGACAGTCTGGAGGATGGTGTGGGGGTTGGGCTGCATCAGATACTGCGAGGCAGCCTACAGAAAGCACAACCAGGCTTGCAACAACACGTCCAAAAGAAGCACCAGAGTGCTCAGGGGTAGCTCTGGCTCCATTTGGTGTCCCGAGTCAGGGCAACCAAAGCAGACAGAGACAAAAATGCTTTGCTGTCTGTCAGGGGGTGTGCCCCTGACAGGGGTCACGGCCCCCTTCTACTGGCCCGTGCCTCGGTCCAGGCCCTTCTCTCAGGGCATATACAGTACTCAAAGTCTCAAAAGTCCCAGCCCCTCTCTCAGGGCATATACGGTACCCAAAGTCTCAAAAGTCCCGGCCCCTCTCTCAGGGCATATATGGTAGTAGAGGCCTAGCCGCTCGAAGAAGCCTCTCCTGGCCCGGGGTTTGATTATCCCGGGCAGGGGGAATGAGTGGTAGGGGGACCCGGGCCCTCCCTCTCCACTGGGTCCCAGCCCAGGACCCTTTATGCAGGGCCTATGGCTCCTGCCGGCTCAGCGGGGAATCCGGCCGATACACGCCAAGCCAAACTTTGTATCCTTTGCCCTGGGCTGCTTCCTACCACGCCCTGGTTCCCCTGGGGTCCATTTGCCTCTGAGGCAGTACTTGCCGGTGTTGTGGGCATGCTCCTGTCACCCTGGGGCGGTGGCTGCTTTCTCTGTGTCAGGGTCAGGCATGAGCAGCGACTCCAGTCTCAGCGGCTGCAGAAACACTGGCCCGGCCTGGTCTACCCCCTCACCCTGCGGTCTCCCTGACTGCAGGGATCCCTCTACTTTTATACCCGGCCTCTGCTGGGAGCATGCCCAGCAGGATCGGAGGGGCGGGGCCTTCTCAGCCAGCTGGGCCTGGGCTACCCCCTGTCCGTCAGTGTGGGGCCTGTCCGCCCCGTCACACTGTCCCTCAGCGAGGTAGGCAAACAAGCAGGAAAAGCTGAGAACCAGCTGTCCAGGGGGATCCCTTTAAGCACAAGCCTCAGATAACCTCAGGAAGCAGCCACAGAAAGTAACTACTGACCCGATGCCCTACTGGACGCAGTTTCAGCTGGCCTTAAATGCAATTCAGCATCCAATCAGTGTGGATGTGCTATTTTGAAATAACAGAATGCTATTTCAAAATGCATTTTGTGTATAGATGCGTTATTTTGAAATACTTTATTTTGAATTAACTATTTTGAAATAAGATATTTTGAAATAATGCTGTAGTGTAGACATACCTAAGGGTATGTCTACACAGCAAAGTTATTTTGGAATAATGTCTGTTATTCCAAAATAACTATGCAAGTATCTACATAGCAATAGCATTATTTCAAAATAATTTCAAAATAATGGGAGGCTTATTTTGGTGTTAGTAAACCTCATTCTATGAGGAATAATGTCTCTTCCAAAATAGCTATTTTGAAATAGGAGGCTGTATAGACAGGGCAGATGCAGTTACTTTGCAATAAGGGTCCTCCAGTCCTTCCCAAGGTGCCCTACTGTCTGCTCTGTCCACACTCAGGGTACGTCTAGACTACATGCCTCTGTCGCCAGAGGCATGTAGATTAGGCTACCCGACACAGTAAAATGAAGCGGCGATTTAAATAATCGCCACTTCATTTAAATTTACATGGCTGCTGCGCTGAGCCGACAAACAGCTGATTAGCTGTTTGTCGGCTCAGCGAGATAGTCTGGACGCGCGGGTGTCGACAGCAAAGGTATTTGTCGACCACCCAGGTAAACCTCATCCCAGGAGGTTTACCTGGGTGGTCGACAAATACCTTTGATGTCGGCAGGGGAGCATCCAGACTATCGCGCTGAGCCGACAAACAGCTGATGAGCTGTTTGTCGGCTCAGCGCAGCAGCCATGTAAATTTAAATGAAGCGGCGATTATTTAAATCGCCGCTTCATTTTACTGTGTCGGGTAGCCTAATCTACATGCCTCTGGCGACAGAGGCATGTAGTCTAGACATACCCTCGGACAAACTCTATAGTCCCTCCTTCCCCTGGAGCCCTTAAAGCTGGCACCTCAAGGGAAAAGGCTTGTGGCTAGCAGGAGGCCCCGACAGCCCTGAACCACCAAGCAGCTGCCACAGCTTCCCTTTGGGTGACATGATCCAGTCTGTAGCTCCCACCAAGCCCTCAACTGGCTCCCAGGCACCTGCCCAGAGCCAAAAGAGATGTGCACCTTCCTAGTCTCGTGCGGAGATCCTGGACTTATTAAATTTTGGGGTGATGAGACCAACCTCCAGGATTTCCGCACCAAGCGCAGGAATGCTAATGTCTATGACTGCATGGCCGAGAACTTGACCAACAAGGGGTTCATCCGTACCCAGGAGCAGGTGTGGATGAAAGTCAAAGAGCTCTGTCAGGCATATGTCATGGCCAGGGAGGCCAGCTCCCACTCTGGGACAGAATCTCATACCTGCCCCTGCAATGAGGACCTGGACTACATCCTGGGGGTGCACAGTCCCATCATCCCTTTCCCCTGGTAGTGGACTTGGGGCTCGAAACAGTCCTCCTCCTCCTCCTGAGGGACAGAGAAGAGGAGGAGGAGGAGGAGCAGGACGACACCAACACGATGACTGTCCTGATCCTGGAGCCAGTACCCCATGCTGTGGACGTGTCCCAGGCATCGTCTGAAGCTGGGGAATGGACAGCACATGAGTGCCATCACGTTCCCTTCACACGGGGTGGAGGTGATGGGTGGCGAGGGGTAGCTGGGCACTTCTTGCTTGGCCCATGGGGCCTAGGGATCACACAGAAGCCTGTGTATGTAGGAGCTCATGCCATGCCGCTCCTGGCCACTCAGCATCAGGGGGCTGCCACAGAGGACTCTTGTGTTATTGGCCACAGGGTGTCTGTAGAGGCTTGCCGTACTCATGATACCGGGATGGAACACTCTCCCTCCAAAAGCCACCTACGCTCAGGATACGAGAGTGGGACACCCTCCATCCAGCATCTGAACTGTGCCTTCAAATGCCCAAAGGCACCCTCAACAACCATGCGCGCTCTGCTGAACCTGGCGTTGAACCGTTCCTGAGGGTGGTTGAGGTGGCCAGTGTATGGCTTCATGAACCAGGGCAAGAGAGGATAGGCTGCTTCCTACACTATGCACATGGGCATGTCCACGTCCCCAACCCTGATGGTGCAGAGGAAGAAAAATGTTCTGGCATGCAGCTTCTCGAAGATGCTCGAGTTGTGAAAGACACGGGCATCATGTGCCTTCCCTGATCACCTGACATAGGTGTCCATAAACTGGCCTCGGTGGTCTGTGATGGTCTGCAGGACTATCAAAAATTATCCTTTCTGGTTGATGTAGAGAGATGCCTGGTGGTCAGGGGCCTGAATGGGGATGTGGGTGCAATTAATAGCCCCTCCTCCCTCCCGCAGTTGGGGAAGCCCATGTGGGCAAAGCTGGCGACAGTGGTGTCCATATCGCCGAGCTGGATGACCCTGCACAACAGTATGGTGTTGATGGCCCACACCACCTATAGAAGGAGACAGACAGTGAATCACACCGGAGCCAGGGCTCTTGGGAGGTCCCCCAGCACACCCCTGCTCCCCCCACACCAACAAACACCAGAAGCAACCCCCCCACTTACCCCATCCCCAGGCAAGGCTTTGTGAGGGCAGTTCTGAAAAGGCTCCCCCCCCGCCATCTCCACTTTTCCTAGGGAATCCCATTCCAGCAGTCCACCCTCCCTCCTGTGACAGTAGCCTGAGAGCAACATACCTACATGAGGAGAGCCCCGATGGTCAGTCTTCCCACGCTGAACTGGTTCCCGATGGATCGGTAGCTATTCGGTGTGGCAAGCTTCCAGAGAGCTATGGCAACACACTTCTGGAGGGGGATGGCAGGCCTCATGTGACCTGAGGGCAGGGGAGAGCCACTCAGAGCTCCAGAAATGTGTCTTTCCTCATCCTGAAATTCTGAAGCCACTGCTGGTCTTCCCACTGCTCCATGATGAGCCGGTCCCACCAGTTGGCACTGGTGTCCAGACATCACAATCAGCAGTGCACGGTGGGAAGGTGGGATTCGGTTGTATGAGCTGTACCTGCAGAGATCCAAGAAAGGTCTCCCAGAGGAGCTGGGGGTGGGCTTCCCACACAGCCTGGCTGGCAGCCTGCAGAAACTGCTGTATTACTTGCAGCATAAGCTGCAATATCCATAGACTGCCAAGAGGCAGCTTTGGCTCAATAGCTGGCAAGCTGAGGTGTCTGCAAGGGCAACCACAGCAGGCAAAAGGAAAGGTTTTGCTGTCCCTTGAGGAGATAGGCAAAGGGAAAAAAGCTGGAAACACTGCTGTACAGGGGGTCCTTTTAAGCAAGAGCCTCAGGGTACGTCTACACTACAGCGCTAGTTCGAACTAACTTAGTTCGAATTAGTTAATTCGAACTAAGCTAGTTCGAACTAACGCGTCTAGAACTAAAAACTAGTTCGAACTAGCGTTTTGCTAGTTCGAACTAGTAAGTCCACATTGAGTGGACTCTGAACAGGGCTTAAGGATGGCCGGAAGCAGTGCCGGCAGGGCATAAAAGGAGGACTTAGAGCATGGAGATGCTGTCTCAGGCTAGCCGAGGGCTGCGCTTAAAGGGTCCCGACCCCCACCCCGGACACACAGTTCTAAGGGGTGCCCCGCTTGCAAAGAAGTTCTGGCTTGGAGTGCCCTGAGTGCCCACACTGGGCACATCACACCACTCGGCCATCAGCCCGGCTGCACTTGCCGCAGGCTGCCATCTGGGGAGAGGGAGTAATTGGGGGGCTGCAGGAGAGCTTCCACCCCCAGAAGCCCGCAGAGCCAGCCCAGTCCTCCCCATCGGGGGCTCGTACCCCATTCCTCCCTCACCTCCTTCCACTTACCCTTCCCTAGCCCCTCTTCTTATTGATGTACAAAATAAAGATAACGTTTCTTCCAACATTGACTCTGTCGTTATTGAACAAAACTGGGGGACACTGGGAAAAGGAGGTGGGAGAGGGGAAGAGAAAGGCTGGGAGAGGGGAGGGCAACTAACATGATCAGGGGTTGGGAACAGGTCCCAGATGAAGAAAGGCTACAGAGACTGGGACTGTTCAGCTTAGAAAAGAGGAGACGGAGGGGGGACAGGATAGAGGTCTCTAAAAGCAGGGGTTGGGTGGAGAGGGTGCATTCAGAAAAGTTCTTCCTGAGTTCCCATAAAGAAGGACTAGAGGACACCAAAGGAAAGGAATGGGTAGCAGGCTTGAAACTAGTAAGAGAAAGTTGTTGTTCTTGACAAAGCAAATAGTTAACCTGTGGAACTCCTTGCTGCAGGAGGCTGTGAAGGCTACAACTAGAACAGAGTTGAAAGGGAAGTGAGATAAAGTGATGGAGGTTGGGTCCATGGAGTCCTATTAGCCAGAGGGTAGGAGTGGTGTCCCTGCCCAAAGTTTGTGGAAGGCTGGAGAGGGATGGCACGAGACAAATGGCTTGGTCATTGTCTTCGGTCCATCCCCTCCAGGGTCCCTAGGGTTGGCCGCTGTTGGCAGACAGGCTACTGGGCTAGATGGACCTTTGGTCTGACCCAGTACGGCCATTGTAAGCTCAGGGCTCAGTGTCGGGGGTCTCAGTGGACCCCCTTGATTTTCATGCACACCTGGTCCTGGGTGGCCAGGCTGGCAGCTCTCCTGCCCTAGACGGCCACTTTCCTGTGCCTAGTGCGGAGATCGTGGACGAGGTCCACGATGTCCGCACTAGCCCAGGAAGGTGCCCGCCTCTTGCGGTCCAGGGCAAGCTCCCGGGAGCCGCCAGCCTGGTCCCGGCAAGAGGGGGTGGGCTGGGGGGCATCGGGTGGGTGGCTCTGTGCCGTGCCAGGTGCAGGGTCTGCTAGCTGGGTGCTGGCAGGCTTGCACCTGGCACGGGCACCGTAGCCAGCCCGTGCCCCTTTAAGGGGTCCGGGGCCGGGAGGGGGGCATAGAGTTTCCCTGGTGTTGGCCAGAGTGGCCACCAGGGAAACCTGGGGAGGGCTAGCCTCCCACTAGTTCGAACTAAAGGGCTACACAGCCCTTAGTTCGAACTAGCTAGTTCGAACTAGGCGTTAGTCCTCGTAAAATGAGGTTTACCTAGTTCGAACTAAGCGCTCCACTAGTTCGATTCAAATTCGAACTAGCGGAGCGCTAGTGTAGCACCTATTAAAGTTAGTTCGAACTAACGTCCGTTAGTTCGAACTAACTTTGTAGTGTAGACATACCCTCAGATAGCTTCAAGCAGCAGCCACACGAAGTGGGTGCTGACCTGATGCCTTGCCTGAAGTGGTTCCGGGTGGCCTTAAGTGTGATTCAGTGTCCAATGAGCGTGGACACTCTATTTTGAAATAGCTAAGCACTACTACATTTGGCATTTAGACACACTATTTCAAAATATCTTCTTAAATAGCGTATTTCAAAATAAATGTGCCATGTAGACATAGCCTAAAGTGCCACAAGATTGCTCATTGTTTTTATAGAGAACATCAGTATAACTGGGGTAGGAGCTGATACTAAAATAGGGAAGGAACAAGCTAGATATCTTCAAGTTGGCAGGCCTGTTGAAATACATCCTAAAATACCCAGGAAAAAGGATGAAGAAATCCCTTAGTCATTGGTGTTTATCCTTAAGAAATAAGGATGGAAGACATAATTGAGGACTGGAAAAAAAGCAAATATAATACCTGTCTTTTAAAACAACAATAAAGACAAGCCATCTTAACTTCAGTGCCTGGAAAAGTAATGGAGCAATTAATCAAACGTTCAGTTTGTAAGCACCTAGAAGAAAATAAGATAATAAGTAACAGTCAATGTGGATTTGTAAAGAACAAATCATATAACCCAATCTAATATTCCTCTACAGGAATGGTGGGAAGTGGTAAATATGGTATATCTTGGCTTAAGTATGGCTTCTTATACTATCTCTCATAACCTTCTGTAAACTAGATATAGACCGAGTCTAAATGAACCTACTATAAAGTACTATGAAGTGCACAATTGACTGGAAAACCTCACTTGCAGAGTAGTTATCAGTTGCTCACAATTGAGCCAGAAGGGCATATTGAGTGGAGTCCCACAGGAATCAGATCTAGGTCTGGTTTTATTCAATATCTTCATGAATTATTTAGATAATGGCCTAGAGAGTACACGTTTAAAGTTTTTCAGATGGTATCAAGCTAGGAGGGGTTACAAGTGCTTTGAAAAACAGGATTTAAATTTAAAATGATTGTGACCAGAGAAATGGTCTGAAATAAATAGGATGAAATTCAATAAGGAAAATACGCAGCACTGTAATAGGGAAGGAAAAATTGTAGAAATACAAAACAGGAAATGACTGCATAAAGAGGAGTACTGCAGAAAAGAAGCTGGTTTTTATTGTGGATCACACACTAAGTAAGGCTCAACAGCATAATACTGTTGCAAAAAAAACCCCACCAAAAATAAAAAAAAACAAAGAACAAACATTATCCTGGGATGTATTAGAAGGAGTGGTGTAAGAGACACAATAAGTAATTCTTCCATGCTAATGCCTCAGCTGGAGTAATGTGTGTAATTGGAGAAACTATAGAAGAGAACAACAAAAATAATTAAAGGGCTAGAAAACATGACCTACAAGTAAATATTGGAAGAAATGGGTTTCTTTAGATTGTAAAAGAAAAAAAAAAGATTAATGGGGGACATAACAGTCTTTAGGAACATAAAAGGATGTTTTACAGGAAATGATAAATTGTTCTTTTTTTTACCACTGAGGACACGTTATGAAGAAATGGGCTAAAATTTAGAAAAGGAGATTTAGGATAATTATTAAGAGAAACTTCCTAAGTGTAAGAGTTGTTGAACAGTAGAATAAATTACTCTACAATAGGGGAAATGTGAAATCTCCATCATTGGATGCTTTAATCAACAGGTGAGACGAACACATGTCAGGGATGGTGTAGATCAGGGCTACTCAACTTTGGAAGCCCCAGGGACCAGAATGATACTCACAGCACATGCCGAGGGCTGCAACATAAGTGTGGTTGCATATACATGCAAATATGTATGGAAATAGCTGCTTTCACACTGACAGGCATAAATACAAAGATTAAGGCAAGACTGCACACCACACAGGCCTGATTTAAGTCAGTTCTGCTGATATTAATAAAATGCAATATTTAATCAATTTCCATCCAATTGACAGCACTTTTAATGAGCAATGACATTCCTGGAATTTAATTATTAAAACACATATCAACAGAAGACCATTATATTGATCAATTAGGTTTTTTTGGCTCCCGCCTGCTGGCTTCATGTTGAGTCCCTCGTAAACCCAAACTGCACTGTGGGCCTCAAACAAACAGGCTGCAGGCCACATGTAGCCTATGGGAGGCATGTTGATTAGCTCTGGTCTAGATAATATTTAGTCCTGCCTAGGTGCATGGGACAGGACTAGATAATCTATTGAGATCTCTTCCAGTCCTATATTTCTATAGTATATAATTAACTTATACTTTTATTGGCTTTACATTTACACGATGACTTATGTCATATAGAAGTTTGTAAGATGGCTGTCACGTTATAGAAGTGGCATGAGTACTTACATTCTGTTTTTGAAATGTTTAGTTGTTATGGCATTAACAATTTTTCTTTTTAATATTTTTGGCTTCAGTGAATTGTGAACCTTTAAGAAATATACAACATGGCAAATTCTCTTTAAGTTTCTGCAAAATAATAAAATAAAATAAAATAAAATAAAATAAAATAAAATAAAATAAAATAAAGAGGTGCGAGCACACATGCAATCAGGAAAGAAGTATGGAATGATTGTGTTTGAATCCGCTAACCACAGTACCTTCTTAGTCCATGTTAAGTAACAGATATATTTATGTTATTGGGAGCATGGTCAGAATTCTCTTACCTGTTGTTTGTCTTTATTACTTAGGAAAAGAAGCCCATCAGTATCGAGAGATCAGAACAGAAGATACGACCAAAGGGACGAGAGAGACGAATACTCACAATATGCTACATCAGACAGTGCAATGCCAAGGTCACCATCAGATTATACAGATAGACGATCACAACGTGGGTCTCAGCTATACGAAGAACCTGAACTTGGTGACTACAGAGATTCTAACAGAAGAATTCACAGACATTCCAAAGAGTATTCTGTAGAGGAAGATGATGTGCAGAACAGAGAAGAATATGAGAGGCAGAGGCGAGAAGAGGAATACCAGGCACGGTACCGAAGTGATCCTAATTTGGCTCGTTATCCTGTCAAACCACAACCATATGAGGAACAAATGCGTATTCATGCTGAAGTGTCCCGAGCACGCCATGAACGAAGACACAGTGATGTGTCATTGGCAAACACTGAACTGGAAGAGTCCCGGATATCTATGTTGAGGATGGAACGACCGTCAAGGCAAAGATCTATATCTGAGCGCAGAGCTCCCATGGAAAACCAACGTTCCTATTCGGTGGAAAGAACTAGAGAGGCTCAGGAACCAAGTCCCAATCGTCAGAGGACAACAAATCATAGCCCTCCAACACCTAGGAGGAGTCCAATTCCTCTGGATAGACCAGACATGAGGCGCACTGATTCATTAAGGAAACAGCAGCATTTGGATCCCAGTTCTGCTGTTCGGAAAACAAAACGTGAAAAAATGGAAACTATGTTAAGGAATGATTCACTCAGCTCAGATCAATCTGAGTCAGTAAGGCCTCCACCACCAAAGCCACATAAAACAAAAAAAGGAGGTAAAATGCGTCAGGTTTCATTGAGCAGCTCAGAAGAAGAATTGGCTTCTACTCCAGAATATACGAGCTGTGATGATGTAGAGATTGAAAGTGAAAGTGTTAGTGAAAAAGGTAAGATTTAAAACCTTTTTTACTATTGCAATATTTAATATGGGCCATTGTTTATTCCATTGTATTTTTATTTTATTTAATATACCAGATTAAATCATGTGACCTATATAGCAGTTCCCATGTGCTTTTCAGTTTCAATTTTCAATTTTATTTTATTTTTTGCTTTTTTTATGTTCAAATATGTTTAATGACAAATTTCAGTAAGGGTCACATGGAAAAGAGCAGTGCAGTTTATAAATTCATTTGGATACACTACTTATTTTTGAAAGGGACAACTGTGTCTGTGGAAAATTTTCAATTAGCTCTTTCAAATATCTGGGTTTTGTGGTCACATAAGATTTTCTTGGTCGAATGATTGGATGAAATCACAAATCTGTCAAAAGGCTACATTTTTAATGATGTTGGCTGAAACAGTAAAACATTTAGGATCAAATTCTTCCTTCATTTATGCTTGCGAAAGGTGAGTGACTTCAGAGTGGTTGCAAGGGTGAAAAAGAGAGAAGAATATGACCCCTATTTGTTAAATATGTGAATCTATTTAGCTGAGTGAATAGGAGATGAAATTTTGTGGTTCATATGGATTGTGCTTCAGAGTAAACATTCTAATTTTATGTTCCTGTAGTAGAAATGCTGATCTGACCACTCTGTTAATCAGAAAGTCAATTTGACTGTTTGTTAGGTGCATGCAAAAATGACTCTATTAATCTAACATTACAAAAATATCATTTCTTCCCCACTACAGACTAGAATGGTTTGAATTTGCTGATGTAAAAACCATATGAAAAGTCAGAACAGCAAAACTGGACTTGGAGTCTGAGTAGTCTTTAGGGATGCAAACTTTTTGAGTGCAGAAAATAAAACACCCTTGCCACATCCCTGTCCTGCCCCTTCTTCAAGGCCCCCCACTTCATCTCCCTCCTTTGCTCTCTCTCCTCCAACCTTGTTCACTTGTATATCTACACTACAGCATTTTTTCAAAATATCTTATTTTGAAATAGTTAATTCGAAACAAGATATTTCGAAATAACGCGTCTACACACAAAACACATTTCGAAATAGCGTTTTGCTATTTTGAAATAGTGCGTCCACACTGACTGGAGCTGAATTGAATTTAAGGTCAGCCGGAACCAGGTCCGGCAGGGCATCAGGTCAGGAGTTAATTTGTGCTTAAAGGGACCCCTCCACCCCCCGGACAGCCGGTTCTCAGCTTTCCCTGCTTGCTTGCCTACCTCAATGAGGGACAGCAAAGAATTTTGTCTCTGTGTGCTCTGGTTGACCTCACTAGGGACATCACAGCACTCTGCAACATGGAGCCAGAGCTGCCCTTGGGCACTCTGGTGCTTCTCTTGGACGTGTTGCTGTGAGCCTGGCTGCACTTTCTGCAGGCTGCCATCTGGGATGTCCATCGGGGGGCTGTCAATATCCGGGAGGCCCTGTGGGAGAGCTTCCACCCTGAGGAGCACTAAGAGCCTCCCTGGTCTGCCCCGCCCCACTGGGGGCCTGTGCCTCATTCCTCCCCCATGTCCTTCCACTTTCCCCTCCCTAACCCCCCTTCCTGATGTAATATAAAATACATGTATTTTCATGAACACAAACTTTATTTAACAAAACTGCGGGGAGAGAGGAGGTGGGAGGGGCGGGGGATGAAACTCTGGTGAGACAGGGGAAAGACGGTGGGAGAGGGGAGAAGATAGGGTGGAAGAGGGGAGGGGGAAATCTGGGAGGACGGAGCTGGAAGGGGAAAGCAAGGTAAGAAGGGGGAGGGAAGCTCAGGGCTCAGGGTTGGGGGTCTTGCCGGACATACTTGATTTTCATGCAAACCTACTCCTGGGTTCGCATGTGGCCTTTGGTGGCCACGCTGGCAGCTATCCTGCCATAGACGGACGCATTCCTCCATCTAGTGCGGAGATCATGGATGTTGGGGGCATCCCCCCCCAAACCTGAATAAGGTCCATGATCTCCACCCTGGACCAGGAAGGTGACCGCCTTCTCTGGGCCCTGGCAGGCTCCTGGGAACTGGCAGACTGCTCCTGGGGAGCGGTGGAGGGCTGGCTGCCAGTGGCTTGCTGGGTCATGTTTTGGGGCCACTGGGTCGGAGCAGTGACTGCTGGCTCTGGGCTGGCAGGCTTGGAGCTGACACTGTCACTGTGGCCAGAGTCAATCCCTTTAAGGGATCTGGGGAGGAGGGAGGGAGAGGAGTGTTCTTGGTTGAGGCTGGAGTGGCCACCAGGGTACCCTGGGAATGCTGGAGGCCCCCTATTTTGAAATAAATGTCTACACAGCACTTAATTTGAAATAGCTATTCCAAATTTGGCATTATTCCTCATAGAATGAGGTTTACCAAACTCGAAATAAGCACTCCACTATTTCGATTTAATTTCGAAATAGCAGTTTGGCTGTGTAGATGCTAGTAAAGTTATTTTGAAATAATGGCTGTTATTGCGAAATAACTTTGCTGTGTAGACAAACCCCTGCTCATTTTCACCAGGCTGTGGCAGAAAACTAGGGGGCAGGAGTGGGTGAGGGCTCCAAGGTGGGGCTGGAGATGACGGGTTTGTGGTACAGGAAGAGGATCTAGGGATACGTCTACACTAGCTTGTTAGTTCGAGCTAGGTAGGGTAATTAGGGCAAGCAGAGTTGCAAATGAAGCCTGGGATTTAAATATCCTGGGCTTCATTTGCATGTTCCCGGGTGCTGCCATTTTTAAATCCCCCTTTGTCCGAACTCCTTGCCCGCGGCTACATGCAGCACGGACTAAGTAGTTGGAATTAAAGATCCTAATTCAAACTACCGTTACTCCTTGTGGAATGAGGGCAGCCCCAGCCCTGGAGCATGGAGAGGGAAGAGGACATGTGGCTCCAGCCTCTCCACCATACACTGGCAGCAGCAATGCTCCATCCCCAGAATGCCTCCTGTAGAATGAATCCTGTAGAATGAATCCGAACTACCGTTACTCCTCGTGAAACTAGGAAGCCTAGTCCGAACTACCTAGTCTGTGCCGCGTGTAGCCGTGCGGCATGGAATCTGCACTAGCGGACATTTAAAAATGGCGGCGCCCGGCTTTATGCAAATGAAGCCCAGGAAATTCAAATCCTGGGCTTCATTTGCAACTCCGGTTGCCTACATTACCACCGTAGTTCGAACTAGGGTGTTAGTGTAGACATACCCGCAGTTTGGGAAGGCGATGCCTTCCCCCGCCTAGTATACTGGAAGCCCCTGTACACATCCCTTTTGTTCCAATATTTTTTTAAATAGCAAATTTTCTAAATGTCTTGACTGCTCCAACAAAATTAGCCCCAAACAAAATATGCTAACTTTATGCTCAGAACTAGGATTAGAATACAGTAGTACCTTGGTCTCAGAGTTGTATGTTTGGTCTACTGCACAAGCCAATCTCTTGCTTGCTAAGCTTCCCTGTCTTTTCAACACTGGCAATATTGGCAACTAATCATAGAAAAACAGAGTTGGAAGAGTCCTCAGGAGTTCACCAAGTCCAGTCCCCAACTGTATCATTCCAGGCAAGGCTTTGTCAAGCCGGGATGTAAAAACCTCTAGGGATCGAGATTCCACCACTTCCCCAGGTAACCCATCCCAGTGCTTCACCACCCTCCTATTTAAATAGTTTTTTTTCTAATATCCAACCTAGACCTCCCCTACTGCTCCTCCTTCTGTCATCTGTCACCACTGAGAACAGCCTCTCTCCATCCTCTTTTGAACCCCCCTTCAGGTAGTTGAAGGCTGCAATGAAATCCCACCTCATTCTTCTGTAGACTAAATAAATCCAAATTCCTCGGCCTCTCCTCATAAGTCTTGTGCTGTAGCCCCCTAACCATTTTTGTTACCTTTCACTGGACTCTCTCCAGTGCGTCCACATCCTTTACGTAATGGGAACCCCAGAATTGGACACACTACTCCAAAAGTGGCCTCACTAGTGCTGAATAAAGAGGAATAATAATTTCCAAAGATCAACTGGCAATGCTCCTATTAATGCACCCCAACATACTGCTAGCCTTTTTAGCTACAAGGGCACACTGTTGACTCATATCCAACTTCTCATCCACAGTAATCCCCAGGTCTTTTTCTGTGAAACTGCTGCTTAGTCAGTTGGTCCCCAGCCTATAGCAGTGCTTTGGAATCTTCCATCCCTTGTCCTTGTTGAACCTCATCAGATTTCTTTTGGCCCAATCCTCCAATTTGTCTAGGTCACTCTGGATGCTATCCCTGCCCTCCAACGTATCTAACTAGCTTAGTGTCATCTTCAAACTTGCTGAGGGTGCAATCCATCCCCACATCCAGGTCATTAATAAAGATGTTGAACATAACTGGTCCCAGAACCAACCCTTGGGGCACTCCACTTGAAACTGACTGCTAACCAGACATCTAGCCGTTGATCACTACCTATTGGGCCCTATGATCTAGCCAGCTTTCTATCCACCTGATAGTCCATTTATCCAATCCATACTTCTTTAACTTGCTGGCAAGAATATTGTGGGAGACTGTATCAAAAGCTTTGCTAAAGTCGAGGTATATCACATCCACTGCCTTCCCCATGTCCACAAAGCCAATTACCTGGTCATAAGAGGGAAATGTGTTGGTCAGGCAGGACTTGTCCTTGCTGAATCCATGTTGACTATTCCTGATCAATTTCTTCTCTTCCAAGTGCTTCAAAATGGATTCCTTGTAGATCCCTTCCATGATTTTTCCTGGGGACTGAGGTGAGGCTGACCAATTTATAATTTCCTGGATTCTCCTTCTTCCTCTTTTAAAAGATGGGCACTATGTTTTCCTTTTTCAAATCATCCAGAATCTCCCCTGATTGCCATGAGTTTTCAGAGATAATGTCCAATGGCTCTGCAGTCACATCAGCCAGCTCTGTCAGCATGCTCAGATGTTTTAGATCTAGCCCATGGATTTGTGAGAGTCAAGCTTTTCTAAATAGTTCTTAATCTGTTTTTTCTTCACCGAGGACTACCCACCTTGTCTCCATACTGCTCTGCCCAGTGCAGCAGTCTGGGAGCTGACCTTGTCTGTAAAGACACAGGCCAAAAAAAAAAAAAGCATCAAGTACATAATCTTTTCCCAAATCATCTGGCACTAGGTTACACCTTCCCTGACCACCTTCTTATTGCTAGCATGCCTTTCTTGCTACCCTTCACCTGCCTTGCTAGCTGCAATTCCAGTTGTGCTTTGGCCTTCCTGATTATACTCCTGCATGCTCAAACAACATATTTATACTTTTCCCTAATCCTCTGACCAAGTTTCCACTTCTTGCAAGCTTCCTTTTTGTGTTTAAGCTCGGCAGAGATTTCATTATTAATCCAAACTGGTTGCCTACCATGTTTGCTTTTCTTACTGTACATTGAGATGGTGTGTTCCTGCATCTTCAATAGGTCTTCTTTAAAATACAGCCAGATCTCCTGAACTCCATTCCCCCTCATGTTAGTGTCCCGGGGATACTGCCTATCAGTTTCCTGAAGGAGTCAAAGTCTGCTTTTCCGAATTCCAGCGTCTGTATTTTGCTGCTCTCCTTTCTTCTTTTAGTTAGGAACCTGAACTTGACTGTCTCATGATCACTGCTGCCCATGTTGTCACCCACGTCGATTTTCCCTACCAAATCCTCCCTGTTTGTGAGCAGCATGTTGAGCTGAGCATGTCCCTTGTTGGTTTGTTCAGGAGTTGTACCAGGAAACTGTCCCCAACTTTCTCTAAAACTTCCTGGATTGTCTGTGTGTTGCTGTGTATTGTCTCAAGTTCCCTTTGAGAACCAGGACTTATGCTGAGAAAGCTTCTGCTGGTTGTCTGAAAAAAGCTTCATCTTCTTCATGCATGCAATCTGGTGATCTATATCAGGGTATGTCTACACTACAATGTTAGTTCGAACTAACGGACGTTAGTTCGAACTAACATTCATAGCCGCTACACTAGCGCTCCGCTAGTTCGAATTTGAATCGAACTAGCGGAGCGCTTAATTCGAACTAGGAAAACCTCATTTTACGAGGATTAAGCCTAGTTCGAACTTACTAGTTCGAATTAAGGGGTGTATAGCCCCTTAATTCGAACTAGTGGGAGGCTAGCCCTCCCCAGGTTTCCCTGGTGGCCACTCTGGCCAACACCAGGGAAACTCTATGCCCCCCTCCCGGCCCCGGACCCCTTAAAGGGGCACGGGTTGGCTACGGTGCCCGTGCCAGGTGCAAGCCTGCCAGCACCCAGCCAGCAGACCCTGCACCTGGCACGGCACAGAGCCACCCACCCGATGTCCCCCAGCCCTCCGCCTCTTCCCGGGACCAGGGTGGCGGCTCCCGGGAGCTTGCCCTGGACCGCAAGAGGCGGGCACCTTCCTGGGCTAGTGCGGACATCGTGGACCTTGTCTACGATCTCTGCACTAGGCACTGGAAAGTGGCCGTCTAGGGCAGGAGAGCTGCCAGCCTGGCCACCCAGGAGCAGGTGTGCATGAAAATCAAGGGGGCCCACTGAGACCCCCGACCCTGAGCCCTGAGCTTACAATGGCCGTCCTGGGTCAGACCAAAGGTCCATCTAGCCCAGTAGCCTGTCTGCCGACAGCGGCCAAGCCTAGGGACCCTGGAGGAGATGGACCGAAGACAGTGACCAAGCCATTTGTCTCGTGCCATCCCTCTCCAGCCTTCCACCAACTTTGGGCAGGGACACCACTCCTACCCCTGGCTAAGACTACTCCATGGACCCAACCTCCATGACTTGATCTCACTTCCCTTTCAACTCTGTTCTAGTTGTAGCCTTCACAGCCTCCTGCAGCAAGGAGTTCCGCAGGTTAACTATTTGCTTTGTCAAGAACAACTTTCTCTTACTAGTTTCAAGCCTTCTACCCATTCCTTTCCTTTGGTGTCCTCTAGTCCTTCTTTATGGGAACTCATGAAGAACTTTTCTGTATGCACCCTCTCCACCCAACTCCTGCTTTTAGAGACCTCTATCCTGTCCCCCCTCCGTCTCCTCTTTTCTAAGCTGAACAGTCCCAGTCTCTGTAGCCTCTCTTCATCTGGGACCTGTTCCCAACCCCTGATCATGTTAGTTGCCCTCCCCTCTCCCAGCCTTTCTCTTCCCCTCTCCCACCTCCTTTTCCCAGTCTCCCCCAGTTTTGTTCAATAAAGACAGAGTCAATGTTGGAAGAAATGTTATCTTTATTTTGTACATCAATAAGAAGGGGGGTTAGGGAAGGGTAAGTGGAAGGAGGTGAGGGAGGAATGGGGTACGAGCCCCCGATGGGGAGGACTGGGCTGGCTCTGCGGGCTTCTGGGGGTGGAAGCTCTCCTGCAGCCCCCCAATTGTCCCCTCTCCCCAGATGGCAGCCTGCAGCAAGTGCAGCCAGGCTGATGGCCGAGTGGTGTGATGTGCGCAGTGTGGGTACTCCGGGCAATCCAAGCCAGGACTGGTTTTCAAGCGGGGCACCCCTTAGAACTGTCTGTCCGGGGTGGGGGTCGGGACCCTTTAAGCGCAGCCCTCGGCTAGCCTGAGACAGCATCTCCACGCTCTAAGTCCTCCTCTGATGCCCTGCCGGCACTGCTTCCGGCCATCCTTAAGCCCTGTTCAGAGTCCACTCAATGTGGACTTGCTAGTTCAAATTAGCAAAACGCTAATTCGAACTAGTTTTTAGTTCTAGACGCGTTTGTTCGAATTAGCTTAGTTCGAATTAACTAATTCGAACTAAGTTAGTTCGAATTAGCGCTGTAGTGTAGACATACCCTCAGATATCCACCATGACATCACCCTTGTTTTTCCCAAAGTGTTTTTCCCACTTCTAAACTTAACTCAAAGACTCTCAACAGGCTTTTCTCCCATTTTATACTGGAGCACTAAGCAATCATACTGCATCTTTTCTCCCTTGCCTGTCCTTCCTGAACATTTTATACCCTTCCATGACAATGCACCTTCCTACCTGTATTTCTTTCCAATATCCGACTTACCTTAGGGCTTAGGTGATCATCTCCCAACAAACGTAGTTTAAAGCCCTAGTTTAAATCAGAAAATCCTGCTCAGCTGTCAGAAATTTACAAGACAGAACTTACTGTAGCAGTGTTTTATATCTATAAATGACTTGACTTAAAAAAACTTGGACTTTTCGTCTTAGAAAAGAGGAGACTAAGGGGGGGATATGATAGAGGTCTATAAAATCATGACTGGTGTGGAAAAAGTGAATAAGGAAAATTTATTTACTTATTCCCACAGTATAAGAACTAAGGGTCACCAAATGAAATTAATAGGCAGCAGGTTTAAAAAAAACAAAAGGAAGTTTTTCTTCACTCAATGCACATTCAATCTCAGGAACTCCATGCCAGAGGATGTGATGTAGGCCAGGACTTCAACAGGGTTCACAAAAGAACTTCATAGATTCATGGAAGTTAGGTCCATCAATGGCTATTAGCCAGGATGAGTAGGAATAATGTCCCTAGCCTCAGTCTCTCTGGAGGTGGATGACAGGGGAGGGATCATGCCAGGACTACCTGTTGTGTTCCTTCCCTCTGGGCATCTGGTATTGGCCACTGTCGGCAGACAGAATACTGGATTGGATGGACTGTTGGTCTGACCCAGTATGGTCATTCTTATGTTCTTATCAATCGTTCTGGGGTCTCCTCAGAATTGAGTTCTCTGTGGTTGAGAGTTTTTACAGGCCCCAAACATCTGTGTTAAATGTCTACAGGGAATTCTGTGAATAATCCTCAAACTTTAGGAAAAGTTGC